>NW_021604630.1:6674357-6808733 GCF_004785775.1 Grammomys surdaster
CCACCTCCCCACCCTCAAAATTCCCACCCCCTGGGGCATCCAGCCTTGATGGGTCAAGGTTCTCTTCTTCCACCTAAGCCCAGCAGGGCCCTCCACTCTTACATATTCAACTGAAGCGCTGGATCCCTCCCTAAGTGCTCTCAGGCTGGTGGTTTAGACCCTGGGAGCTGTGGTTGGTTGGTATTGTTGCTCTCCTCATGGTGCCACAAATCCTTTCAGCTCTCCTTCAGTCTTCACTCTAACTCCTCTATTGAGAACCCCATGATCAGTTCAATGGCTAGTTGTGAGCATCTGCCTCTGAGTAATCAGACTCTTGAAGACCTCTGAGGAGATATCCATATCAGGCTCTTATAAGCATGCACTTCCTGACTTCCACATCAGCATCTACCTTTGGTGATTGCACATGGGATAGATACTCAGGTGGAGTGGTCTTGAGACGGCCCCTCTTTCAGTTTCTGTCCCTCACTTTGTCTCCATATTTGCTCCCTTGAGTATTTTGTTGCTCCTTTTAAGAAGGACCGAATCACCCCCACTTGGTCTTCCTTCTTTATGGGCTTCATGTGGTCTGTGAGTTGCATCTTGGGCATTTCAAGGTTCTGGGCTAATATCCAATAATCAGTGAGTGAATACCATATGTGTTCTTTTGTGATTGGCTTACCTCACTCAGGATGATATTTTCTAGTTCCATCCATTTACCTAGGAACCTCTCGAATTCATTGTTTTTAATAGCTGAGTAATACTCCATTGTGTAAATATACCACATTTTTTGAATCCATTCCTCAGTTGAAGGACATCTGGGTTCTTTCCAGCTCCTGGCTATTATAAACAAGGCTGCTATGAACATAGTTGAGCATATGTCCTTGTTATATGTTCGAGCATCTTCTGGGTATATGCCTAGGAGTGGTATAGCTGGATCCTCAGGTAATGCTATGTCCAATTTTCTGAGGAACCGCCAGACTGATTTCCAAAGTGGTTGCACCATCTTGCAGTCCCACCAACAATGGAGGAGTGTTCCTCTTTCTCCACACCCTCGCCAGCATCTACTATCACCTGAGTTTTTAATCTTAGCCATTCTGACTGGTGTGAGATGGAATCTCAGGGTTGTTTTGATTTGCATTTCCCTGACGACTAAGGATGCTGAACATTTCTTTAGGTGCTTCTCGGCCATTCGAGTTTCTTCCATTGAAAATTCTTTGTTAAGCTCTATACCCCATTTTTTAATAGGGTAATTTGGTTGCCTGGAGTCTAATTTCTTGAGTTCTTTGTATATATTGGATATTAGCCCTCTATCAGATGAAGGATTGGTAAAGATCTTTTCCCAATTTGTTGGTTGTCGTTTTGTCCTATTGACAGTGTCCTTTGCCTTACATAAACTTTGCAATTTTATGAAGTCCCATTTGTCAATTCTTGATCTTAGAGCATATGCCATTGGAGTTCTGTTCAAGAACTTTTCCCTTGGGCACAGGAAAAAGTCCGCTTAAGAAAAAGGAGTCCACCATTTGACATGGAGCTCAGGAAAGCTTTCTGGACATGGTAGAATACAACATTGGTAGTGAGGTACAATGTTTTAATATAGCAAAACCATCCCTTCAGTTGTTCCCCACATAAAGTCTTCTTTGTCCAGATCCCTTTACTTCACTTACTTTGTATTTTGATAACATGTGATAATAAACCTTATTTTCTGATAACTCTTACTTTACATTTTTATCTTCTCTACAAAGTATTCTATAAATAAGTTGGTGGTTTTTATTTTTAAGCTTGAATTTTACCTGAGAACATCACTGAAGTAATGAATCCTTGGGGACTATTGTACATATTTTTGTGGACTGCCTCCTGAAGCCCCTGTCTATGAGCTTTCTAGGAACAGAATCTTTATCTAACATTACCCCATGTAAGGTCTTCCTGTAGTCCTATGCTTGAGGTCCTCTCTTTTCTTAATTCGTTCAGCCTTTTGGTCTTCCCCTAGTTATGTTTCTGACCTAGAGATATGTAAGAAGTTACTGTTAAAACCCAAACTTCTAGGCAAGCACTTCATCTAACATTTATTCGAATATATTTTTTAAATATTTGCTCATTATTTATTTACACGGTTATGTGACTGCTGCCTTGAGGAAGAACAAGCAATAGAGCTAGCTCACAGGCTCCTGACTCCACTGAAGGCTCATTGCAGCTATCACTGTGCTTGACCTATGAAGTTTGCTTTCAACATTTTGGACCTTAATCCATGCTCATCTTGTTTCCTGCTATTAAGAAGTAGCAAATATTTCATCTGTAAATATTAATTATCTACATTTGTCACCTGCAGATTGTTAGACTTATCTCACCTGCTTTACTGATGATGAAGCTTACAGCAAATTATAGATAATATTACTAACTATATAATTGAGATCCAAATGGCCATTTTGATCCTATGCAATCAAACATGAAGGCGTGTAAAATGAAGAAATGCTTCTATGGTAACTCAAAATCACTACTATACCCAAGATTATTAAAATATTTTAAACTTAAAACTGTGATCATAAATGATACAAATAAAACAAAACCATCATACAAATATAATATAGAAAAAGGGAAAGAGAACAGTTTATTTTCATTTAATTCTTCGTACTTTAAAAGATCTAGATTCTGTAGATAGTGACTTACAGATTTGCCATTGATTATGATACTTCGTTTGAAGGATAAGCTCAGACTCTGAGGTTGGTCCTAGAAATACTGATGTGCTCAGCCTGAGAGTGGTTAGTCGTTAGATTTCAGGCATGACTTTCCATCTTCAGTGATATCTTCAAGTACGGGTGACCCTTCAGTAGTCTGCCTTTCTTTCTCATGCCAGGAATGTCAGGAGACAATGAGCAACAGTGAAGATGATCTGGTTTGTTAGGGGATGAAAGATTGTTAGAAATCAACCTCACTATTTGAGTCTAGGAAAATAATAAATGAAACAGATACAAAGACAGTTTAGCAACAGAGTTTGTAAACTTGAATGAAGGCTTATACATTCAACATCTATGAACTTGACTCTTACATGGGAAGCCCAAAGCATCGTGATCCAGTTGACGAGTACACCGCTCTAGGAACCTTTGACTTTTAATGAGATGAAGTTGAGTTACCTCCCTTGTAAGAACAGCTTGCTATTTCATTCTACCCCTTTAGCAGGAATCTCTGTGTTTTTATAGTTGAAACCTGTGCAATAAATGCTAACCATAGCCATTAGAATTGCCATAAATCAAGGCAAAGACATAGCATATCCTCAGGGCTCTGTACCCTGAGAGGTGTGGTAGGAATAAAAATTGCACTTATTATACACACTTATTCCCCAAGGGATAATGAATCCGGGAATGCAGAAGGACCCACAGGGACTCATGAGTAAAAGATAAAATATCCTTTTTCATCTGCATCACAAAAATAGGACATTCTGACTGAAGAAGGGCTTGTCCAGTGGTGATTTCCAAGAGTGATGTTAACCAGAATAGCAGTAGAACTGCAATCCTTCATGATGGTGTTATTAAAGGTTGTATTTTACTGCTGGCAAATGGGGATTCTCTTTCTTTAGGAAATTAGATATTCCAAAGTAGTGACTCCTTCTGATCTTTCATCTGCTAAGGGATCAGTAGAAAAGAAATCGTAGGAGGGGAGAGATAATGCATCTGGATTGGAGGAAATTTTACCTAATTTGTGACTTGACTCTATCATGGGAAAAAGCCAAAAAGGATATTGATGGTATAATGAAGATGCCTGCACTCAGGAACACCACATCCACAGGGAAAGTCAAGACAAGGATAATGTGGCGTGTTACTCTATAGAATTAAAACACTGCCAGCATTAGCCTATGTTAAGAATCTGACTTTCCCACATATTACGTGAGAAATATTGGAGAAGTTGCTTCCTTCAGTCACGAAATGAAAATATATACTTATTAATAAGAAGTATAGAGTTATGAGAATTACCTAAGTAAATGGAGAGAAAATCCTTTCACTCGTTTTTTATCCTTTTATATTTATTTACCCTGACAAGCATGAAGCACAGACTGGATCAGATCCCTCTGCCTCAGTCTTTGGATCACTGGAATTACAGGCATGTGTCACTATGTCTCGTAAAGAAAAATAGATGTTAACTCTCTCCGGTGTGCAATCTTCTGAGGAAGGAGGTCAATTTGATATTTAGTTTTACCTATGCCAGACAAATGTGTCCTAGGTGAGTTCTCCAGGCTAGTTCTATGGAAAACACTATGCCAGAATCTATCTAAGCAACTTTCAGGGTCTCAACCCCAGAATTTACAAGATACTAATATTTGTTATTGGAATCCACTAAGGTGTTTTATGAAGAATGAGTATGCGGGCTGTTGTAAGCCATCATTACCTCTTGCTTTCTATGGTTCTGTACCTTAGCCTGAGCTCAATATCTACTACTTAAAGAGAGAGAGAAACAGCTGTTTAGCCTATGCCACTATTACCCTGTGAGGCAAGGATCATAGTAAACCTTCATTCTTTACTGGTTCACTAAGGAACCCGAGGAATCATGTGAGGATGAAATACAAATGGCAATGATGTTTTCAATTTTAAAATCTGACAAGTAGAGGGAATGGTGCTGCAGACCCATCATCTCAACAGTCAGGAGGCAGGATGCAGGAGGACTGGTAAGTTTGAGAAGCCTGAGCTCACTGAGTCTTATTCTGACCACCAAACCCAAAATGTCTTGAATTCCACCTCTTGCTCTCTAGGCCAATTCTTTTGGACAGACAGTGCCATATGCTTTATGCACTGATAACTGTATGGAAGGAAAGCTGTCATTCCCTGCTTTTACACAGGCTTCTCAACAGAAGGAATACCTAGCTCTTACAAAACTATTAAGTGGTAACACGATCATTGCAAAACACTATCATATCTTTATATTTGTTTCAAGTTAAAGAATTTTGTGGACTAGTAAAAGCATAAATTCTGGTCATCAAACAGAGTCTGCTGAGTCAGACTTTCTTGAGGTAAGCGATTATAATTTGTGTTTTTGAGGGAAAAAAAAACCAGGTGATTCTCATTATCAGTAGAGATTGAGAAATATTGATTAATTGTTCCATTTTGTGTTATATTTATCTGGGCAACTATCTAAAGTAAGAGTTATGAGGGAGATGATATGCCAATTATTACAAATGAGGCAATTGATACTTAAAGACACTTAATGTCTTGGTGAAGGTCACATAGCTAAAAGGTATCATTATAGATTAATCAAGAAATTTCTTAATGGCTAAGAATAAGAAAATACTAACTACCTGAACTTGTTATTATACATTAGACACATACATCAAATTATCACATAAATCAACTAAATAATAATAATTACAATAATAATAATTTTAGGTTTAAATCTTAAAAACATACATTGTCTTTGGTTTAAGATCTTCTGTTCTGACAGTCAAACTGCATTCTGTGCTACTGGAATACAGACACACCCTTTCATCCCTTCGGGAGGGATCCATGGCTTCAGCTGTATATGTAAGAGCAGAGGGCCCTGCTGGGCATAGGTGTAAGAAGAGATCCTTTAATCCCAAATAATGAAGGTAATGTTAGTTTGTGGAGGAAAGCAGCCATGTTTGAAAGTGACATCTAATTGAGAGGAAAACAAAGTGACTATCAGAGAAAGATTGACAAAATGAGACAGAAACATTATATGCCCAACTCTCATGAGAGTATATAGGAAAGGGAAGTTATTTAAGGATAATTCAGGAAGAGAATGTCAGCTGGAGAGTGGTCAGTCAGTTCAGTTCAGTTCAGTTTAGTTCACTTCATTCAGTTGGGAGTCAGTGCAGTGAGTACAATGCAGTAGACTTGAGTCCTTTTTGAGCTCAGTCAGTTCAGTACATGTCTTTAGAGGTATTTGAAGACAGAGAATAAGGAGCCAGAAGATTAGAACAAATTGGCAGAGTCAGTTTGAAGTCAAGCAGAGCAATTCAGTGGGAAGCTGAGGAAAGTCAGATTGAATCAATCAACTTTAAGAGGAGTTTCGGCCAGAACAGCTGAGTTGAACCAGCCAGCCAGAGTTCAGAAAGAATTAGAAAGGATGAACTTGTTCAGACAAGTACATAGAGGCAGGAGAATAAAAGTTATATCTACATCAGGCTATTTCTAGTATCTCTCTCTTTCTCATGGTTGTGGATCAAGATATAAACTCTTGGCTCTTTCCTTCCTTCCATCATCATGGACTCTAAATGCTAAATTAATTACTGTCTTTTATGATTTGCTTTGGTACTGGGGTGTTATCACTGCAATAGGTTTGTAACTGAGAGAAGAAATGTAAACACATATTTATTGAGATCTCATAGGACTCAATAGTATTTTCTTCTGAACATAACAAAAGGACATAACACAGTGTAATGCTAAAAATACATGTATTAGCATACTTTTGAAATTATTACTGTATCTGTTTTTTGGAAAGTGATCTAAAAGCAAATGCATGCTGTTATGGCTTGAATATTCTTGACCCACAGAGTGGCACTATTTGGTCGTGTGGCCTTGTTGGAGTAGGTGTATCACTATAGACATGGATTTAAGACCCTCATCCTAGCTGCCTGGAAGCCAGTATTCTGCTAGCAGCCTTCAAATGAATATGTAGAACTCTCAGCGACTCCTGAACCATACCTGGATGTTGCCATGCTCCCCCCCTTGATGATAATAGACTGAACCTCTGAACCTGTAATCCAGCCCCAACTAAAAGTAATCCTCTCAAGAGTTACTTTGGTCATGGTGTCTGTTCACAACAGTAAAACCATAACTAAGACACATGGTAACGTAAAAGGAGATTCCATAATAATGAAGGCTTCTGGAACTGTTATGGGCTCCAAAACAGTAGGAGAAGTAGCTGAATGTGGCCTATACATTGGCAGGACAATTGTTAAGACTAAACTGATAGGTTTGATCTAGAATATGAAAGAAATGAAAAAGCACCAAGAAGTATTACTCCTAGATTAATAGACTGATCTCTTTAAAATTTACTCCCATTTCCTTAGGTGACAAAATTCTGGGACAGATCAAGCTGCAAGAGTTATAATTAATAGACCTGCTTTGCCGTATTTAGTCTTAGATATCTAGGAAATAGTCCAGGACAGTCAGTCAGCTTTGTTAACTGCCATATTCAATTTCCATTCAGTAAATCTTTAAATGATCTTATATGGTAAATGGCATGAAAATAATATCTGAAACAACTGTTACAATCTGTACATGCAAGTATCCAGTTACAGAGCATAAATAAAGAGGATTACAGGCAAAGTGTTAAAGTCCAGAGTCCAGAGCCATTTTATGTATTAGAGATTGTGTAACTACCATGAAGTTATAAAATAAGATTTACAAAATTAAGTTAGTAAAATGAAAAGAAGACCAGAAGCATATACTTAAATAAAAGTAAAAGATGTATCTTAGGATGGCTGAACACATTATAGTTTATA
Source organism: Grammomys surdaster (assembly GCF_004785775.1). NCBI lineage: Eukaryota > Metazoa > Chordata > Mammalia > Rodentia > Muridae > Grammomys > Grammomys surdaster. The sequence continues at coordinate 6,681,787 of NW_021604630.1, forward strand.
ATCTATCACATTAAATATTATCAATATCACTTGGTAACATTACAGAGAACAATGATGATCTAGAATATAAGTACCCTCTAAATGCAACATATTGAAAACTTGGTCATCATATCAGGCTGTTGCTGAAAGATGACAGAATCTTTAAGATATAAATTCTAGTGGAAGGAAGTTAGGCCATTGAGAGGATACACCTGACAATGATTTGGAGGTGCTGTTACCTTCCTCTTTTCCTTCATGAGGATGTCATGAGGTGATGAGAAGCTCTTCTCAAAGCATGCTCCATGCCATCCTGTTCTGTGTTTGCACAAGCTCCAAATCAAGGATCCAGCTATCAATGATCTGTAGTTACTGATGCTATAAGCAAAAATCAATGTTTCCTCCTTTGTAATGTATTGTCTCAACTAGGATATCTCACAACAGTGGAAAGCTAAGATGGAACTATAGGCCATAATATGTTGTGTAATGATGACCTTGTTCAGAGCAATAAAGTTAATATTTTAACCAAAAGTAGAAAATGAGATGTGTAGTGAGCATGTGAAAAAAAAACCTACAGGGCAAGGGACTGCTACCATATTTTTTTTCCCCATGAATCTGGGCAGAATAATAAAGCTCTAACTTCAAGTTTACGTGAAAATAAGAGACAATATTTTAATGTGTTTTGAGAAGAGTAACAAAGAATGGTTACTTGGAAAATAAATTATTTAATGGTACAAATTAAACTTTTAAGATGCTAATAGTGGATGGAATTTGTGGCAGAAATAAACGTAGACTTAAGCTATTATTTTTACTATAGTACGTGAAGCCACGATAAAGCAAACTATAACAGTAGAACCATTATAATTGGCTGTGTATTTTGCTGAAGCTGAAGTAATTCTCATTTAAGTTCATTTACTATATTCAAGGTCATTAGTTTGTGAGTAGTAGACATTGAAGATTTAAGGTAAAGACATGCATTGTCACTTTGCAAAGTAGCTAAGCTAATTTAATAGGAAAGTTTAGCAAGATTGTCTGTCAATGTGGAGATTTATTTTAATACTCTGGACATAAATTTAAAACCAGTCCAATCAATGAGACTTCCTTGAGTTCTATCGCCGAGGCATTCATTTAAAGATATAAAATGATTTTTGAGTTGTTCTAAAGGTAGAGGATATTCCAGGTGAACAGAATCAGGAGATGCGGATGGGACTTATGAGGTCTGGAAGGGCTCAGAAATCTAGATAAAGGATCTAAATCATTTTGGAAAATGAAAATATGGCACAATTGAAGTGTGGTTTTAGGATAAACAGACTGTAGGTTCTCGTGAAGCTGAAGAATTGCTGGAGAAAATATTGGTATTAATAACTGAAGGAAAGGAGTTGATAATCCATGACAGAAATATCTGAATGATCATTATAGAATCATATATGTTATACAGTGATATAGAGTGTATAATTGTGTGGCCCACTTGATTTGAAATAAAATTTTAGAAACCAATAGGTCAAGGTTCTGGGACTGTAGTCATTATAGGGATTGCCTAATTACATGGATAATTCTAGAAAATGCAGGACTTAGGAGATGAAGACAAGCCAAATGGAGCAGATAAATGCCAGTTGGTATAGGTAATAGTGAAAAAGTGGGAGCTAAAATATGCCTCATAAGATCAATTTATCAAAAAAATACCCTCCCATTTGCAGAGAAAAAGAGAAAAAAATGTTCTTCAAATGGCCTCATTGATTGAAAGCATATGTGAATAGTGTGGAAGATAGTAGATGAAAGTATCTTCATTTATAAGGTGATTGAGGGATGATGTCTTTGACACAGTCACATTTCACTTAACCAAGAGGATAACAGTATCAGTCAAACAACTGGGAGAGAATGAAATAGAGAACGCTTGTGATGTGACTCTAGAAGAAACAGGAGGATTGAAGCAGGCATGCGCGTGAGATGCAAATCAGAGCAGAAAGTGTAAAGTTCCATGGTGGCATAATCAGAGCTCCTACACCAGACAGTGCTAAGAATTGAGTATCTATTGATACCCAAGGATGTATGAGTGGTGTAACCTTATGGAGAGCAGTCAACACAATAAATGCTTTGAAAATGCAACTTGTGCCCTTGAAGAAACTGTGAGCTAGGTAAAACCTAGAATGATTAAAGCCTGGAAGATTTATTGCTCAGTAAAGAACCAATCTTATAGATAAACAGACTTGACTGGATGGTGGAATTTCATTTCATATATATACCAAAGAATTGAATGTTCTGAGAGAAAGAACAATAACATGTGAAAATATAACTTCATTGATGAGAATAAATGCACATTTTTTTAACTCAGTTGTAAATGCTTGCTGTCAAAAGAAAAAAAAGGTGAATATACCAACAAGCTGTTTGAATGTATTAGAAAAACTTGGCTAATTCTGGGCCATTTTTTGAGAGAACATATGCTACTTTGATTTTATTTTTACAATTTCATACACACACATATCTATAATATGTGTACATTACTGTGGTTCAGATACTATTCCCCATTACCTTCTTTTTTATTTTTTTGTGTTGGAATAATATTTTTTCATACAATATATTCTGATTACATTTTCTTCTCCACCACTCCTCCCAGATTATCCTTTCTCCACCCACATAAATCTATACCCTTTCTTTCTGTCTCTCATTAGAATATAAACAAGCATCTGAAAAGTAATAATAAGAAGATAAAATCAAAGCAAATGAGAATAAGATAATACACCAGGAAAAAAAGGAAACATGTGGAGACATTGAGATGAATCTATTCGTACACACATAAAATATAAAGACAAAATCAGAAATCATAATTTTTAAGCAAAACATCTGTAAGGTTAAAAAAAAAACAACTCCAAAAATACCATTTAGTTTCTTTGGCCACCTACTGCCTGGCATGGGGCCTACCCTTAAATGTAGTTTGTAGACCTACTGAGACTCTATTGGAGAACACTAATTTTTCCTTTATGAGTAGAAATAGCTTCTGGGTTAGGGATAGAGGTTTGTGTCTACTTCCCCTCCCAGCCCTGGGACCCAGCAGACCCTCTGCCTCCTGCCATAGCCTCTGTGACTCCGTATGTGTATAAGCCCTCTTGTCAGTCCTAGTGTGTCTAGAAGGCCTTGTTTCATTAGTGTCTACAATCCCCACTGGCTCTTACAATCTTTCTGCCTCCATTTCTTCAGAGTTTTCTGAGCCGTGAGGGTAGATTTGATGGAGACTTCTTGTTTAGAACTAAATGTCCCAAGGTCTCTTACTTTCTGAACATTGTCCAGTTATGGCTCCCTGTATTTGTCTCTGTCTTCTGTAGGAGAAAGCTTCTCTGATGTTGGCTGATTTGTGCTCACTGACTTCTGAGCAGAATGTCCTTAGGAGTCATGTGATTGCTATGCTCCTGTAGAAGAGCAGTAGTGTTTGGTTTTCCTTATGTCTGTGGCCTATCTACTCTCAGGTTCTTGGCTACCCAGATCTTGTCTAGTGTGGGTTCCATTTAATAGGGTGGGTATACCTTAATTCTAATTAAGTAGTGTTTAGTTATTCGCACATCTGATGTATACCAGTGTATCTTTCAGACACTTAAAGAGGAACTTTGGTAAAAGCGATCACCTGATTTGTCCCTTAAAGTAAGAAGATATCATGAATATGTAAAATGTTGAAAACTTTGTTAGGGCTCTGTATAAGTCATGTATCACTAAATAGAAAATACTACTTCAGCTGTCCTGGGTGTGGTAGGACTCCTTAGTAGTTCAAAGGACCATTTATTTTGGCAATCTCATTTTTCTTTCTAGTAATCTTTCAAAGTATCTAGTCTTGGGTTCTAGGGAAAAAAATTTGAAGTTATATTTAAAGTGTATATCCGTGGGTTTCATGACAAACCTGTCAATCAAAATTACATGGGTGAGTGATTGATTGATTAAAGAATATCTCACTCTTGCCCACTCTGCCTAGAATTTGATTTACAGATTACACTGGACTTAAACTCACAATGATCCTCCTGTCTCTGTCTTCTGGATATTGAAATTATATTTGTGTACACCATGCCTGGCTATGGGTTTGAAATATTATCTCTTTTCACACAGTTTCGTTACAAGGAGACCTCGAATACATCATTTATGTTAATGGTAGACATTTTAATAGTTACTGTTAGACTGAAAAAAACACTTCCAGTACTGTCTATCTAAAGCAAGCTGTATTTAGAAGTGCACAAGGGAATGGCTAGACATCTGACTCCCCTATGTCAGGGTTTTAGAGAACAGCAGCTCACTGGCTTTGGAGGTCTCTTTTATGGGTAACTTTTAAGGCTGATAGAAGAAGAACTGTTGATATAATTGGTATTGGTTACTAGTACTGGACTGAAGAGTAGGGGACTCAGTGTTCAAAGCTGCCTGTAAGATATGTCAGTCCAGGAATACACCATGTGGAAGGGGAGTCATCAAGATATAAGAGAAGACACATTTTCAATGGGCAGAAAGCTAATCATGTATCACAGGTTCAGTTTGTCAAGGCAAAAGGGTGAGCATTACATCATGGGGATACAAGGTCAGCATAGGTTGAAAAACGTGGTTTGCAAGATAGGCTTAGGAAACAGAAGCTTATTGTTGTAAGGTATGAAGACTTAGCAACAATGTGATACAATGAGGCTCCTTAGCAACAATGGAGACTTAGTAACAATGTATAACAATGTAGCTCCTTAACAACCGGATTTGTTCCTGGTTTGTTTTCACAATCTCCATTAGTAAAATTTCATCTTTAGACTTGGAAAATTGAAAGACAGGAGAGAGTTAGTAAAAACCTGGTTATTAAATGTATGGCAACATTATCTCTCACCAAAATTGAGGTCTGTTTTCCACTCAAATTCAGGTTTGGTTATTAGTATTGATTAAACAACACTTTCTGTAGTGGCTAATTTAGGTCGTCAATTGGATTGCATCAAAAAATACCTGAGGTATTAGTAAACTATGTTTGTGTGTGTGTGTGTGTGTGTTGGCATTTTCAGAGGAAGCTTGAGATCATGGGGGCTCTGGTTTAAGCAATGGGTTAATTTCTTCTTTCATGGATCCATATTACAACTCCATTAATGGGGGGAAGGGTAGTAAAAGGCAGATGGTAGGACATAGGTCAGGGAGTAGTTGCTGTAAACATCTTGCCCTAAATTCTTCCTGAATCCCCCTTTCCTGCCTCCTGTCTTCCAACAACTTAAAAGTAACTTCCACTCCATACTCTGGCCACCCTGATGGTCTGCTGAAGTAGACTGAGGCAAGTGTTTAGGAAGTGAGTGCTTCATAAGTGTGTACTCTAACAAACCGTTTCTACCCTAAGTGTTAGAGTTGTTGTTACTGGTGAGAAATTAACTCCGCACCATCCTCCCAGTCTCCTTGCTATGTGCATTCCTGAATCTACCTTTTCTGGAGTTTCTCTAGAATTGAACTTTTCCTAAACTTTAACCTTCCCCATTTCATGCTGTCTTTAGTCTCTGATGTTTTTTCTAGAAATGGTAATGCCTTTCATTTTGCTACCCTGTATTTTTATGTCTGCATATGCTTATCCAAGTTATCAGTGTGCAACATAGCTATTCTGTGGTAAGATAAAAGTTAATTAGAATATTCTTATCTGCTCCAATCAAGATGAACATGGTCAAACACTGGTGTATCATGGTCTCTTTCAGCAGGTAAAATAACATGAATCAATGTAGTTGTTCATTTCAAATGATTAAAAACAACCTGTTCCATGGAAAATGAAGTAAAAGAGATTCTGACTCTATCTAAGAATAGACTTATAAACAGTGAAAGTCCATTATAGAAAAAAAGATTTCAATTAAAAATAAAAGAAAATAATCTAAAATCAATCTCCAGCCTTTGGTTTATCTCCTTGATGAAAAGGATTCAAATAGATGCAAAATAATGTATCTCAAATAGGATCATGGAACTTGAAGGAACTTTTGAGATCAATTTAATGTTCTATCCAACTCCATCCTTTTGTAAGATTCGAATGTGAGGTCTAAAAAATAGAAAACTATCTAAATCCACACTGTCTATCAAAGCCAGCAGTGGGGATATAACCTGACCTCAGGGCTTTGCCCACATATCAGGTCAAACTGCAAAAGTAATACTGGCTCTGCTTTATACAGCTTAAATCATCTTGAATAACTTCTAAGACATATATCTCCATATTTTAAAGTCTTCTTTCCTTCTTTTTTGTTTATACACTGAGCTTTATAGTTAATTAATTTTACATGGAAATGAAGTGAATCATGACTTAATTTGCATACTTGCAAATTGGAAAAAAACTACATCTGCCGAAAAACTGCTTATGACAACCTGTTATTTACTGACAAAGAAGTATCTCCTATTTTGTGGGGAGAAAGTAAAATAAATTATGTGGAATTCACCTTCCTGTTGGAACAGGAGCCCCCCTTTGGGACTAAAAATACTTTATACAATGGTGGGAAAAAGAAATAAGGTTTGTGGAAGGTCTGCTTGATAGATAATTCAAATATGTAATCACATCTAATTCCATTTCATCCATACAATATCTCTATAGTATGGACACTAAATGTTGAAGAAATTGAGTCTTAACATGGGTTAGTGCTGTACTCAAAGCCCTATAATGGGCATGACTATTGGTAAACCATAATTTGAAATTTGGTTTTAGACAAGCAATTATACTGATTTTCTCTAGGATGAGGAATTTCCTAGGACAGATAACTTCCAAAATTAAAGCTAGGAGAAGCCCAGACATACTTGTTTGGTTTAGGAGCAGGAAGGGAAGAAGAGCAGAAAGTGTTTCCCTGAGTTCAACTAGTGTGTATGATTCCACTGGGAACCAGGATTGGGTTGTGAAAAACATGCTAATCCATTTCTTATCCATTTTCTTGGATTTAACTGCACGGATTACACTGTTAATATCTTTCTAAGTTATGATGTTATCAATGGTCCACAAATCACACTTGTAGAATAGCATTTTACAAAGTAAAATCATACTTCCCAAGTGATCTGTCCTTCATACTCTTTTCATATTTTCTGTAATTACATTCATTATCTCACAAGAACACATTAAATATCAAATATAGAGTAGGATATAATATTTAAGTAATAAATAAGTTAAATATAGCCCTCTTTCTACCAAGTTGTATACTGAAGATAATTTTAAATTTGTACTTTGACAATTCCATGAATGAATACAATGTATTTTGATTATGTACTCACCCATTATCCATTTTTAATCCCTTACTAGTCCTTCTCCTTCCCAACAAATTCCATTCCTTCTTTCATGTCGTGTGTGTGTGTGTGTGTGTGTGTGTGTGTGTTCCATTGAGGTCAATTAGGGTTGCTGACAGGAATATATTTGAGGATTATTTACTGGGACATGGGTAACTGACTTGACCAATGGCTATACCACTGACAGTGGCCATATCATAATCAGGGAACAGGGTTATTTTAATACTTATCTCCATCTTTCTTGCCTACGTTATTTGTTCTTCATCTGCCATTGTGTTCAATGAGCTATGAAGGGGGTCATGTATATGTCCTATTTAAGACTATACGCAAGAGCCACCTATTCGGGACACTTTGAGCAGCTTGCTCTGAGCCTGTGCATTAATTGCTTTCAACCACAAAAAAGGTCCCCACCAAGGTTGAAAAGAGTGCTCACATATCTACTGGTATAAACATAAAAGTTTTACATAAGATAGATTGATAATATATCCATGTAAGAAAACTACAGTTCGAGGCCCTTTCCTAGGGTCTATGACTTCCCCCACCATGAGTTTTGGGGACCACATTTGTTTACAGTAAAAAGAATGAATTCTCTCTATGAAGCAGCCTTCAAATCCAATCAGAAAGTATTTGGTCATTCCTACAACACCTATGCCACTCTTCCACCAATGGTCACATCTTCCTGGTAGATTGCTATTAAATCATGCAGATCCACTTCTGGGAAAGAATGAATATCTTTACAAATTCAGCAGCCTGAATATACCTGCCAGGACTATGAGAGCTAGCCAGCTGGAAGGCGGCTTTAAGCTCAGTTCCAGCTTCATTTGTCTGTCAAGAAAACGGTACAGTAGTGTGCTATCTAAAGTAATTGTGTCTTACTATCTACTTCTGCTGTGTATCCAGGACCAGGAGCAATAACCTGTATTGGGAGCTTCTGTGGATTTCCAAACCAACAACCCATAGGGAAGTATCCCACACTTGGTACTGGAATTTTTCTGTAATAATATATGACTTCCAGGGGCAAAATTGTCCATCCACACTGTGTATCTCAATTCAGAGTCTGTTATATGATGTTTGAATTAGTTTATAAATTAGTGGGCTCCTATGTAGAATTTTCTCATCTCCTTAGAGTTATTAACCCTCCCATCTTCTCTCTCTTATATCTCATCCTCCTATGTCATCCCTGGATAAAGTATATGTTTAATTTGAAATATCTGTAGAATCCAGAACATTAGGAATGTACCATGAGTAGGAAGCCTCTGAGAAGAAAGAGAACACGTGATATGAAAGTACAGAGGAGTGGGACTGTATCCCAAAGTGCCTGAGCACCAGCACCGGCTAGAAAAGAACCACTAGAAATGCCTGAGCTAATGTTCAGGACATATTAAAACCATTCTATTTAGCTCTGCTAGCCAGTAAGTAGATAACTAATGTCCTCCTTAGTGGAAGATGAAGAGCCATTTTAAATGTTTTGATAGCCAAAAGTCAAAGTCAAAACCCACCAAATCAGATATGGACAGTAGCCATAATTCAGATATCCAATGATCCTAAAATACATAAAAAAATGTTTAATTACTTTAAGAATTTTAAATGTAGATGATAATAGATCCAGTTACATACTGGACATTGTTTATTTGTTTTGGGATGGCAAAAAATATACAACAATCCACTGCAAAAGCATTCTCCACAAAATGCATCTGGATGGAAAACATTCAGACTGGTTTTTACTGACTTCTTTGCCTTGTCTTTCATAGCACAGTGCTAATTTTCTGAGTCCTCTGTATAGAATAGTTTTAAATTCCATACAAGACAAACAGGGCGAATTCCATTTCAGAATTGCAGTTGTGTTGACACATGGTAATCTTATTAGCAATAAAAGAATATTACCTATAATTGAATAACTGTGCAATTAGCAAATTTTAGAGTTTAAGAACACCACCATTCTTTAGCTTTGCATTTGCAACTCACAGCAGGATATGTTTGAATTATCAACAAAACTATTAGCTTGAGTAAATGAAAAAAATAACTTAATAAAAACTATTTCACCCAGAATAAATGTTAACTACAGCTCACACCGATAAGCTTAAATTTAGTAATTAGAACTGTGTTGTGCTGCTACTTAGCAACTCATGTGTGCATAACATTGGCATTACCTAGAAATCTGAGTGGGTAACATTCTGTGTTGACAGTAGAGACCAACTTTCTACTTATTTAAACAAACATACCTGTGAGTAAAATAATTAAAGATTCATCTGGGTAAGTTGTATTTGGTATCTTCGTGACAGGTATATATAATTGTGTCATTCTGATATGGAATACACACAGACACACAGTTTCCTTTAAAATGGATTTAGGTATGTTCCAGGGATCAACATTAACCATGGAACAAATTACATTAAAATTACAATTAACTTCTGCTCAACTGTCAGCAGAAATCGATGTTACTGTGTACACACTGTCTCTTCCTCACTTTTATTAAGCCCCTTTCAATTATGAGGGAACATAAATTGGAAAGATGTCGCTGTGTCATCTACAGCATTAAAATGTAGGAGGAACATTGACCCTGGCCTCTAGAGATATGTGAAAAGCCATTTATATGCACAGCTGTACAAATTGCCTGAGTTTAATGCTAAATTCCATGGAAAATCATCTTTGCTACTCTGTATCTAAAGAAAGAAAAGGTTTAAATATTTATGCTCCCTTACTAGACTAGCCCAGTTAGCAGTGCATTGGTGAAATGGCCAGTACAGAGCTCATTCTGGGAGTTACAAGTTTTACCTTTAAATGAAAGAAGTCACTGGATTTTACATTTAGCTGAGAACCACTGGGCTGTCAGGGTTCTCTAATGTTAGTTTCTTACAACAACTCATATATGGATTTCAAGAGTTCAGTCTGCAACATTGTCTTGATTAATAGCCTAACAGTTCCCCCTTTCTACTCATTTATGTACAAACTTTAATGATGGATACTTATATATATATAGTTTATATTTTAGACATGTTACTAAAGGAGCATCACTTTATGTGGAATGAAATCAAACAAACCAAACACTAACAAAAGTTCTTTGTGGATGAAAACCTCTTGTCAATGGAAAGCTTGGGCATGATGCCATAGTCAGTCCCTCTAGACCATTTACTGGCTGGTTCTGATGTCTTACTCTCCACATTTCTTGGCTGTTTCTTCTGCAACAATCAATAAAACATACTTTGATTTTTAAATCTAGAAATTGCCATAATATTTCCCAAGATTTTTTTTGAGGTAAAATGTTTAGTAAGTAAAGTATAGTGATTATTGATTATTTCTAATGTTATCTATCTTCAAAACAAACTAAATATTTCATTATCAATTTCTTTTTAAGTTAATCCATATATATATACATATATAACATATATACATATATGTTCTTTACATACACATATTTAATGAACTTTTCTCAGTTGAAATTATGATGCTCATCCAAGAGCCAAAGACCACTTAACAAAAACCCAAATACCAGACACGAGAAGCCCTCTTGAGTTGTTGGCTAGTGACGTTCAAAAGACTCCCCAATACATATTCTTTCACTGTTGCCCTTCATTACACTCAAGATGTGGAATGTAAGTCCATATTAATGAAGATGTGAAGCATTTCAGAAACAGGATCTAGAGACCTCTGAGATGAAAATCCCACTTCTGTGAGGGTTCTTTTTCAAGGTACCAGAAGGCACCATGCAGGCTTCCAAAGGAAGGAGGAAAACAAGAGTCCTATCTAGCTATGATGATTACGAATCACATCAACAACAAGCATGAAACAATAACATTAACAGGGTACTAGTGGCACATATACCTTGTCAGTAAACAACTGCTCTCTAATGTTAGGGACCAGCCCCGGGTGGGTGGTTCTTCTTTCTTGTTTGGTTCTTCTTGAGGCAGTGGAAGGGAAAGAGTGTCTGTCTTACAAGATATTTAGGGTTGCTGTATAATAATAAAACATTTACTTGTCTGAAAGCTAAGTCACTATAATTCAATAGCTGACCTGCCTTCTGTGAGTTCTACTGAGGGAGAAACTGTTTACCACCTCATTATAAAACAGCAGGGGACTAAGTGAAAAGATTAATTCATGGTGTTCCTTTCTTTAGTGAATCAGGCAGAAGCATCTCTGGTTAAGCTGATTATCTCTTTGTAAATGAGAGGAAGGAAAGGAATAGAATTAAGATGCTGTATATAGGCAAATATGCACAGACACATATAAATTCAAACAGTCATACACTCATACTGGCCTGACCATCTATCTCAATCAACTGCACAAGTATTCATTCATGCTTACATACATATACATATACCTACATACAAACATGTAGGTAAATAGACAAATACATATGGATGGGTAGATGGATGAGGCAAAACTCCCCAAGTCAAACTATTCAACCAATCAACATTATTTCTTTTCTCTGTTGTTTTATACCTCCTTAGGCAAAAAGGTCTTTAGAAAATTACCTCAGGGATAAAATGTTACATAGAATGAGAGTAACAGAAGCATGTTAATATTAACTTCAAAGCAAACTTTCATTATAATAAATGCATGGCCTTGCCTTATAGTACACATCTGTGACTTTAACCTTGAACCGAAATGATTTTCCTTGAATACAAAATTATCCTGTCTATTTCTCTTTTTAGTGTAATTATGAAAACTCATTGCATTTCTTATTATGCAATCTTTATTTAAAATTTTGATGAGTGGGCACATTCTATTCTTACTTCTACCTTTATTACATCTTTCTAGTAACTAAGACCATCTCTAAAAACTTTCTTCCTCAAATTATTTGAATCAAGAGAAAATTCATATTTATAGTATTGAGCTTTCCTGTCCGTTGATGTGATATATCACTCCATTTGTTTAGGACCCTCTCAATGTCTCTGAATGAAGTTTAATAATTTCTTTGGAAAGGTCATGAGCATTTGGTTTTAGATTTATTCTTTTGTGCCTTACATTTTTTGTTGTTGCTAATGCAAATAGTATTTTTCACTGTATTTTCTGACTATTCGTGGATGGTTAATAGTGATGAATTTAATTTTTGTATATTGACCTTATATCTAAGAACCATCCATCATACTGATTTTAATGTTTCTATGTAGATGATCACATCACTGCCAGATAGTAGTGGCCCTTTATTCCTTAACAATTATTTTATCTTTTGTTTCTTTTTCTGGGCCTTGCTGTGTGAGCCAAGAACTTCTGTAAGAAGCCGAATAAAAGTGGTAGCTGGGAAAAATATTCTATGGAATCATTATCTGTTTGTATATGTAGCATCACTACAAGATAGAACATCTTTGTAGGTCTGCAGAAATCTGCTAAAAATGGATAGGTCAATACTTAGTGATTGTTATATATCTGATAATAACAGGAAATGTGTATTAATAGCAGAAATCTTTCCTGAAATGAATTTCTTTGTTGGGCTGTAGAAGGGCATCCTGGGTTGACATGAGCCTGGAACCTTGAGACTGAGGTATTTGGCCACGCCCCCAGAACCCAGCTTCCTAACACAAAGTCTCATCTCCATTTAACCTGTACCATAAGTCACATAAGACACAGGTAGAGGGCATGACTAACAAGCCTCTACCATGAGATTTACATATTAATAAATTATCTAAAGCCCGGGGGACATAGCTAATTAAGTTTTCCCTTCTCTAGTGCCTCCTCTTTCCACTCCCCATATAAGAGAGCTCCTCCTAGCATTTGGGTGGGCATCCAGATCCAACTTTCACAGCATGAACTTATTGTTTCACAGCATGAACTTTCATCTTGGATTCCACGTGTCTCCTGGAACTTTGGACTTTCTTGCGTAAGTGGGAACTAGCCCACAGGAAAAGCCTCCGCAAGCAGCTACTGCTCAGGTCCACACGTGGGCCCGAGCTGCTGTGAGCACAGGTGTTTTGTCCCTTCGTTTTTTCTGTGCCGTGCCTGTCAGATTATAATCCAAGACAGACTCATTTCAGGAAGATCACCCACTAGTTTTTAGCTTCTCGTGTTATGGCTCCTGACACTCTAACAGAACTTAAGACCTACTCATAAAAGGGAGATCATGCCTGGAACTGGAACCTGAGATAACTATTCAGTGCAAGTAAAATCCTTGTTATTGGAGGAGAATACAAAGCACTAATTTGCTAAACCAGCTTAATACCTAACAGCAATCTATAAAACTTTAACTTTATACCTGCATACAAATGTAGCATTTACCCCGCATCAAGAAATCTCTTTGCAACAGACAGAGACCACTACAGAAAACCACAGTCATTCAAAATGCACTTGTGGATCTTAGTCCCAATGGAATAGATCTACAAAAATTGCCCAGCACCTAATGTTCAGGGAATATTGCAGAAGAGGGGGAAGAAAGATTGTAAGAGTCAGAGGGTCAGGAACATTGCTGTGAGATTGTGTCTTCCAGAAGCTAGCACCATACATCTTACCAACATGACTTCCTCAATATGAATTAAATGGTGGTAACACTAAAAAGCCTATCAAACTGGAGCAATACAAGTCCATGAAGCCTCATTCCTAACCAAACAATTTAATTTTAATCTAATTAGGATCTCAAAGAAAAATTATATTCTATAAAATTCCAAAATCTAAAGGAGATAGATGAATTTGTAGATATAAATGGCCCTTTAGGGCTAAATGGCTATATTAAGACAAATAATTAAAATAGATCTATGCCATCCCATAAAATATCACCAGTAATTTAAAAACACCCCAAATAAAAAATGCCCAGCATTAGAAGATTCCATGGAGAATTCTAAAAGTGTTTATAATGTGGTGGTATATGTGGTATCAAAAGCTTTGCCACAAAGAAAAATACCTGGAAAAATAGTTTCACTGATGAACCTTCTTTTTAAAAATGTTAAAATAACCCTTAACAACAATGCATTACAAACTCTGACAACAGAAAGAAGAAGATTTAAGGGGATACATCTGAAATCATTTTATGAGACCAGAGTGAAAATCACAATGAAAGGAGAAATGTGGGAAAACTACAGAATCAAGTTCTCATAAGGATAACAGCTAAAAAGAATGGAAGGGCTTGGGACAGAAATGTCTTTGAGCATACACACATAGCTAATGACTACACAAAGATGAATGTTCAATATCACAATCCAGTTGGGAAATTAGGATACCAGAGTGAGATAAAACTTCATACCCACTAGGATGGCTTAAGATGAAAAATATAGACAATAAGAAATATAATAAGATATTGAAAAATAATTCTAAACAAGTAATTGTGGAGATATAAATTCTTTCATCCATGTTGTAATGTAGCTTTGAAGTGGCTGAAATGTTAGCTTCCATCAGAAGCAGTATCATGCCCAGAATTCTATTTCCATCTTTTTCCTTAAGCAAAACCCTGTTGATAATATATTTACTATGTATAAAGATGTTTCAGTATGTCAAGTAGTATTTTAATTACTTTGTGAGCATTAATCACCCAATGCAACACTAAGTCTAAAGATGTAAGTATTTTAACAAATACTTTATTTTAAAACTGAGCCATATGGGGGTGAGTTAACTTGTTTTAAATCATGTTGTTAATAAGTTTGAGCTTAATTACAAGCCAATTCTTTCTCTTTCCAAAGATAGAGTCATTATGCAGTGTTATGCGATGCTTAGCAAATCACAGGATAATGTAAACCTTTTGTCCTGTCTATTGCAATCAGAAGGCACTCTATTATGTCATTTGAAGCTGCAGTGACGTTACTAATCAGTCTGTCATGTGTGTACTAACAATCATTAATATATCACGTTAAAGAGGAACATGAAGGCCTCAGAAAGTTTCTTGTTTCCTCATTGGTCAAGTGACAAGAGAAATGTGTGATCCAAGTTCCAGATGGCTAATGATTTTTGAAAATGGTGATCAGTGGTAACTGATGTGGATCTATTGTGCTCCTGCTTTCCTCATTCCAATCTTTTACCTGTTGTGAACGGAACTGTCACATAGTAAAATAACTATTACTACGGCATCAGCAACTACACAAACGAGCTTACACACTAAAGCCAAAGCAAAACTTACCAAAGCAAAAACGTGATCAGTTATTATTCTATGCAAGAAAAATATACTATAAGTGAAAGACCTACAGAATAGTACATTTATGTCCCAACATGATAGAAAGATGGGAAAAGATAACTCATAGCTCAAACTTTCTCTGTCCTTTCACCTACATACATTAAACAAAACAAAAGCACTTTTTGTTAAAAACAAAACTTACCACTTTTACATTTTGACTTGCAGACTTCTAAGCCTCACCAAAACCTATCAAAAATAAATAAATAAATAAATAAATAAATAAATAAATAAACTGCAAGAAAAGTTTGTTCAATTCAAATTGTATCTATGGACATAGATTTAATTTTCTTTCCAGTATTATTTTCAAAATACTAATAACTTGAATTTAATAATATCTTGCTAAAGCATAAACAAAGGCCACAAACTCAGTGAGGCAAGCAAGCTTCATAATGATATTTTGGATTTTCTTCTATAATGAAATCTCTGTGTTTAGAACACAGCGATTTCCATGGGAATGGGCTGGCTGATATATCTTTTGCCATAGGTATTTTCCTTTTGTGTATGAGCCTATGCATCACAACAGATATA
This sequence comes from Grammomys surdaster, assembly GCF_004785775.1. Lineage (NCBI taxonomy): Eukaryota > Metazoa > Chordata > Mammalia > Rodentia > Muridae > Grammomys > Grammomys surdaster. The sequence goes on from NW_021604630.1 coordinate 6,697,610, forward strand.
AATTCATCACTGCTGCTCATGTCACGTATGTGCTCTTTGGGAATATACGCCGACTTAAATGAACTGGTGAGCTGATAATGAATGAACTGCCAAAACAATCTCCACACTTTTCTGCTATGATATAGGAAGTTACTTAGGCCATCAGTGTTTAAGTGCATTGGTTTCTTGACGCTTCCCAACTCCATGTTACAAAGCCTTCCTGGGGGCTCCTATCACAAACTAAGCTCTCTAATCATGTGGTATAGCGTGTGGAGGAATGGACTTGATTATGATCAGCTTGGACCTCTGCAGGAGAATAGAGGTCAAAATTCACTTTTAACTATTAAAAGAATAATTTGGGCATGCAGCAAGCCACCATTTTCTCACAGTTGAACATAAAGCACCATCCGTCATTCAAGCGATAGAAGAACTATTAAAACTTTGCCATACTGGTCTCTGACCCTAGTACTTAACAAAGGCTGGAACAACTCATAAGAGTCTGTGGTCATTATCAGGTGTCAAGACCTCCTTGTCTAGTGCCAGATTAGATGGCATGAACATCAGGCTGAATGAACGGCTCCTCTTGACACTCGCATCCCTTAATTCTGAATTTATAGCGCATTCATTCCATTAAACACAATTATGGCTAAGAACAAGAGAGGCAATAGAGAGAAACACTTCTCAATGTTAGCCTGTTAGCACACACCTCCTTCCACCCATATGCACATTCTAAAGCACTTCTTTTTAATTTGTATACCTACAGATATGAGATATGAAACAAATAACTCAGGGCTGAGCATAATATTCCAAGGACCCGTGTAATTTATACAGAAAGCTGGATATTTATTACTGATACTGGAGGTTATTAAGTTATCTGCAAGGTATAGACTTCATTTCTGTTCCTGAGAAATAGAGATTTATATTGCTTATTTATTCCCAGCTGTTGAGTATCAGAGTTATGCTCAGAAAAGAGATTAAAAACATTTGATGATACCAGTAGCTGACATGACAGCAACTCAGGGAATTTTTCCCATTTTTTTTAACAGAATAACTTTCTGAGGAAGTATATGTGCATATTAGTGTTTATGTGTCTCATCATGAGTGCCATACCCAGAATAAGACACATGTTTTGACAGCTTATTATGGAATATTCTATTGTTTCATTCTTTTTGAAAAATGAAATACTAACTCAGCTCTTTATGGTTATTTCTCAATCCTACAGGTTTCCCATAGCAATAATACCAGTGTTTGTAGGAGACCTGATCACTGGGCCTGATTTAAGCATAGCTTAGCCTCAGACTGTGTGACCTCAATTCAGCTATTTAACCTTTTCTCATTTGCAAAAGAAAATTGGACTCTCAGAATTTTTGCTATTTTATTTCCATGGGCTACACCATAATGCATTGTGAGTAGTGTCTACATTGTCCTAGGTTTAGATGTATAGAAGGTTAATCTGAGCTACTGGTTTTCTACTCTGTGCCCCAGGTTTCCCACCCATCGACACTATGGATTCATAGTTTAAACAAAGAACCTTGTTAAAGTTCAAGCCTGCAATCTTGCAAGGTCTAGTCCTGAGCAATCTTAGAAATCACAGGCTTGGCAATGACTCAAACCAGGGGACAGCTTGGAGCATATATTTATTTCTCAACTGGAAAGAGCTCCATGTCATGCTTCAATCTGTTTAACATCTTGGGTAGTTACATGGCCAGCAGGAGATTATAGACCTCAATGAATTATACTACAAGTGCAGACTGTTGTCTTCAGAGAGTAGTAGGTTTCTATATTTTTGCTCAAACTTTACCAGAGCATGTTTAGAGATATTCGGAAACAACTGAAAATAATAGCATTTAAATCTCTACTATTAATTCTGTGTTATAGGCAGGCCATGTTCTTTTTATTTTGCCAATAACCAAAAATAAAATAAAATAAAATAAAATAAAATAAAACAAAACAAAACAAAACAAAACAAAACAAAACAAAACAAAACAACAGTGACATCAAAAGACAGAAAGAAGAAGGATCCAAGAGCAAAGGAGCATGAGTTCTGATCATAGGACCAGCATTACTAAGCACTATGTGCCAAAATGAATAATTTCTTGAATCATTTGGCCAGACAAGTTGAAGAAACATCTTCATGTTAAACTATATCAAACCTTAAACTAAAATTATATGATCTCGAATCCCCTCTAATAGCTGGAAAGCGTGTCTCTAATGTACGAATGATATAAAGACTGATAGGCTGAACCCTGTACAAAGCCTCTAGGTAAGATGAGATTTAATCCAAAATTCAATTGAGAAAAATCTTTTTCCAAGTTCTTTCCTTCTTGCAAGGTTTAGCTTGAGTTTGTGCTTTTCTTCTCTTCCCATATCATTTCTCCATCACAGACCTTTTTGAGCTATGGCACACGATGATACCAAATGCCTCAATGACTTCTCCCATCAAAAATTTTCTTTTCCATTTTCATATGGGATAGCCAATCTGTATGCTACTCTGTGGTGAAGATATTTCTCCCATTCCCAGTGTTTTGTAGTTGTTTTTAGCCTCTTGTGTAGGGTTGGGACTCTGTGGACGTTTGCTTGTCCAACTTTGTATCTCTATTGTTTCTAGCCTTGTTCAACTCCTGTGTAGGCAGTCATGTCGCTCAGACTTTATGGGTGTAGTATCAGATATTTCTGGGAGACAGAAATATCTCACAGCAAACTCCCTGTTCCGTGGGTCCTAAAATCTTTCATCTTTCTCTTCTGCAATGTTCTCTGAGAGTTAAGGTCGGGAGTGAGGAAAGGGAAGTAGGAGATGATGTAATTATAATCTCAAAAAGATACATTCATTTTTTTTCTCTTACCCCATGTCTTCAGTACATATTTTAATTGAACATAAGTAATTGCATAATGTAAACCTTAATACAAGTCTGCTTAGGGCTCTTAGAGGTTAATGTCTTATATGAAATGAAAAGATAAAGAAGAGAAAACATTTCGGCGTGACTGTTATCTAGCAAGAAATATGTTGATGATTTGGGGGAATTTCTATTACCACATAATTACCCACATTATGTCATGTTGCAATTTCAAATATTTGCACACACATTATGCATTAGAATTGGCTCCTAATATACATGTTGCTGGAAAAAGACTAAAGATCATTATTTGTTCATATACTTAAAACTACTTAAACAAAAAATTTCTGTGTGGGCTTTCTGTATGTAATCAGCAATGCTGCCTCTCTACTAAGACACTCGGGCAAGCCATGGTTAGAAAAGACCTTAAGAACAGAAGTTGTTCATTCACACAGGTTTGTTGAAAACAATATAGAGTTAAAACATTCATACTCCTATACAACCAATATGAAGTGCATGTAAATCTAGAATGAAGAGCGCCCCACAGCAGAGTTCCCAATTCAATCTCCTGATTCTTCATCTGTGTCATAAGCAAACTCTCATACCTTTCAGAAGAGTCAAATATCAATTAATGGCTCAACATACATACGGTAATGTTTCTCTCTTCTGTGACATAAAAAAACCACTTCTACAATTGATAGTCTCTTATCTTAAATATTCCTACAGATGAGTTTCCATAAAAATTATTGTATAGAAGCTTCACAAGCTTATGCTTCGGATAATGCTTATAGACATTAGAAAAATGTTTATAACAAATATTAATCAAATTTTCAGACAGATGAAACATATTTCAAAATATACAAGCTTAGAAATGTGCCTTAAGAAACTTTTAAACTGAATAAAGATATAAAGCAATTGTTTTAATATAATAGAAAACAGTTTATTTATGTTATTTTTGAGATAATGAAAAATAGAAGATTTGAGCCCCAAATTCATCATGGCTTCCTGTATAAACCCATATCCAAACCATAAAGCAATAAGTTGGAAAACAAAAAGAGTCAAAACTGTCAGACAGGATAAAGGCATCAAAGAATCAGGATGTCAGAGGAAGATGCTACTAGTAAGGCAGGACATCACAGAGAAGCTACATACATACATTATTGTATAGAGAAAGCTAAAGAAGAGGTAACTTATGTTTATGCTTTAAGTTTATGCAAAATTGTACATACACTGATGCCACTGTGCAAGGTCTTCAGAAAACAAAGGAACAAACTGGAAGTGGTAGATTTGATGGAGCACTCTGAAAGCTGTGAAGAACCAAGAACTATCAAAGTTATGAGAAAAGAAAATGAATGACCTTCCATCAATATCCAGGGAAGGTCTCATTTGAGGAATGAAGCTTTTCTAGATACTTTCAAGATTAAACAAATAAGCCTCAAGAAAAACCAGGTAAGGTAGCTGAACCATTCTCAGTAATACAATATTTTCAATATATAGCCCCAAATAATTAGCTACTAAATAAGGGTGAATAAAATCATCACTGTTAATCAGTGAGAAAAATACTAATATAAACATATGCATGTTATTGATATTAAACTTAATAAAAACAATTTTAATAGAGTGACTAGTTCTACCTACACTTTCCTATACGAAAATATTGAGAATGAGTAAAGAGATATGTAATCACAAGATGGGACAAGAAACTGGTTAGAAAAATGGAAAGTATAATGAAATTGTATTCTCTCTATGTGGGGGCATGTGTGCATATAGATGTGTGTATGAGAGAGAAAGATAGAGAAAGACAGAGAGACAGATGGAGAGATAAAGACAGAGATAGAGACAGAGAGAGTTGATTTCACAACAAACCTAAACACTAAACAAAAAGTATTGATTAACTTAAAGACAAATCAAGTAAAACTTGGTAAATGAAAATAAAACATACATTTAACACACTTGAATATAAACATATAACCAACAACATAATCATTAAGTCAAAGCTTTTTGTCAGAAATGAAGCAATATTAGACTGTGGAAGGTAAAGTCCTTCCATGGAGTTCTGTTCCCAGAACCCATATAAAAAGTGATTTGAGGGTATGGCTTGTGCTTTTAATTTCAACACTGGGGAGGCAGGCAATATAGCCTAATCAGCAAGATTTAATAGTAGCTTACCCCCACAAGTGTACATGTGAAGGTTTACACACACACACACACACACACACACACACACACACATACACACATACACACACACCCTTCCATGTAGCCAAAACACATAGATATGAAATGATGTTAAGTGATACATGGCTTTTGCAATATTTAACCACAGGAAAGAGGACAAATTTCAGTGTTTTTTATTTGCTTAAAAAATGAAGACAAAAATGCTAATTTGATTATAATGATCAATGCAAAATTCACAAGGGGAACTCATCGACATAAATAGAAAGGATGCCATACCCAGGGAGAACATCAAATTGCTAACGACAATAAAGAGGACACCTTAAAGCAGTCATTGCCCACGTAGGAATCAAATAAGGGCAACTGCTAACAGTCAGGAGGAATACTGAAGCCAGGCTAGAACACAATGTACTATTTAAAGACTTATGAAACAAGAACTGGTTGAGTTAGAATTTTATGTTTGACAAAGATATCTTTTAGAAAAAGAAGGCATTTTTGAAAACTCATTTAAAGTTAAATAAAACAGAAAGAGATGTTATAGATGTTTCATTTAGTTATGAATATTTTTCCAGCATACTTGTACATTGTTGAATTTTAAAGAAAAAATTTCAGACTAAAGGAGTTTTAAACATTTTTTTTATTTTTTTGGTGTGAATATTCTAACCGACAGGAAGGAGAGGATAATATATACATGCTTCTAGAAGAGAAACTAAGTAACCTTTACCTTACTTAGTTCATTGACAATAGCTAACACTTTCAGTGCCAAGTCACATTGGTGGCATGCAGCATTGATTCTGTATAACAGTGGCTCCCCTTCCCATAAGGGTTTTCTGCAAGAACTTGTAATGCCTGCTTAACCATGAGGAATGCATCTCACAATCACAAATTCATAGATATTCTACAAAGTAGTCAAGCATCATGCGACTCCTCAAAACACTTGAAATTCAGGAACAAGGAGTGTCTGAAACACTCAGACTTTTGGAAAACAGAACAGTGGCCCTGGGGGGGAAATTAGAAAAAGCAGAACAAAGTTTAACCTCAGTGTACCAAGGTTGAGTTTCTATGGAAACAAACTTACCATATCAGCAGTGTTCATGTCCAAATGCAAAGCTAAGGACATGATAATGTATGTGCTGGGACTTGCTATTCTGTAAAAATAAGGTTGTCTTAAAGGTTAGAGGAAGAATGAGAAAAGAAGAGGGTGAGAGAAAAGAAGAAGGGTGAGAGAGGGATGGAGGGAGGAAAAGACACAGAGAGAGAGGCGAGAGAAAGGAAGGAGAGTAAGGGAGGGATGGAGAGAGGAAAAGAGAGAGAGAGAGAGAGAGAGAGAGAGAGAGAGAGAGAGAGAATTGGCTTCTTCCTTTGCAAGAGATATAGAGGAGAAAGTCTGCCTGTAGGTCCTTAAGACTATGAAGGGATAGTAAGAGTTTGTGTAGTAAGAGTTTAAAGTAACCTAGAATTAGAATTTGATTGGGCCATCTCTTTTTTTGCTTGACAGACATTCACCTCCAAGCACTTCCTAGCCTCCGCTATGTCCACACAAAATTTCTCAGCCTGCTATATAAGAGATTCTGAGTGTTTACTCTGAGTTGGTAGGTGAGTATGGAGAAGTCTCAAAGGCAACTTTTATTCTACCTGTGAGACCACCAGCATCCATGCATTGGTGGATAACTTGCCCACCACACTGATGTAAGCAATTATTTCCCCTGCTGTCATATCCCCATTCTGACACCATCAGAATTCCCAATAGAACAATGATCCTGAGAGCACATGGCTTTTCTCTTTTTTGGAAACCAGTGAGAAACTAGATCAGCATAAAGATAGCATGATACGCGAATGGAAGATTGTGACCATGGTGTATACATTCAAACTGTTCAGTAGACTTCATTTCACCCTTTGATCATCTATAAACTCCTAGTCCCTGTATCAGGTGTGTCCTCTACAAAACAGAACTGCATATTTTCAGAATATGTCTACTGATTAAAGTGGTAACTTCTGCAGTATGTACTATTTTCAAGAAAAGGCTAAGAGTCCTAGACGAAGGGCAACATTTTCACGAAACATCTGACTCATGGAACCACTTTTGGTTCTGTATCACCTTGTAAGCAATAGGGAAAAACTGACAATTTGTGCTCAAAAAGAAAAAGGCAGGTAGCATAAGATCTTTCTGTCCTAATGTCTGAGTTTGAGGTATCTGTGATACCTTACCTTTACAGAGGCTTTCAGATCCTAAAATAAGAGGGGGAGGTGGTTACTAGACTAAAGCAAATATATACGCTGATTCTAATAGACTCACAACGCCAGGAAAAGCATTAGCATGTAGCAGGTATAGAGTCTTACCTCACCCATTCTTATGACGTTAGGTGCAGCACAGCCATGTGGCAAGCCAGTTTACTCTCTGGGGACTTCACCGCTTTGTTTTCTTTTCCTGTGAAATAAATACAGATGCAATATGAAATGTGTAATTATGGGAGGGTTTCCCGCCCCCTTGATTTCTTTCTCTAATTTTTGTTCAAGACTTTTCTCACTTACACTAAAGTCTAATTTCCCTGCTAGCAATACTGCGTAAGCACAGTGATTTAGACTTTCCTCTGTTGTCTTCCCAGGAGCAGCTCTGACACATCAAGAGAAATACGAAAACAAACAATGACAAAAAATTCCCACAAGGAAAACACATAAAACATTCATAGCAGCCAATGACAAATAGATATATAGGTAGGTAGATAGATAGATAGATAGATAGATAGATAGACAGATGAACAGAGCTAGTGGGACACAGAAAACATAAACACATCTGAGGCAAAGATACAATGACTAGTACCCACTATCCCTGCTTTTAGGATCCTATTTGCAGGTAAAATAGCCATTTTCAAACAGAAGTATACAGAGGATGTTTAAAACCATTCACAAGCCTCATAACCAAATAAACTTCACATTGTGTAAAATGGAGATATATATATATATATCTGAGACCAGGAATTGGAAGAGTAAGGGACTTCTTCAGGATGATTCACAACAAAAAGAAATCATGACTAAATTGCATAGTCATTTAAAGAAATTCTGTGTGATTTATTAATACTATAGTTGATTTTTACCATTTTATTATTTAGGAATGTTTTATTTTACTTGTGTCATGAATCTTCCCTGGTACACTGAAAATTTTTCGTAAGTAGATAAACATATATGTCATTTGTCAGTCATTATTTTGCCTGGAAACAGGACCAGACTTGATTCACAAGGTCACCTACCATTTCCCTACCATTCTTTAAAGCTTAAGCTATCTCCTAAGTTTAATGCCTTTTATTCTATCTCATAAGGTATGAATGATATTTTGCTGGGTCAGAGCAATGATGTTCCTATTATATTCTCTCATCAGATCACTGATACCATAAACTATAATGGCTTCTTCAGTACCATTAGCATATATGCCATCAGCCTATATTGAGGAACTCTTTAATCCTGAAAATGGTTGTTAATAACTTACATGGAGCATTTTCGTCTCAATCTTCCACATAGAAAATGTTAATACATCCTTTGCCACATGGCAGCCATTTCTAAAATGGAATGTAGCACCTGGGGAGTGACCACTCTGTCAGAGGCCAGAACTGAACAGCACATTTAACATGAGCTGAATTAAGCTCCTGAAATCTTTCACATCATAAGAAAAAAAAACCAGTATCTAAACAGGTTATTGTGACCCATATTTGTTTATTTGTAAAATATCCCAAATTTTGTACTTTTCATTATGCCTGGTTATAGATCAAAGAATTTTTACATAGCATCAAGCATCAGTGATGTCAAAAAGTTAACAATGACTGGGATCTAAGATTCAAAGGAAGAAACCAGTATGGAGATGCATATGAATGCTCAGTTCTTCGTGCCTAGCAATATACAGTCAGGATCTTACAAGGTTGCACTACCTATTTATGTCTTAGTTTCGATAAATGCATACTATAATGTTTATACAACAAAATCACAAGCCAATATATTTTCTCAGAATATACCCGTCTCATTGAGTGACCAGTGGCTTTACAAGATAACACAAACCAGATAGATGCAAAAATCTTTAACTTCCAAAGTGCTGCAGACTTTCAGATATGAAGCAGGAACATAAGAGAGCATGGAAGCTAAGAACTTTGTAGCTGGGTCAATGTCTCAGCAGATAAAGTGCTTGCCCAGTAGGAAATCCCTTACTATACACAAATGAGAACCTGTTTGAGTTCCCAGAACCCATATAGAAGCCAGGTAGTTCTGGCAGCCTTCATGTAATCCCAGCAAAAACAAAGGATTCCCCCCTAGACTTCCAAAAATTGACCAGCTCTGAGTTTATTGAAACCTTGTTTCAAGAAACAAAACATGGAGAATGATCACGATACTCCTAACATCAATATCAGGTCCCTGCATGCAAACATATCTTATATACACATGAAAGCATGTACTATGCACCTGTACACATACATAAAACAGGCAGATGTGGGAGCGTATACCTTTAATATCAGCATTCAGAAAGCAAGGGGCAAGGATAGGTGGATCTCCTGCCAGTTTGAGGCCAGGCTGGTCTACATAGTAATTTCTAGGACAGCAATGGCCAGATAATCAAGAGACCATCTCAAACACACACACACAAACACACACACACACTCACTCACACTCACACATACATGTTGGGAGCTGACTCCTAGCAGAAAGTGGCTATCTTTGCAGCCATCTGGAGCCATATACCCTAACTAGAGACTTGTTTTCAACAGCCTACAACAGCTGAGCACACTCTGATAAACATCTTGTTTTTCTCACATATCTTGTTTTGCTGCTTTGTGCCCCCAGCTGCAAGGTGCACATAGTCTCCACGCTGCAAGGCACGTGGCATAGTGCCTTCAGCTGTGTTCCCCTGCTTGTCCATGGCTGTAAAGCACGTGGAAAAGCTTATAAATACCCAGGATTTCCTTTCAATAAAAGGGAGACTTGATCAGACTGTGTCTTGTCTCCATTCTTCGTGTGTCTTGCCCCTCTATCCCCACTCTCTCTCTTGCTAGACCCTGTTGACTGACCCGAATAAGCTGGGACATAGTGGCCCCCAAACATGGGGCAGAACGGGCTGTTTTACACACACACACACACACACACACATACACACAATATACACACATATACACACATTCATACATACACACAAACACACACACACGAGGAATAAGTGCTAAGAACAGTATCTGATACTTGTGCCAAAATACTTAAACATGTTACTACTCTGTGGCTAGTGCTCATATAAACAATATTTGCCTCAGATTCATCAATGTTTTCCTCTCTTCGAAGCCTGTGTTGTCTTCTCTCTCATTTAGAGATGATAACATGGAACTCGATCAATCCATCTGAAGTGTTTCAGGCTTCTCTTAGGTGGAAAGGTATGTGGTAGTTCTTCTAGCTTTCCCCATGAGTTCCTGTATGTAAACTTGATTCCACTTTGTGCTCAGTGGACACCCTTTACAGCTAACCCACACTAAACTTCTGAGAAGAGCCCTGACGTTGGAGGTCAAGTGCTTTCATTCTTCCCCTATCCTGTCACAAGTGACTTCAGACTCTAAAGCTGAATCTTAACATATTCCTCTGAAAAGTGAAGAAATACCCAGCTCAGACTGCCATGTCGGGGGTCACATGACTTCATGTATAGAAAATATATTTGTTTAAATAAAGATATTGTGTAAACAAGAGACGTTTTCTAGAGCTTAACAAGGGCTGCTGATGCAAAATCACCTTCTTCAGAAAGCTAAGCTGTACAGCTTTAAATACTAACAAGTCTGAATGAAAATGATGAACATCTCCAGTGGAGAGTTCCCTGGATGATCAGGGTTATTTTTTTCTTAAACATGCTTTTCAATGGTAGGATTCCTTAATATCCATACCTTTGTTCTCAGAAGATTAAATTACTGATATATACCCCACACAATACTTTTGAGTTGAAATACACACAAGACCTCTTGTCCTTTAAAAGATTTGTATGAATGCTAATGAGGATATATCAGATATATAATGGCCTATTATAAGAACTATTCGGTCCCATCTTCATGTCTGATTCATCAGGCAGATGCTGATTACAAAAGGGGGTAAGATCAAAGATCCTCTAATTAACAATGAAAAAAAAGTATACTCAGCGATACATTATGTAGAAAGCTCTGGGACAAAATTGTATAAACAGTAGAATTTTCTAGCACCAAGAACTCTTAAAACATAGTGTGCTTCACCCACCTACTTAATTGCATTTCTTTTTATAACCCTTTTATGCTGAAGACTCTCCCTCGACTCGGTATAACTTAATGGTGTTATTTCCTGAGGAACAAGTACAGCAGAAGCAGTAATTCTATTAGTGGCCTGGCTTTACCTGCAAAAAAGTCTAGCTCCCGAACAAGCCAAGGTAAACTTATGTTGGAAAACAAGGTTATCTGGTGAAGAGATTGGGAGAAGAGGCTGTGGGCAAAGCTGTTGTATAGAACAATGTGGCAATGGGGTTGCTTTGAGAGAGAAAGTGCTCATAACATTCTTAAACAGCTATATATGCATACAAGCAAGAGTAGAGGTTACATTGGTAGGTGATGTAGAGGAGGTAGAGGTTACTGGGAATGAAGGACCTCCAACCCTATCCTTCCGCACACTACCCTTCCATTAACGTTCACTCCACTGATCAAATATATATATTTATGCCCTTGGAAATGACATCCAACATAGGGTTAGAGCTTATTTTCCTTCTACTGTAAGAAACACATCTACTTTATACTTCTAAAAAGTGTATTATATAGTATTTTATACTTCTGTCTTAACTAAGCATTCTTATCTTGTTTGTCCACAGTAAACTAGTATGTTCACAAGAGATATACTGCCATGGTCAAGTCAGGTTACTATAGGAGAAGATTAAAGACAGAGCAAATAGCTTAAGTAAGAAATGCTTATTTCTTAGTCCTTAAAGGCCAGAAAGTCTAAAAACAAGGTGCTGGTTGATGATCCAGTATATGGTGATGGCTCTCTTCCTTGTTCTAGAGAGATTTTTTTTTTTTTTTTGAGAAAGAGACCAGAGCCAGGGGAAAACTACTTTCTGATGATTCATCCATATCTAAGGACACTAAGCACAGCAAAAGTCTCCCCTCTCCCATCATATTGGGAAGTACAATTTTAATACAAAGGAAAATGGGGATGTGGACATTAGTCCATAGCTGAACTACACTGTTTCCCTAATACTTTTCCAAGAACAACAGAATAAAGTCCTCTAAAACAGTGAACCAAATAAGTGTATCTTTTAATTTGTTCAGTGGGAGTACTGTGATCCCAGCAGTATAAAAGTAACTTATATACTTCCTAAGAGCCTGCAAGAATAGAAACACGTGGCGAAAGCTGTATTTGTTGTAATCAAATCAACCATTTTCTTCTTAGTTGGATTTTCCAACAATGGCGAATAAGACAATGAAGTCACCAGGAAGAGATAAAAATCACTTTCATTAGATCTAAAGCCAGAACAAGACCATGTAAATATCAATATAGATCTTATAGTGCTGGAAAGTGCTGCATGCACTGCCAGAAAACAAAACTCATTATCACTCTTAACACATAGAAAACCTACTAATATTGTGATAAATGGATATAGTATTAATTAAACACATTCCTAATGGCATCTTATTATACCCAGAGATGAATGCAACTCTCAGCCCTTATCAGAGAAGCTTCTTTTTTGAAGTAAATGGCATTAAATGAAGTGCTCTACAACACCTCATGATACAAAGATTCAGGAACTGCAGACTGTTCAGCCCTAAATGAGACATTTAGATCAAACCACTCTCTCCCAAAGTACAAGGATCATTGAGGAAGAAAAAGGCAGAAAAGTGTGTAATAGTCAGAGATGGTGAATGACTACAAGTCACTTTTGTCTTCTAGACATTGCATAGACGCTACACTTAGGAAGTCGCAGTAGACGTGACATCAAGCACAAGACCTATGCAAACCTAACAGACAAAATTGCAGCAGGAGTTTGGATGGTTGATAGCTGCTAGAAGAGGTAGATTCGGTTATCTAATATTCTTTGATTGTTTCTCCTGGAAAACTGGCCAAACGCCAAGGTAGACATATATCCATTATGAACAGCACAGATTGGATTTAATAGGTGTTAAAAAAATAGGAAAACAAAGTTGAATGTCTACAGAAGGTGTGATGGAGAATATGATCAAGCACATTGTACCAAATACTCTACGAACTAATAGATTTTTAAATGAACAAGTACAAAATCTCTAGGCCAATTGTCCCTCTGATGTCCCTTCATGGCATGAAACCTGTAAAACTTACCAATTGTCCCTCTGATGTCCCTCCATGGCATGAAACCTGTAAAACTTACAGCACATAAGACAAGTGAGTATGGATTTGTCAAGGTCAAGGTTGCTTCTAAGGATTGGAAAGGAGAAGTAACAATGTTAGTATGCTATAAACGTTTTTTTTATTTTCTGACTCATCTGATAGATCCATTGACAGTCAACCTTACGGGTACCATTCACACAGAAGATTCAAGAAGGGCATGTCTAGAACTGTGTCTAAACCTTTGACAATGGTGAAAAAAAATTGTCAAAAATACTGGTTGGTTGTTCAAGATACTGATTCTGCTTAAAGATTACTGATAGAAATAAGTCACATGACTAACTTTAAACTACAGAAGTCAAAGAAAGTCCTGCAGGTAGTCTAGTGGTTGGATGTCTGTCTAGATAAAGGAATGAAAGGGAGATATATGTTGTGTTCAGGGTATGAAGAGTAAGCAGAATGTGTGTGGGCAACCTTAGTACTTCTCCAAGTCCCCATTTTATTGTTATGTATTTGATTTGCTTTCCCTCCTGCACCAAATAGACTAATTTCTTTCCCCAGAAAGGGGACAACCACTAGGCTATACTTGCAGGTTTTTCATTGACTTCTGTAGTTTAAAATTAAACATGTGACTTATTTCTATCAGTAAACTACAAGCAGAATCAGTATCTTGAACAACCAACCAGTATATTTGACAAATTTTTATCCCACTAAATCAAATATTCAAATTAATGAAAATTTGGAATCTTTGAGTACAACAGTTCTCACATAGAGGAATAGAAATAACCCTTTAGTTGGATTTATTTTTGCTCCAGACACCTAAGAAGTACAAATTTTTTTTCTCATCTTCTTACTTCAACATCACCATCATGTATAAAACACAGAGGTTAAACATAAACAGGACAATAGTGGCATTCCCATTGAGGAAAGCTGGGGTCTGAGACAGTAAACACCTTGTATTCTTTTATTCTTTCATGGTATATCTGAGTCTCACTGAGCTGATTCCCTGGAATCACTTTCCCTTACAGAGACATAATCAGTGTTCAAGTTGACTTCATGGAAAATGTCCATCGTCCAACTGGGCATTTGGGCTCTGCCTTTTGTTAAAAATTTGTGTCATATCTGTAAAATCATATATCAAGAGGATAATATAGAAGGGACACTCTTGGAGTGACAAGCATCTATCTTTTTGAACTTGCTTTCTGGCCACAAATAAGAGAGTTCCAAGAATAGCCTTTTAGGTCTCAGAGAGTCAGACTGCTCTCCATTATTCGTACCCGTCTTCTAAGTCTCTTGAGAATGATTTTTAGTAGTTTCTTAAAGTTACAGCCCATGTCAATAGCTGATGATACATTCTTTTAAATGAATGTCTTCCCCTGGAATTACTGGTATTTTGAGCTGATAGAGTTTTATGGTGGGAACTGTACATTCAGTTCTAATCTCTAAGCCACATTGTGTGACTGACAGTAATTACTGGCTACTATATTAGCCTGTTTTCCAGGTTTTAACAGTATTTGAAAAGACTAAAATCCTTGATTTTATCCCCACCCAAGCCAAATTCTGACCGGTTTTGTAGTGTCTGTCACTCAAGAAGTTTGCCTTTTCTACAAATCCCACATTCCGTGTGTATTTGCTTTTCTTAACTGTCTTTTCTGAGACTATTCTCAAACGCTGCAAACACAGCATATGGTGCTACATTCTCTTTTCTGAAGTCTTCTCTGTGTGCGTTATCTGTCTTTGGGGTTAGTGCTCCCCCAGTGCTTTTAGCAAATATTATGCCACTGGATAATATAGCTTACTATGTTTCCAGGCTGAAATATAAGTAACTCACCAGTTCCTAACCATTAAAACAATGCTGTACAGTTGAGATGTTTGTTTGTTTGTTATGAAAACATCTCACTTCTGGCAACAATTTCCTATATCAGTAAAGACTGGCTACATTATAATCATGTTAACAAATCTTCCCGGACACCGGTATTTGTGTTCCATAACAAATCTTCCCGGACACCGGTATTTGTGTTCCATATCCATCAAGGGTTGCTTGGTAGCTCTACTAAATGCAGTTTTATTTAATGATCCAGGCTGCTGGATCAGGCTCTCTCTAGTCCTTCACTCTGGTGGATACTGTCATTAGTCTGGCTTTGTTTTGATGGGGAATACAGCTGAAAGTTGCCACACAGAAGAGATTGACCTTAATTGCTATATATCTTCTTATGACCAGGTTGCTCTTCCAGTCATTAGAAAGCGTTATGTCTCACCTCCTTGTGAAGCATAGATGAGGATATGTGCAGAGTATCTTGCTTTTGGATAGGCTCACAGTGGAATGCAGGCCCCAGGACGAGAGAAGTAAAGTAACACTTTTTTGAAAACCATTAAACAATGTGTTCTGTCTATGTCTGGTTTTCATTCAACCTTTAGTGATTTGTATATACTCTGTAAAATGAGCATGAACTCTATGCAGAGGGACTTCTCAGAGGAATTCATCACTTGATTATTAGATTATTAGAAGTCCAATGTAGGAATGAGGAAAGTTGGTGGTCTCCTTCAGTCCCATTCCAAAAACCTCTATTCACTGAAGCTGGCTATGATGGTTTCAGTATTCTTGGACCATAGGGAGTGGTACTATTAGGAGGTATAGGCCTGTTAGAGGAAGTGTGTCTCTGTGGGAGTGGACTTTGAAGCTCTTCCCAGTATAGAAGAGTCCCTTTTTTTTTCTGGCTCCAGTGAGATCAAGAGGCAGAACTGAAACTCTAAACTTCTAATCCTACTCCAATTAAATGTTGTTCTTTATAAGATTTTCCTTGGTTATGGTGTCTCTTCACAGCAATGGAATCCCTAACTAAGACACTAGCAGAGTACTTCTATAACTTACAGCCTGAGAACTTGTGGGTAACTGGTATAAAACACCAAGACCAGGGCCAAAGATTGTCCAGTTTTGGTGGACATCAACAAGAGAACATGAGTTTCTGGCTCTGAATAGAAAAGAGATAAGAATCCTTTTTTCTTCCTCTTTTTAGCTAATTTTGTCCCTATCTAAATGGACATCAGTTTCCTCAGGTAGTTTCCCCACAGACTCTTTTGGGACACTCCATCACACTCTTATTCTCAGCATCCTCTTCTGTACTTTCTGTACTGGAAGGATAAGGAAAAGCCTTCTGAAGCTCAGAGAACATCAATATTCTTCCAGCTATGTGACTATTGGTGTGACACTGGGGACATGTGTGCCCCAGGACAGACTCACATCTCAGTTTATGAAACTTTGCCCAAACATAATGAATTCACCATTCTCTTGATTTTCCTCTGCAGTCATTGAGATGTTTTTGCCTCAAAATACATGTACTAAATTGACCCCATACTCAAATATGAAAATGGAATTCTTATTTAATTTACTGCTCTCAAATTACATCTAGATGCAGTGCTTAGTAACACTCTTCAGAAAGGATGTATTGTCTCAGATATTTTCTTTTCTCCAATCCTCATATGTAAATCTCAATTTCTTTTTGTGATATCATGGTTTGTCAAACCAATAGTATCTGTAATATTAAATCTACCCCCAAAATAGATTTAAATGTGCTAGTGAATAGCCAGCTTCTTAGATTAAGTCATGCATGTATACTTAATTTATAGTGATAAAACCTGAGATCACTTGGGCAAACTATTTGAATCTGACTGTAATAGCATTCTTTTTGGTGGTAAATCTAGATAAAGGGCTGTGCTATACATATTTCTCCAAGATGTGACAGTACCTATGCTCTTGCATCCCTAAAGGCCAAGTTAATGCAGCTGACCAATATTCAACTTTGAACCTCCCAATCTGTGAAACAAATTAGCCTCTTTCCTCATTATAGCCAGCATAAGATACTTTGTTACAGTAACAGACAGCATCAGATACTTTGTTACAGTAACAGACAGCATCAGATACTTTGTTACAGTAACAGACAGCATCAGATACTTTGTTACAGTAATAGACAGCATTGGATACTTTGTTACAGTAACAGATAGTTCACTGACATGTGTACTGTCCATTCTAACTCCTACTATTGCTTAGTGCATCCCAACCAAAGTCCAAGCATTTTCTGAAGTCTCTGTACATTTATTTAAGTCAATCCCTGTTCATCCTACTCAAGTGTCTCTAATGAATTCCACAGCTCAACTTACTTTTTCCAGGCACACAAAAAATTTCAATTATTTCGCACATCTTCTGAGCTTCTGTATCTTACTTATCCTTTCTTTCAAATTTAGCAATCCATGCAGCAGATGTTGAGTGTTTCTGTAATCTGAATAAACTGCATCTGTCTCATCTACCTACGCTTTCAGCATCAAGGAAGAAAGAGAAAGGGTACATAGGGTAATAAGACAAAAATCCCACAATGCTTTGCAAAAGTATGCCTGAAAGTGTAGAGATTTATCCAGTCTCTGGCAGAAGCAGGAGACAATGCATAATCTATGTGGACAAAGCTGCTTCCCAGAGGAATGAGTAAGAGACTTGACTCCGCATGCCTCATTTAGCTCCTCAAAGGCAATGATCTGAGTAAGTTACTTCTACTTCTCTGGGAAAGA
The DNA here is from genome assembly GCF_004785775.1 of Grammomys surdaster. Lineage (NCBI taxonomy): Eukaryota > Metazoa > Chordata > Mammalia > Rodentia > Muridae > Grammomys > Grammomys surdaster. Next base: position 6,715,486 of record NW_021604630.1, read on the forward strand.
AATACTTGAGGAACATCCAGCTTAGCAACAGTGAAGCTCCCTCAACAAAGAAACCATCAGGAAAAAAATCCCATTTTGATAGGGCTAGATTATTTACTGTGCTATCTATGGTTCCTGACAATGGACAAATGTATGTGGAAATAGACATCCAAGGTCCCCTAGTACAGACACAAGCCAAATGAGGTTTCTTAGCAGGAAGTGAGATATCAAAGAAAGGCTGCAACTATTGATGCAGAAGGAACTTGTATGCCTGATTATTGGGAAATTAGGCTGGTTGAATGGAGGATTTATTTTCTTACCCAGTGGACATTGTTTAGACACTAATAAAGGTCTCATAGAGACAGGGGATAGGAGTAGAAATGCTGTTGTCTGCATTACGAGTTTTTATTTGCTTGAAGACTATAGAATTAGTGAATCACAGCTTTATTTTGTAGTGCTTGGGATTAAATCCCAGACCTTGTGAGGCTTATCCTCAGAGTAAGAATGTTTGGTTTCATTTATTTGTTTTAGGACTTTATAGGTTTGGTAAATTCTTCATGTATACAGCTGACAGTGAGTCTGATTACAACTTCAGTAAAATTATCATAAAGATACAAATAGGCAGCATAGAAGACATCTGCTCTTTGCTCATGCTGTTATTTCAAACCTCTTGTAATAAAATGAGATAAATTAGCCTTTTAGCCATTTTAAGTGTGTGCAAAAGGAACATTTATAATCACTACCACTTGCCATTTCCAGATCCTATTTTTTTTTCAGTAATCCAGTACATTGTGCTAAAGGGAGATGCATTATTTTTTGTAGATTTGGCAAGAAAAAGTATTTGATATTGTGGCGCTTATCAAAACCAGCATCATCTAAGGCAGTCCCATCAAAATCTGAGCTGGACCTGGACTAAAAACCATAGGAATCTTAATTGTAGCATCCTCCAAAATTCATACTGTCTAGCAATTGGCAGGTTGCTTGCAGAGTTGCTTAACATTCAGTTATTGGAGAAGTCATTCAAAAGGCCTAGCCAATTGTTTTAGGACACAAAGCACTCCTTTAAGTAAATATTCTGTTATGTGTACTTAGAAAGGTAGAAATTGGTTTGATCATTTATTCTCCAGGTTTTAATCTAAGAAGTTAAATACATTTGTATAGAGAATATGACAGAAAAAAATATGACTTCAGAAAGAAACTTTTGACAACTTCAAAGCAAAGACATGTTTATTACAGCAGAATATTTTATCCACTGTTTCTTGTGCCTCCCTGGGAAAATGCTGCTGTTAAATCCAGATGTGCTCATTTGCACCTGATGCATGAATATTGAGATCTTTTCTAGATTTAGCATCAAGAGAGCAGGCATTCCTATCTGAGCTCTCATGTGTTCCATGACTTCACTTCTGTCTTTATTGTTTATAATCTCTTTTCTCACCCTTTCCATCTGACAGTAGGCTGCATGGGGCTATGAATCAAGAAAAACAGGTATGTTAAAAATCTATCCTAGAACAAAAGAGAGTGTTTCTCAGCCTTTCAAATAAATTAATAAGAGTTGAATACAAATCAGAAGTGCTAATTTTATATCAATTCAATAGGTCCATCTTAAGTGTTTGATCAAATAGTGATAGTCACTTCTTTGGGCTCATTGACTCCGTGAGTTTTTAATGTGTGCAGATTTTATGCATCATGTACGTTTGTAACGACCACCCAGAGGAAACACACAGTGTTTCCAGCATCTCCACCACTCCTCACATAAATGCCCCATGTTCAGAGTTTTCTCAACTCTTCCCCCTTTAGAAACCACTAACTTTCTATATCTTCTCACACTTTGCCTTTTCGTAAGTGTAGGAGATTTATAAAAATAAATTCAATGTTTTAAAGTTGTAAAAAAATTGTTTCATGATGGTTACAAACTTTCACTAAAGGAGCCATAATACAGCTGAGTCAATAATAGATGGATGGTGCTTATGTGGGACAGGTACCAAATGTAGTTTCTCTGCTTTCTGTCTGAATACTGAATAGACAAAGAGACAAATATAATTATAGACCTTGAGTTAGAAATGGGTTTTCAGTGTCATGGACAGAAAATTCTGAATACTCAGTTGGAAAGAGGTCTTGGGTTTTCAAGTATGTACGTAGCTTATTTGTCATGCCCTGCATGAGGGATAAATGGCAAGCATTTCCTTACTAAAGTTACAAGTTTGAATAGTCCAGCTTAAAAATAAGCTGCAAGGCACTATATCTCAACTTTATCATGAATAAACAGTATACCTCTAGTTACTAAGTAAAACTAAATTGTTTCTTTGTGTTTCAGTATTCTTCACTTCTTACAGTGCCTCAGTGATAAAAATTTGCCTTGTTTTTCTTATGAAGGAATATATTCAGATAATTCAAGACCTGAATATATTGCCACCTGGCCAATCTCTGGAATCATGACACCCATTTTACTATGCGTGTTGTTTAATCTTGGTTGTCATGACAAATTGACTAGACTTGGAATTACCTAGGAGCCTAGAAGACATAACCTCTGGTTGTGTCTTTCGGAGATTTTCTAGAATGTTTAACTGAGAGGAAAGATGTACCTTCAATATGGGTGGCATCACCTTGAGGCTAAGTCTTGGACTGAATAAAACAATTTATTAGACTGAATGATACAGAGATTAAAGATGAGTCCATCTGAATGTCAACATTTGTCTCTTTGCTGTCCTGAATGAAGAGTCAGTGTCCCCAGCTGCTTCATGACTGATTCCCTCCATGACGCTCTCCACACCGAGGGATAGGGGAGTGGCTGTACTCCTACACTCTGAATCAAAACAAACCTTTACTTCTTTTTATTGTTTTAGTCAAGTCTCTTGTCAGAGTGACAAGAATGGTGTTGAATACACTGAAATTATCAATAAATACTTCCTTTTCTTCTTAATTTAAAATCTCATATGCAACCATATTCCCCCTATTCTCACTGGGATGAAACTATGGCATGTTTCTTTGAGGCACACTCTCATTCTTAACTCATTACGGATAAGACTAAGCCCTACAGCCACAGCTTGGCAATTTTGCCCACACTGAATATACAACAGAAAGCATATCACTGAATACAGGTTTCTCTGTATGTCAAGAAAGATTTATTCTTGAAGCAAATCCTACCGCAGATACAGTGAGAGCTGGCCTGAATAATGGGACCACATCATGTTTTTGAAAAGCAGTCATAAATTAAACCAAAAATATTTTTCCCTGTAGCTTGTGCTACCAATAATTAAAAGTACCTGAGCTGTTGAGCCTCTCCATTATATACGTACCACTCAAAGCATTGTGGCGAATTTGTCTTTCTCTCTGTTGACAGAAAAGCAGGCTTTGGTAATGTGCTTCTTGACAGTGTGCTGCATATGTTCTCCTATGGTCACTTGAATGGCATCCTGTAGATAAAGTTCAGGGGTATAACATTTGTAGGTAATAATGGGCTTTTATAATCTTTTTTGTTTCAATGTGTGTTAAATTGCATTTTACTTCAAAAAAAGGGCAATTATGAATGATGCCTTAGGGGTATCAACTTTTATGTGAAAGTAGTGTTTTGGACCGGTTAAAAGAAAAACTCATTTGGATTACTGAAGAGGGAGCATGGCTCTCTTTGTAAATGACATGAAAGAGTCAGTAAATTTGATACTACCAGATGACAAAATTTAACAGCAAACATACCAGACCGATTCTTTAAATATTTGCTTATAGACTTTCAGTTTCTCTTATTTTTCCATGCACTATGTAATGCTCAAATACTTATTTATTTTAATACATAAAAATGATTCATTGTGTCTATAGTGTAATTTTCTTCAATATGTGTCTCGACAATATTTTAGAGCTGTAATTTTCCATTAAAAATACTGTTTTACTACCTTAATATACTCCAAATATATTGATTGATTTGTACAAATCAATGAATAGGAAACATATGATTAGTAAAAATAGAATAATGCATAAAATGTTAATGCATTAATTATAAGGAAATGTAACCGGTTGAAATACAGAAAGTATCACAGATTCAGAGCTGAATGGCCAGTTAGTCACTATTGTGTTAAAATGACTCCAATACTTGGTAAAACAACTCCCTCACTTTATTTCCCAGTTTTGTGCGTTAGGAATCAAGAGGGGCTGGAGAGCTCTTCAGTCGCCAGTGTTGTTAATGAGATCCTTCCATATTCAGCTGGCACAGAGCCTGGTCTGGAAGCTCCAAGATGACTTCATTGTCCTGAGGAGTCTTAATAGGGACTGAGGGGAAGCTGGGCTCAGCTATGATGTCCATCAAGGTGTTTATCAGTGGCCTGTCCAAAATAACAATTGCCAAGGACTTGAGATTGTTCTATGCAGGCTGTCTCAGGCCTTATAGTGTGTTCTTAATCATAGAAGACAGAGACAAGGCTGGCGGTCTCTTTTGCATAGAAAGGCTATAGTAATCAAAAGAATGAGAAGAAAATTGGAGTACGCCTTAAGGCAAGTCCTAACTCCAAATGAAGGGAAGAAGTCCATCTTTCAGTGAAAACTATTTCTGTTCTCATGGTTAATCTATCATAAAATTAATTTTCTGGGCTAGCCTTAACAGTCCAGGGGTAAACAATAATTATTTTAACAAGTCTTTGTGAGCATTAAACAACATGTCTGCAACGGCCATAGCTTATTGTGAATTTTTGGCCTTTATAATACATGTGCATAGTACTTGGGTTTCTTTTGCTCTGAAACTAAACAGTGACTTGGTTTTTTTGATGAAAATATCAGTTGCCATCACCTACCACCAAAGTTACATATCATGCTTTTGCTTCCATGGTGCATAAGTGAAAGTACCAGCAAACTTTGGGAGTAGCAGATTTTTCGTGATATTTGTGTGGTCTTCACCACTAAGATAATGCTAGCTCATTTGCCTGTAGCTGTATTACCGATCTACAACATGGCAGCTAAAATCAACATAATGTTTCCTTGTTTTTTTTTATGTTTATCAGTTTGTAAAATAATGCTTCTCTATTGCTTTATTTGTATTTCATAATATCAGTGGAGGATTGGAAGACAATAACTACCTTTATTTTATAGATTCATGCTTGGCAATTTAGGAAGAAGACACATTTCATCTTGACTGACCCCAGAGAAATATTTGAGTTTTAAAAATATATTTTGTATTAGTTTATGTTCAACTTTCTGAACATCTAATACTTTCTGGGCTCCAAATAAGAGTGTATAAATATAACACAAGCGAAATCACTCTGTTACCCCACTTCCTATAGTTTTTCTTTATGCATCATGTTCCCTTCCAAAATTTCATTGATGCATCATTCACAGTGGTTGTAACATAGAGATATTATCTATACACCACTAATTTATACTTTATAATTTCATATACCATTAACACTTAAATGAACTTGATCTCACTCATCTTATTTATAAATCAACAACACATTATTATTTATTAAAATACTTATCTTTTAAATTTCATACAAAGCAATCACCTACATCACCAGGGACATGCAAGGAACACCTCTAGAAAGCCTGATCCCTGTTTTTCATGGTATTAATACAGTGGAATATTATGGGTCTTAAGTGTTACCTATGTTTAAGAAAAGGAAATGATGTTAAATTTTAAAGATTTCTATACCATATAAACAACAAGCTGACAGGCAATTCATTTCGGAAAAGCTCTCTAAGTTTAGTTTGTTAGAACTACTTCCAAACACATCATTTCTTAGAGGGATGTGATGTGTAATGTCTCCTTTAGGTTCTTCAAACAGGCCTGGAAATGACAGTGCTGATGGTAGTAGTTCAGGGAGAGGGTCTGAGTCCCACCTGAGCTACCTTTTGCTCAGGACAGAGACCTAAGGCATTTCTCAGAAGCTCATATAGGCTGGCTGAACAATCCTACCACAACTTTAGCATATTGTCTGCTTGAAAAGGTCCCTACACTGACCATCTGGCTGCCACAGCTTTCTAGCCGCTTCCCCTTGACGTCTTCCTTAATAAAAACCAATAAGCTTTGAATAGTCCTTACTGTCCTAGGTAGTAAGTTTTTTATGTGGTTTGGCTTTGTTTATTTAACTGTTCTTTCTCTTCGCACAGAGAGTAGTTACATTCAGTGGGTTCTTGCTGTTCCTGTTCACAGCCTCAGCTTATCAACCTCAAGCTGCTCCATAGTAAGGTTCAACCTACATGGAACACTACACAGACCCTGAAGTGCAATCTCACAAGTGTTTCTTTAGCTTTTAATTTTAGTAAGAAAAAACAGAGATAAGAAGGAAAAATGTTGTTAGCACTCATTTTTTTTTAATTTTGTCTTAACTTTATCATTCATGCATCCCTCCTTGTCCAGATGGAATAAAATTATGAACATTACTTGTGATGCAACTGACCCAGAATTTGTAGTCACTTTCTTCCAGTAGTACTGCAGAGAGGTCTAGTATGATATGGGTATTTAAGCAAAATAAAAAGAGCTGTCGGTATACTTGTGTCTTCTTCCTCTTGTTTCCTCTGCTTGAACGGCCCATCTTCTTTCTCTTCTTCTTGTCTCTTCTTCAAATTGACCTTACATTTATATTTATTAATTTATTTTTTTCTTTCAATTATATTTATATTTATACATATTAATTTATATTTACATAGATACACAGAATACATAAATACACAGAACATAAATACAAATTTATATTCACATAGAACTATATATTTATCGTCTGTGTTACTGTTTGGGCTAACTGGAGCCTTTTATTCTGCAAAATCCTTTATAATAATTATGCAGAGTTCATCAGGGTTTCAGATTATTTAAAGAGATGTAATTAATTGGGTAATCCTAAAAAGTAGTTACTTCTGTCTTTCCCTTTCTTCACTTTAAACTTTGTTCTGAGTGAAATATATGCCTAAACTAAATCACACTGAAATATAAATGAATGATTACACTTTTATAGGACACCTTTCTGAGATAAACGCATATCAACCTGTGGTGAATTTTTATAAATTAATTCTTATTTCATCGTGTAGCTAATTTCATACATAAAAGAGTGGATGCGAAGCATGAAAGAAAGGAATGGATTTGTGTCTGGTAAACTAATTACATCCATGAGAAAGTCAATGTTGACATACAGTGGTTATACTAGGGGGCAGCAAGTCCATAGCCTTCTGTGAGCATGTAAATAATGAAGTGTTGCGTTGGTGGATCTTCAGGGATGATAAGGCCTTTGTTGCACCACATGTGCCTGCTTGCTAAACTGCACCATCCAGGCAAGACTGGAAGTGTGTGCAGACAAGGAGTGTCTGCAGTCTCATGGTCACGTAAGGCGGTACTCTATGCTGACCTGATTATATCCTGTAGAATGCTTCTGCTGCACACATTCTTGTACTTGATGTGTGGCCATTTGTGATTTCAGAAGGTTTCAAAGTGTAAGAATGAAGCGATGTTCTCCTAGAACCTTCTCAGGAATTCATGGAAGACAATAAAAGCATGGGAAGTTTCCAGCAATCATTAATCTGCTTATAACAACAGTCCCCAGGAACTCTGGGGTTATCCTACTCAAATGTGGCTCACCTGCTCAGCTAAAATGCAGACTGTCATTTCCTAGACTAAAAGAAGCTTTCACTACACATGTGTGTATTATCTTGCTTAGGACCATCTTAAGGATTCTTTTAAACTATTGTATTTAAATCATCTAAATTTTTACATAGCTTATACAATCACACTGAAGCAAACAAATACTTTGATGATGATGATGTTTCTAGGCTGTAAACATTGATAAATTATGGAATTAAAAAAAGAAAACTCATTTCATTTTTTCAGAGAGTACTGGAGTCATTGGGATTGCCCAAATTATATCTATAATTTGTTAGATCAGTATGGATAAGAGGTATCTAAGAAAGTATACTAATGTCTTCAAGTTCAGCATGAAGAGATAAAGTTACAATTACTCTGGAGCAACTTACTGCAGTCCAACTTGGACAAAGTACAAACTCAGTGCCAATTCTCATAGACTGGGGATTTGAAAAATTTCACCAGTGAAGATTATAGGGAAAAATGTATTGTTTCCCTAGGTTTCTCGTGAATGGAAAAGCCATGCAGAAGGAAAGTCTTTATCTAGGCAGAGTTTATAATGAGCAATAGCTGTCTAACCTTCTCAAAGTGTTAAAATAAGCCAGAGTGCCTTTAAAGGGCCAGAGAAAAATGAAAAACATGAATTAGTAATTATTTTTAAAGAAAGTGTTTCAATAATTGAACACAATTTTAAAGATTTGTTTTCTCTTCTTTTATTTAAAAAAAAATACCATGTTCACATCCAGATGATAACAATTCAACTATAAAATCTGGGAAACTGAATAGGCAACACACTGGAGTAAAATATGACCCCAGTACCCTGAATTCATATTGCATCACTGAAGAAATAACAATCTTTGTTGTCCCTTTCTGTTGTCTTTTTCCACATTTCTCTAGAGAACATCTCTACCCACATTCTACAGAATCTACAGGGAGGAAAGCAGCCAAATAAAGTCGCAATATTATTTCAGAAACTATGGGTTGGTTAAACCAACATTGAAGCGGTCTGTGTTTGTCTCATGACAAATTTGCAAGTCAAACACCATTGCTCACCTTCAAATACATGCTTTTTCTGAGGCTGAAGAATCCACTTGGGATTCAGACCTCCATCTGGCTCTTCCAGTTCCATCATTGTCATAGGTAATGAAGAATTAGCAACCATTTTTCAGAGAATGGTTTTGTTCACTGATATGTGTAATAGAATAGAACTAGATCAGTTTTATGCCCAACTATGAGAGACTTCGCATGTTAGAACACACAGATTAAAACCATTGTTTCAGGAAAAAGAGAAGTTAGTTCTGAAGGGGAGAATATCATTGAGATTCACTTCCTGACCCTGATACTAGATGAGGGATTTTTTTCCCCTTGGGATTAAGCAACACAAATAAAAGAAGGATGTTCATTTTCTCATCCATAATTCTAAAATATGTCCACAATACATGCAAGCTGCCATAGGTATTAATGGCACTCTGTTTGGCTCTTCTTCCCTTTGCTTGCTTTTAGAATGAAAGACAGTGTTTTATTACAAGAAATATAAAAGGGATCTCATCTTTAAACATGATGAAAAAATAAGAGCGGAACTCAGTCCCTTCACATAGGCCAGTCAAGCCCTCATAACTTCCTTTCCAAGCAATGTTTGTGCAAGCTGACTACATCTCAGGGTTTGCAGCAGAGATCTGAGCAGCAAGCCTTTGAATTGAAATGAGCACCTGCGGCCTTAGAGGTGAAGTGCTCACAGAGGTTCCCTGACCCTGGAAACTAATTCTTTAGCCTCAGACCCTTCAAAGGGAAGTCTGTGATTAAGATGATAGAATGCCAATTGGTGGCTTGACTATAGTGGAAGGATGGTGGAAAATCTACTTCTACAACTAGGGAGCATTTCTTTGATGCTAATTGACTGTGCCTTTTCTCTGAAGGTCTACAACTTTATTTTCTTTGTACGACCACATTCACTGAAAATCACCTTCCTACCTCATCCCTAAATGAGAGAGCAAAATGTTTAGGATTTTCATCAATAGTTTTCTTCCAGTTTATGAAGCAAACCATCAGTACAAAAAAAAATTAACTTTTGTCTTCTTTATGACTTCCTCCAAAGTTATCTGTGACCATAGCTCATTGATTTTTAGTGTTATTTACATATTTAAGAAGCTGTAAGATGTCAAACCTCTAACTACTTACCTTTAAATGCCCATTGGTTGATTAGAGGCTTACCTTTGTGCAAATCTGAATATGAGATCATAATTCAGTGTATTTATTTCTCTGTTTAAATATTTACAATACATAGCAAAACGAATGAGACAACGTATGCTTATTTCAAGCCCTCCATACAATTTAATTTACCTCTGTTCTAAAATAATGATAATGTGTTTATGTCATGGTTAATGCTCCTGTCTGTGAGTTCTTCAAACTCACCATGTCCGTTAGTCATAGAATCCTTGACAGTGTAGTAGCCACAAGCTTGAATATTGTTTCAGTAAATAGAAATGTTTCACCATAATTTCTGTTAGCCAAATAGCTCCGTAATACTGGATTTCTATTAAGCTATCAAAAATGTCTCTCTCATTTTGGATATTTTACTGGGAATGTTTTCCCTAAAGTAACATATTATTTGTGTTTCTTACTCAGATCACTGATCCTTGTATATTACCCAATTTTTAAAGACAAAGGTGGTTTGAGATTAAACAAGAGATGCTAATGGCAGATTTGTTACAGATAGCATTCTTTTTTTCTGGAGAGAGATCTTTTCTTGGAGAACATTTACAAGGGAAGGGTGGGCATTATCTAATGTCGAGAGAACAAATACCATCAACTTGACATTGGTGGTACACAAATATTCTCTTCCTCTTGCCTTCAGGAGCCATAAATTCTTCAGAGACAAGAGCTTTAAGGAGTTTAACCTTTTGTTCCATCCAAACAAATCAAATTCCTTGAGCTAATGCTATGCTTGATAAACTTCATTATAAAATAACAACAGTAATAATTATTGGAACAGTGACCTTTCTTTGCATGAGAGAATGAAGACCTGTGTGTAACATTTTTTTAAACCCAATAATCGTCGATCTTTTTAAACAATAATAGTAGACACAGAAGCAAAATTATAATCAGAGAATCCATGTGCACCTCCAAAGCATGATGAATGAAAATACAAAGCTGTTATGAATAGCAAATGAGTTACCAGAGCAAGTAATTTCAAATTAGAAGATTAATAAGCGATTGTTCATCAAGGGTCCCTCCCTCTAAATAACTGAGAAACTAGAGATGTTGTGAACACTGAAGGGAAAAAATAAAAATAAAGAGGTATACTTAGTTATCTGGTTTAGAAGATCCCGAGGAATAATAAAAGGCCAAGATTCCCAGTGTCATTTAGAACAGACAGGCAACCATCATACATAGACCTTCATAGGCTATGCTTGGTATTTAAGCATAAGGTCAGAGTGTATTGGGAATGGAACTTTGCAAGGTAAAGACTTGGCCAAAGCAGCCTAGCACTTTTTCTATCATGACATATCCTATGGTAAGATCTTTATTTCCCAACTAGCTGTGTGAGAACCACAATCTGCTTTTGTATCCTTCCTTTTCATACCCTAACCCCATGCAGATCAGTGAAATGTCTCTGAGGAAATTCAATCATTCTGTCCTATCAAATGAATGTAAGTCAATGAGTCATTTTATACTAAAGAACTACAATGAGGCTCAGCCCCTCACAAAGGAAGGATATCACAACCAAGAAAATAGCAAAGTCAGTTAAAGAAATATCCAAAACAGTTAGATATTCCCAAAGCGTCCTCATTGTTGTTGTAGCAGAATTCTTGAATGACTGCTAAGATTCCAAGTCATTTCAAGTTCTGCTTATGGAATTCCCTGAAATGGATTTCATATAAGATACGATTCCTTACCTTGAATGTAGGGATGATTTTGTGGATAAATTATTGCTACTCTTATTTTTTTACTTTATATACCAAAGGTACTGGAACCATTACTCTTATAATTGGTGATATTATATAACTCCTCTATTATAATATAAGTCCTTTATAGAACACCTTTATAGACTCACCTATTGACTTTAAAGAAATAGTTGACATGTTATCAAAGGACCATGTTCCCAGATAACTCACTTAAGAAAAACTAAAACAGGAACCTCAGCCTATAAAAAGTAATTAAGTTCTTCTAAAAGCTGAATAAAGTTATAAAAGAATCCTGAACTTCAAATGAGAATAAAGCCAGGGCCAGGTCCAGAAGTCTGGATCAATGATACCATATTTGCCTCACATGTACAAGGTCCTGAATTTGATTCCAGCCATGAAAACAACAATAAAGATAAACAGAAAAAAGAGTAAATCATAACCAGATGACCCTGTAATTTCATTGATTTCCATCTTATAAGATCCCAGGAGATGCTATTATGCCAAGTCCAAACTTCTATCTACAAATACATGTTTTACACTTCTATAATTTTGAAGCAGCTTCTCTGTTGTTCAATGTGTTATAACCTAGCTGAAGCAAGTTATAAATCTAAAAAAGAGGTGAGGGAGAAAATACAATGCAACTTGATGGTGTCAGTTTAAAATTGGCAGGTGAAGAACAAACTATAAAGGATGCCAGACACAGTACATGTAAGGATGCAGCAAAACTCTTCAGGATGAGCAAAATACCATCTCCCAAATCCCCGTTTGCAGACTGAACACTACCTCACCCTGATTTTTAACCCCCAATGTCATAGGCTTTGTTGGCCTTTGCAATTGGAGGGCATCCTATTTGGGTTGAGGAAGTAGAAAACATACTAATCTGTTCTAGCCAGGTCTTCCATAACTCAAAAAGCTGTATCACCAATACAATCTGGACTTGTGCTAGAAGACTAAAGGCAACAAAGAAGAGAACCAGACCAGGTCTGTCTGTGGAGAGCTGTTCTGCAATAACTGAGAGTCAAGTTATTATTCACAGAAAACTAATCATTTACCCAAAGCAGGATGTCAGTATCAGTTGAACTACTTGCAGGGAACTGTGTTTGAAGATAGCATAGTCAGTAAAGATGGAGTCTAGTAGACTGATTGTATTGTGTGGGACCAGGCATTAGAAAACCTCATACTCAAACAGAATACACAATAAGACTTTTGAAATGTTTGGGTAAGTTTTGTGGACACTAGGAAAGCGTAGGTGGATGAGGTAGTAGTTAAGAATGTCAGTTGTATAGTGTTTATGATTGTTAGGCCAAAATTGGTGGAAGTAAGGGGGAGATCTGGCAGTTCTGAGAGGTTGTGGGGAAAAGCTTCTAGCCAGAGATGAGCACCTCAGAAGAGAAATATAGACAGTGTATTATAGCTATTCTATAGATCTGATCTAGGATAGTTACTGCGTATACCTGACCTAGGATAGTTATTGTGTAGAGCTGACTTGTATACAGCTAACCTATGATATACAGGTAACCTATGATAGCTATTGTATACGTAAGTTGAAAACTGTATTCACAGATACATTCTCTGCCCCAGTAATTGCTTGATAACAACATAAAGGTATTTCTTACACAATAGGAAACCAACAACCAACTAAAGTAACAATTCTACCCAAGTTTAGCTTAGTTTGTGGGTGTTACTTCTAGAAATATTTCTGGAGAGTAGTAACAGGACCAGGATAATTGAAAGGCAATGGCAAAACCCAAAAATCCATCTCAAATTACATTTGGAATGGTAAATTAAATAATCTGGAACAAAGAGTCTCTGTACAACTTGCAGGAAGCTTTATATGACAGAGAATCTCCCCATGTCCCACAGCTAGTTGGTGAACCTCCTCTCTGGATCTTAGAGATTCTTTACTGTCTTTATATTTATGAGCAGTGCTTTTGTGAATCTAATGAGTTTCAGGGATTTTTTTTCAGACTTCTAAGTTGTTTACTTCCCAGTATTAAATGTGCTTTCCTCCAGTATGGAATATCTTAACACATATGACACTAATACTTAGCAACCACAAAGTAAACCAATCTAGCAAGAAGGTTGAATAAATTTATTTTACCACCCTTAAATACAGAACCCTTGTTATATGGGTGGGCTGTGGAAGGGCAAGGTGAACATGGTTAGGACAGCCCACAACATGTGCGCTGAAGCATCTTTGAGTGCTATCCAAGTGTCCAATCTTACTCCATTACATGGGGAATTAACAAATTCCAATACTCTTCTTGATTATCACAGAGTCACATAAAATTAAGGTAGTTCAAGGACTGTATTTCTTAAATGAATGATAAAGAGGGAAATAGAGAAAGAACCAGAATGGGTAGATAGAAACAGTGAATGAAAGCAGATTTAAGAAGCTGCATTTCCAGAACCAGTCACAGAGCACAAGTTAATTATAGCAAAGAAAAAATTCATCATCAACATCATCCTTTGTAGTCAAGATGATAGCAGAAGAAAAGAGGAACATTGTCAGAATGTAAGCATACAGCTCATTCATCTGCAAAGAATGCTACTAAATGCAGACTTTATTCCAGGTAGCCATATACCCAGATCAGAAGTGAGAGCTATATTGCTAAGGTAAGGAAGAGAAATAAATATTTTCCAAAATAAATACATTAATTTACTTGCAGGTGGACCACTCAAGTGGCTATTGTTCAGAATGTTGTTTTGAGCCTCTGTTCTTATTTGTTTTATTGACTCTGAACAAGCAAAAAATTTTTTTCTTAAATATAATATGAAAAAAAGAATGTTCGAGCATACTTAAGAGAAATACCACAATAAAAGGAAAACTGAAGAAGGCATCTTATTGTCTACCAATCATGTTATAAGTAAATTAATCATAACTGCAGTCTTGATGGAGGCATATACAGTAGAAAAGAATTAAAAGTCCAGAAACATGTCTTAGCTATTAAATATTTTTTTTCTTTTTTTTAAATTTTTATTGGATGTTTTATTTACATTTCCTATGTTGTCCCCTTACCCCATCCCCCACCCACCCAGGAACCCCCAATCCCCTCAGCCCTCCTCCTCCTTCTCTGTGGATGTAACCTCTATCTAACACCCCCACTCCCACCTCCCCACCCTCAAAATTCCCACCCCCTGGGGCATCCAGCCTTGATGGGTCAAGGTTATCTTCTTCCACCTATGCCCAGCAGGGCCCTCCACTCTTACATATTCAACTGAAGTGCTGGATCCCTCCCTAAGTGCTCCCAGGCTGGTGGTTTAGACCCTGGGAGCTGTGGTTGGTTGGTATTGTTGCTCTCCTCATGGTGCCACAAATCCTTTCAGCTCTCCTTCAGTCTTCACTCTAACTCCTCTATTGAGAACCCCATGATCAGTTCAATGGCTAGCTGTGAGCATCTGCCTCTGAGTATGTCAGACTCCTGAAGACCTCTGAGGAGTTATCCATATCAGGCTCTTATAAGCATGCACTTCCTGACTTCCACATCAGCATCTACTTTTGGTGATTGCACATGGGATAGATACTCAGGTGGAGTGGTCTTGAGACGGCCCCTCTTTCAGTTTCTGTCCCTCACTTTGTCTCCATATTTGCTCCCTTGAGTATTTTGTTGCTCCTTCTAAGAAGGACCGAATCACCCCCACTTGGTCTTCCTTCTTTATGGGCTTCATGTGGCCTGTGAGTTGCATCTTGGGCATTTCAAGGTTCTGGGATAATATCCAATAATCAGTGAGTGAATACCATGTGTGTTCTTTTGTGATTGGCTTACCTCACTCAAGATGATAATTTCTAGTTCCATCCATTTACCTAGGAACCTCTCGAATTCATTGTTTTTAATAGCTGAGTAATACTCCATTGTGTAAATATACCACATTTGTTGAATCCATTCCTCAGTTGAAGGACATCTGGGTTCTTTCCAGCTTTTGGCTATTATAAACAAGGCTGCTATGAACATAGGTGAGCATATGTCCTTGTTATATGTTCAAGCATCTTCTGGCTATATGCCTAGGAGTGGTATAGCTGGGTCCTCAGGTAATGCTATGTACAATTTTCTGAGGAACCGCCACACTGATTTCCAAAGTGGTTGCACCATCTTGCAGTCCCACCAACAATGGAGGAGTGTTCCTCTTTCTCCACACCCTCGCCAGCATCTACTATCCCCTGAGTTTTTAATCTTAGCCATTCTGACTGGTGTGAGATGGAATCTCAGGATTGTTTTGATTTGCATTTCCCTGACGACTAAGGATGCTGAACATTTCTTTAGGTGCTTCTTGTCCATTCGAGTTTCTTCCGTTGAAAATTCTTTGTTAAGCTCTATACCCCATTTTTTAATAGTGTAATTTGGTTGCCTGGAGTCTAATTTCTTGAGTTCTTTGTATATATTGGATATTAGCCCTCTATCAGATGAAGGATTGGTAAAAATCATTTCCCAATTTGTTGGTTGTCATTTTGTCCTATTGACAGTGTCCTTTGCCTTACAGAAACTTTGCAATTTTATGAAGTCCCATTTGTCAATTCTTGATCATATGCCATTGGAGCATATGCCATTGGAGTTCTGTTCAGGAACTTTTCCCCTGTGCCCAAGTATTCGAGGCTCTTCCCCACCTTCTCTTCTATTAGTTTCAGTGTATCTGGTTTTATGTGGAGGTCCTTTATCCACTTAGACTTGAGCTTTGTACAAGGGGATAAGAATGGATCAATTTTCATTCTTCTACATGTTGTCCTCCAGTTGAACCAGCACCATTTGTTGAAAATGCTGTCCTTTTTCCACTGGACAGATTTAGCTCCTTTGTCAAAGATCAAGTGACCATAGGAGTATGGGTTCATTTCTGGGTCTTCAATTCTATTCCATTGATCTTCCTGCCTGTCTCTGTACCAATACCAGGTAGTTTTTATCACTATTGCTTTGGAGTACAGCTTGAGGTCAGGGATGGTGATTCCTCCCGAAGTTCTTTTATTGTTGAGAATAGTTTTCGCTATCCTGGGTTTTTTGTTATTCCATATGAATTTGAGAATTTCCTTTTCTAACTCTGTGAAGAATTGAGTTGGGATTTTAATGGGGATTGCATTGAATCTGTAGATTGCTTTTGGCAAGATGGCCATTTTTATTATACTAATCCTGCCAATCCATGAGCATCGAGATCTTTCCATCTTCTGAGATCTTCTTCAATTTCTTTCTTCAGAGACTTGAAGTTCTTGTCATACAAGTCTTTCACTTGCTTGGTTAGATTCACACCAAGGTATTTTATATTATTTGCAACTATTGTGAAAGGTGTCATTTCCCGAATTTCTTTTTCAGTCTGTTTATCTTTCATGTAGAGGAAGGCTACTGATTTGTTTGAGTTGATTTTATAACCAGCCACTTTGCTGAAGTTGTTTATCAGGTTTAGGAGTTCTCTGGTGAAAGTTTGGGGGTCACTTAAGTATACTATCATATCATCTGCAAATAGCGATATTTTGACTTCTTCCTTTCCTATTTGTATCCCTTTGACTTCTTTTTGTTGTCTAATTCCTCTGGCTAGGACTTCCAGTACTATATTGAATAGGTAGGGGGAGAGTGGGCAGCCTTGTCTAGTCCCTGATCTTAGTGGGATTGCTTCAAGTTTCTCTCCATTTAGCTTGATGTTGGCTACTGGTTTGCTGTAAATTGCTTTTACTATGTTTAGGTAGGGGCCTTGAATTCCCGATCTTTCCAAGACTTTTATCATGAAGGGATGTTGAATTTTGTCAAATGCTTTCTCAGCATCTAGTAAGATGATCATGTGGTTTTTTGCTTTAAGTTTGTTTATATAGTGGAATACATTGATGGATTTCCGAATATTGAACCATCCCTGCATTCCTGGGATAAAACCTACTTGATCATGATGGATGATTGTTTTGATGTGTTCTTGGATTCGGTTTGCTAGAATTTTATTGAGCATTTTTGCATCGATGTTCATAAGGGAGATTGGTCTGAAGTTCTCTTTCTTTGTTGGGTCCTTGTGGGGTTTGGGTATGAGTGTAATTGTAGCTTCATAGAACGAATTGGGTAGTGTTTTTTCTGTCTCTATTTTGTGGAATAGTTTGAAGAGAATTGGTATTAGGTCTTCCTTGAAGGTCTGATAGAATTCTGCACTAAAACCATCTGGTCCTGGGCTTTTTTTAGTGCGGAGACTTTTAATGACTGCTGCTATTTCCTGAGGGGTTATGGTACTATTTAGATGGTTTATCTGTTCCTGGTTTAACTTCGGTACCTGGTATCTGTCTAGGAAATTGTCCATTTCATCCAGGTTTTCCAGTTTTGTTGAGTATAGGCCTTTGTAGTAGGATCTGATGATTTTTTGAATTTCTGTTGTTATGTCTCCCTTTTCAGTTCTGATTTTATTAATTTGGATACTGTCTCTGTGCCCTCTGGTTAACCTGGCTAATGGTTTATCTATCTTGTTTATTTTCTCAAAGAACCAGCTCCTGGTTTTATTGATATTTTGTATTGTTCTTTCTGTTTCTATTTGGTATATTTCAGCCCTGAGTTTGATTATTTCCTGCTATCTACTCCTCTTGGGTGTATTTGCTTCTTTTTGTTCTAGAGCTTTTAGTTGTACAGTCAAGTTCTTAGTGTGTACTCTCTCCAGTTTCTTTTTGTAGGCACTTAGAGCTATGAGTTTTCCTCTTAGCACTGCCTTCATGGAGTCCCACAAGTTTTGTTATGATGTGTCCTCATTTTCATTGAATTCTAAAAAGTCTTTGATTTCTTTCTTTATTTCTTCCTTGACCAAGTCATCATTGAGTAGAGAGTTGTTCAGTTTCCATGTGCACATGGGTTTTCAATTGGTTTTGTCATTATTAAAGACCAGTCTTAGTCCATGGTGATCTGATAAGATGCAAGGGATTATTTCAATCTTTTTGTATCTGTAGTGGGTTGTTTTGTGACCAATTATATGGTCTATTTTGGAGAAGGTACCATGAGGTGCTGAGAAAAAGGTATATTCTTTTGTTTTAGGATGAAATGTTCTATAGATGTCTGTTAAGTCCATTTGGTTCATAACCTCTGTTAATGTCAAAGTGTCTCAGTATAGTTTCTGTTTCCATGATCTGTCCATTGCTGAGAGTGGGGTGTTGAAATCCCCCACTATTATTGTGTGAGGTATAATGTGTATTTTGAGCTTTAGTAAAGTTTCTTTTATGTATGTAGGTGCCCTTGCATTTGGAGCATAGATGTTCAGAATTGAGAGTTCACCTTGGTAGATTTTTCCTTTGATGAGTATGAAGTGTCCTTCCTTATCTTTTTGATTACTTTTGGATGAAAGTCGATTTTATTTGATATTAGAATGGCTACTCCAGCTTGTTTCTTGGGACCATTGGCTTGGAAAATTGTTTTCCACCCTTTTATTCTGAGGTAGTGTCTGTCTTTGTCACTGAGGTGCGTTTCTTGTATGCAGCAAAATTCTGGGTCTTGTTTGTGTATCCAGTCTGATAGTCTGCGTCTTTTTATTGGGGAATTGAGACCATTGATGTTAAGAGATATTAAGGAAAAATGATTGTGGCTTCCTGTTATTTTTGTTATTAGAGGTAAAGTTATGTTTGTATAGTTATCTTCTTTTGGGGTTGTTGGAAGATTACTTCCTTGCTTTTTCTAGGTTGTAGTTTCCCTCCTTGTGTTGGCGTTTTCCATCAATTATCCTTTGCAGTGCTGGGTTTGTGGGAGGATATTGTGCAAATTTGGTTTTGTCATGGAATATCTTGGTTTCACCATCTATAGTGATTGAGAGTTTTACTGGCTATAGTAATCTGGGCTGGCAATTGTGTTCTCTTAGGGTCTGTATGATGTCAGTCCAGGCTCTTCTGGCTTTTATAGTCTCTGGTGAGAAGTCTGGTGTAATTCTTATAGGTCTGCCTTTGTATGTTACTTGACCTTTTTCCCTTACTGCTTTTAGTATTTTTTCTTTGCTTTGTGCATCTGATGCTTTGATTATTATGTGACGGGAGGTATTTCTTTTCTGGTCTAGTCTATTTGGTGTTCTGTAGGCTTCTTGTATGTTTATGGGCATCTTGTTCTTTAGGTTAGGGAAGTTCTCCTCAATAATTTTGTTGAAAATATTTACTAGCCCTTTAAGTTGGGAATCTTCATTCTCATCTATACCTATTATCCTTAGGTTTGGTCTTCTCATTGTGTCCTGGATTTCCTGGATGTTTTGAGTTAGGAGTTTTTTGCATTTTGCATTTTCTTTGACAACTGTGTCAATATTTTCCACCGTATCTTCTGCATTTGAGATTCTCTCTTCTATCTCTTGTATTCGGTTGGTGATGCTTGCGTCTATGACTCCTGATCTCTTCCTTAGGTTTTCTATCTCCATGGTTGTCTCCCTTTGAACTTTCTTTATTGTTTCTATTTCTAGTTTCAGATCCTGAATGTTTTTGTTTAATTCCTTCTTTGTGTTTTCTTGCATTTCTTTAAGGGATTTCTGTGATTCCTCTTTAAAGGCTTCTATCTGTTTACTTGTACTCTCCTGTATTTCTTTAAGGGAGTTACTTAATTCCTTCTTATAATCCTCTATCATCATCATGAGAAGTGATTTTAATTCTGAATCCTGCTTTTCAGGTGTGATGGGGTGTTCAGGGCTTGCTATATTGGGAGAACTGGGTATTGATGATGCCAAGAAACTTTGGTTTCTGTTGCTTATGTTCTTGCGCTTGCCTTTCGCCATCTGGTTAACTCTAGTGGTACCTGCCCTCACTGTGTAAGACTGGAGTCTGTATTTCCAGTTATCTTGCTTATTGCAGAGCTCCTCCGAGTCCAGATGTCTCTGTCGTCTTATGTTCCTAATCTCCTGGGTGGAAGAACTCCTGGGACTCAGGCCACCTCTTGGATCTGGAAATCCTTCTGCTCTGAGTGCAGTGGCTCCTCAGCTGCTCTGAGTGCAGTGGCTCCTCGATGACTCAGGATTCAGTTTCAGCTGCTCTGAGTGCAGTGGCTCCTTGATGACTCAGGATTCAGTTTCTCCACAGGACAGGAGCAGACCGACTCTGTGTCTGCTCCAGCCCAAAGGACCAGGCAGGGGCGGAAGGGAAGTGGAATTCCGGAGGGGCGGGGTTTGGGTAGCAACTGTGTCCTGAATGTCCCTGGCTCCCAGATGTATCTCTGGGGCTTAGAGAGTGAGATGGAGTTCTTACCAGCTGCTCTGAGTGAAGTGGCTCCTCGATGACTCAGGATTCAGTTTCTCCACCAGACAGGAGCAGACCGACTCTGTGTCTGCTCCAGCCCAAAGGACCAGGCAGGGGCGGAAGGGGCGCTATTAAATATTTAATATATGAAAAAGTGATAGAATAATCTAGGCAATCAGTGATAGGAGGTTTAATAAATCATTCTTATATTATTGACAAAACAATCATACAAAACATATTTGGATTTCATTCTTTGTCATGTGTAAAATTCATTCCTGAAAAAAATTGTATATTTTTATTTTATGTGCATGACTGTTTGCCTGAATGTATGTACATGTGCGTAGTGCATACAAGATAAGAGAGGCTATGAGATCTGTTGTAAATGGACCTTCATATAGTTATGCTTGGCATGTGAGTACTGGAAACTGACAAAAGGCTCTCTGCAGGAGCTGCTGTCTTAACCACAGAGACATCTCTAAAGCTCCTAGGGAAAAAAATCTAAAACTATAAAAACTATTTAAAACTAAGGAAACTAAATTTTATGAGTAATTTGAGAGAAAACAGAGTAATATATTTTTAAAAGTCATCCTTAGTGAAGAATAGAAACCAGAAGATTCATGATAGCAGTTTACTTCACAAAGTGGAGAAAAATTACTGCAAGATATATCATAAATTAAGTCTATAGAAAATTAATAGATTGAGAAAATATTTATGCAATGCAGATAACATGGGGTTAGTCTGCACAATAAGGAATATTTATGTACTAGTAATGAAAAATCAACCATCCCAATAGAATAATGAGAAAGTAATATAAATAATTGACTAAAAGGCAAGCATAAGTGACCAATAGTCATACAGAGAGTTGGCTGTGTTATAGTGATAATGATAACTCGCTTTAGCTTTGATTTATGTTTCCTTGTTTGTGATAATGTGTTTTATGTAACCATAAGCCTGGCTGAAGACTCTAAATTGGATCTATCCTTCTCATTGTGCTTGGAAAGGGAACCTGGGAATCAGGTGGGTATGGATGTAACAGGGAAAGAGAATGAAGAGTGTGAGATTTGCTTTTCCATTTCCATTTTGGGGAACTCTGTGTGCATGTTTTAAAGGATAGACATGATACTCTTCAGCCACATTGATGCTCTTCTAAGAAATCCTTTCAGAGATACATTTGCAAGCCTGCACAAAGATGTTCATTATAGCACTATTTATAGTGACAAAAGCAATATCAATCTGTGCTGGAAAATGGCTTCGTACACAAAGAACTTGATGTACAAAAGATGAGGGACTCAGAATCATCAGCATCCAAAATAAAAGTCAGCCAGGTGTGGTAATGTGTACTCCATCTCTGCAACTTTGTGGTCTGAGGAGGGAAGACAGAAAGGAGAATCTTAGATGTTTACAGGCCCGGTAGTCTAATCAATCAGTGAGCTACAAATTCACTGACAGAGTTCGTCTGAAAAAAAAAATGGAAGAAATAGTTAGATGGATAGAGATAGAGGCAAGCACTTAACATCAACATCAGCCCTTAGGCCACAAGCTCACCTACGGATGCTCCAACACACACACACACACACACACACACACACACACACACACACAAATAGCATATTCATACTAGAAAACCATCATAAAACAAAGAATAAGATAGAACTAGACTATAGACTTATTGAAGGGGAAAAATATTTGATGAACAATTTTAAAACAATTTCCATGGTATAGCCATACTTTATAGAAGATAAAACTATATGAATGTAAATTTATTCCTATATGTTCAATATAAATTTTTAGAATTCTAAGAATACATAATATATATTTAATAGTTATACATATAAATATATACTTACGAATATAAGCATATATATATAGACACAAATGTATGTATTTACATAAGTAGACGCATAGCATATATATGCTTAAATTTTTTTCATAAGAAAATTATCTGAACAGAGTACCAAATATTATGTTACATTAGTTATATTTCTATTGCTGTGATAAAACATCATGACCAAAGGCCACTTAACAAAAAGAGATTTTATTTTGGCTTGTGGTCCCAGAAGGCTAAGATTCCATTATGGCAGCAGTTGTTGGGAGCAACCAGTAGAAAACTGAAAGATTGCATCACCACCCACAAGCAGAAAGCTAAGAGACCAAATTGGAAGTGGCCAGTGTCTTTAAACTCTCAAAGTCCATTCTAGTGGTAGACTTCCTCCAGCAAAGTCACATCTCCTAAACCTCACTAAACATCATCACTAACTGAGGATCAAGTGTTCAAACGCCTAAGTTTAAGGGAGGAGCAATTCTTTTTTAAAGCACCACATATTTTTTTCATATAAAATATCAATTACTACATCAGAAATTATGCATTGAGTAATGGAGCACTACAAGGTACTTTTTTTGTTTGTGAAACATGGAATAATCCCCACCTCCCTCAAAAAGATGCACACATCCTAATGGCTAGAATCTGAATAGGTTATGTTAATGGCAAAGGGAAATCTGTATTCTAGCCAAGTCACTTTAAATTAGGAATATTCTTGGAGACTTTCTGGTTGTGCCCAAGGTAAACCATGGGATCTTCAAAAGAAGAGGCAGGAGGCAAAAAGAGGATGATGATAGTCAGAATGGTGGGAAATGGGAAACCTTCAATAGACCAGACCAGACCCAAAGATGGGACGTATGAAGATCTTGTAAAAAGTGGGGAAAACAAGAAATTAAACATTCCCTAAAGCTTCTAGGAGAAGCAGCCCTGATTCTCAATAGCGAAGATCATGCCAGACTTCTGAAGGAGAGAGTGGAAGATGATTAATTTCTGTATCTTTTCCTCTCTGTGCATATGGAACTTTGTCATAATGCCAATAGGAAACTCATGAGATATTATGTCATTTTAGCGCTATAAAACACCTAGGCTGTCAATGTACAACTGGAGCCTCAGTTTACAAATGAAACCCACAGGTTGAATGGCTGTTTAACAGGCATGTTTGCAAACGCTCGGGCTGGTGGTGTACTTACACCCTTAGTTATGAGAAACTTCCTTTACACATAACTGGGAGTCTTTGCACTTGGGTTTACAATGTTGCATGTGTGGTGCACCTGGCCACCTGCAGGCATTCAGTCTCAGGTGAGGAGGTAAGGACTTAGATTTGTGGTCAGACAAATCTTCATTTCAATCCAATTACTCTCTGGGTGACATAAAACAAGCCATTCAATCGAGCCTGTTGTCTCCTTTATAAACTTAGAGAAATAATTTCTACCTTATGGAGTAAGAGAAAGCATTTGCTGGAATAATCTATGAACAAAGTGTCCAAGAACAAGCCTTGTATAGATTTTGTTTTTAATAAATGTTATTTATTGTTGGTGGGGAGTATTACTTTGTTCTAATGACTCTGGGAAGCTTTTTCTCCTCCAGACAAGGTTTGGGAGTTTGTTTCTACATTTTCTCGTATCTGTCAGACTCTGATGAAGGGGTTGTAGTTAGTGCCTATGGCCAGAACTACAGCTACAACCTGGGGAGCTATTAACACAGTACAAGTGTAGAGAAAGTAGCTTTTAGAGATGCAGGCATCACAGATCCATAATATGAATCCAAGAGCAAAAATGCACTATTAATAATATAAACTCATCCCGTGGGATTATATCACAGAGGAACAAAGTCAGAAAAAGTCTTGAAGAATTTCTTTCAGAACTTGCACTTGGATAAGTCTGCTATGAGAGTCACGAGATGCTTCAGTGCATCTCCATCAGAATCCAGGTTATGTTGATCCTATTTTTGTATCAGTGCAGCCCAGACTAAGTTCTCTTAGAATGCTCAACTCACATATACTGTAGGTCTAAGTACTATGCAAGCTTCTACATGAGAAATCCTTGCAAATGTCCCAAAAGCTCTGAGTTCTTTATTCCTAGAGGTTTTCTTTTTAGTTTTGTCTTTAATGGTAATTTATGGACAATCATTAATTCTAAGCAATATGCTACAGAAGATCACTTTACACTTACTTTTGCATTCTTAATTTTATGTTACACATATGCATGTTTTATTTGCATGTATGTCCTTGCACCATTTGATACCCAGTGCCAGTGGATATCAGAAGAGGGAGCCAGATCCCCTGGCATTAGAATTCTAGATAGTTGTAAGACATCATGTAAATGCTGAGAATCAAACCTATATTTTCTGGGAGAGCAGCAACAAATGCTCTCAACTTCTGAGCCGTCTCTGCAGTCCCCATAAACGTTTCTTTTCACAGCTTTTTCTAGTTCTGGGTTGTCTAGTCCTTAGTCCAATATGGACTCGGTGAGCAGGTGATGGAACAAGGTAATTACTGAATGAACTGTGAGGATGAGATGAGGGATACGAGTGCTAACCTACAAACATAGGTGTGAATCTTGCTTGTCAGTTTTGTATCTCTACTTGTAAGAACCCTCACTCAGCTGACCTCGTTCCAGTTCCCTGCTTCAGATTATTTGAATCTACTGCAGATGCACTACAACATCAGGACAGCTTAGCAGAATGGAACACTTAAAGCAACAACAACTCATTAAGGTCATTATCCTCTGTGACACGGGGCATTCCTCATCACCTCTATGATTGCTCTAATTCCTAATGACAATGAATGATTTGCATCCTGATATTCCAGAGTGTTTGCTACTTACTACAAGCCTATTAAAACACAAATCTACAGGTATTGATTAAATGCTTCTCATTTTTCATTTTTAAAGCTCAAGCCATCCATATTTTGAATTACGATCTTCAAAGTATACAAAGACCAGAGTTTTACCTGTGAAAAAGATCTACAAAAAACATTTTTTATCCACTCTACTGCTTTTTTCTTTTAACTTCTCCTTCTCTTGATTTCTCAGATTCTACAAACATCCCTGTGGTGGAGAGGAATTTTTATCATATCCCTTCATAATACTAGTTACATAATAGAATCAGTTTTGTGAGACTTAACAACTGAGCCTCCTCAACTCTTTTGTTTTATAATTGATACCCTGATTAACTTTAATTCTATAGGATATTCTCCACTACTTCTACTTACTAGAAATGTCAACAAATAGGATATGGGCATTGGAGAAGTAGAAATGAGAACCTCTGCCCATGTTTTCAGTGTTGGTCATTGATCAGTAAACACTACAAAAGCTTATTGATTACTTAAATACAAAATTCATGTATAAACAAAGTTAGATGACTCTAAGGTGAGGTCCCAATTAGCCTGAGATGATTGTTGTTTTATTTGCTTCACTGAAGGCTCATGGAAAGAATCACATTTCCAAAGGAACCTGGAACAGCCTCAGACGTTTAGGCAACCTCATAGGAAACAAGTTCATGGGCCATAGAAACAGAAAGAGAATGTGCTGATATCAACTGGACAAATCCCAGGGAGAATGGAACCGGCTGTCATGGCAGACTGGAGCGGAACAGTAGCACTAATGACTGTGGGTAGCTCTGCTGGATATCTCTGCCATCATGCTGGCTTTCAGGATTCCTATCAGGCTGTCTTGTTTCCTTGGGACTCAGCAGCTCCTTATCTCTGCTCCCATCCTTGCTCAAATATTTCTTCTCTGATGTTACTACAACGACTTTCAGCATGCCTTCTCATTTCTGTATGTTTCTGTCCCTTGTATGAAAAATTGTGTAATAAAGAATATCTGATGAATTAAATCATCACTAAATGCAAAGCAAGAGAGTTGGTAAGAATTCTCAGGCCATAACACTTAATTGGTAACTGATCAACCCTCCCAACATATGTTACACCCAACAGTTTTACCTTTCTCTCAAAAATAAATGCTATGGTTAAAGTAAAAGTGAATTGATAACTGAACATAAACAGTAGGCATGAGGAGATGACAATGGGATTTTGTATCTATTGAGGCTGTGGGTGTGAAACATACCTCATGCAATTAAATACCTGATGAAATTTTTGTTTTAAATCTCCCTACAAATACAAAGAAACCCTTGGAAAAATACTGACTCCAAATTATTTCTTATATTATATATGATATACTTACAAAGACTGTAAGGAATTGATATTGTATATTGCATTTAGTTTCTTGTTTGCCTTTTTAAAAATAAATTATATTTTATATAATATATTATCACATTTCCCGCCCTCAACTCTTCCCAGATATTTTCCAACACACCCAACCATGTGCCTTCTCTCTCTCCTCCCCCCTCTCTCTTGCTAGAAAAAAATAGGCAAATGAAACACAAACAAATCAGAGTAATCAAAAAAGAAAATAAAAAGACCTGAAAAACAGACACACATATAACACATACAAAATTTAAATACATAGTATATATAATATATATAAATGCATAGATAGATAGATGATAGATAGATAGATAGATAGATAGATAGATAGATAGATAGATATAGATATACATATATATCACTCCCCATATTCCCCCCTTTATCCACTCTTCCCTCTCCCTCTCTGTTGCATTTTGTATACACATCTACTAGAGATAATTCCAGGGATACTTTTTGAGCGGAACACTACAAAAGGCAGTGGTGAAAAATCAGGATGTAACAAAATAAGGAAAAAGACATCCATGTCTATGTTCCAAATTAAGTTCAAGGCATGATACAGAAGATAAAAAAATTCAAACAAGTATAAACAATGTAAAAAAGTGAATAGTATTGGAGAGGAGGAAGGGATCCCTTTGGAGGCTTTAAAATTCTGTCTGGTGTCAATGGTCCCATATGGGCTGTCTGTGTGTATATAAATTCCACTCACAGTTGAAAGCTACCTAACACTGTAAGGGGCAAACTATTCTGGATGCTGATGCATGAAGAATGAAGGGCTTTAGAGGTTTCCCTGCTACAGAATGGGGGAGACTGAGCATAATGGCAATCATCATTTTTTTCCTATTACTTTTTAATTAACTTTCATAATTTTTTACATCCCAAATATTGTACCTCCTTCAGGTCCCCCTCTCCCAGAGTTCTTCAACCCAGCCTCCTCCCCTTTGACTCTGAGAGTGTCTTCAACCCTTGGAATTCCCCTTTTCTAGGGCATCAAGTCTCTACAGTATAAGATGCATCGTCTCCGACTGGGACCAGACAAGGCAATCAGTCCTCTGCTACATATGTGCTGGGAGCCACAGACCAGCCCATGGATGCTCTTTGGTCTATGGCTTAGTCTCTAGGAGCTTTCAGGGGTCCAGGTTAGTTGATACTGTTGGTCTTCCTATGGGGCTGCCATCTCATTCAATTCCTACTGAGACAGATGCAGATACTTACAGAAGTAACACTGATCTTCTATCATTCCTGGGGCTTTGCCTTTGATATGTGTATACAGAACAGGACTGGTGCAGAGACTCTTTCAAACTATGTTGAAGCATGTAGACATAAATTGTATGCAATCCTTACCTTTCAAGGCATATGAGGAGTCAAATGCATTATGTACCATTATAAACCATCACACAATGAATATTTTTAACTCAAACATCACAGCAATACTGAAAAAAATGGGATACCAGAAAAGTGAGAGAAATAAATCTTAAGGATGAATAAGGTTTCTCCAGGAGAGACAGAAGAGAGGTTGCAGAAGGAAGCAGACTCCAAAGATGCATACCTGTGAAAGTAAACACTTGTTTCACAGTTATTCAACTTTTGTCTGTGAAAGGAGGCCCAACTGCATTAACCATGTGGCAGAGGGAGTGTCTGGACAACTATGGATTGATAACTACCATGTAATAGTATGGAACTCCTTTTAGTTCGGGATTATGTAGTAACCTCAAGTTCTGTAGTAACAACTTGTTTAAATACGAGTTTTGTTTACTTTAATAAATATTTAGTGTATGTTAGAAGAATTTTTTGCAGTCTACCTATCCCACTTAGCTTCAGATGTCCAGTTGATACAGGCTAGAGTCATCTAACGTAGTCTCAGTTGAGGAATTGCTAAGGTAGAGTTTGTCTGTGGTAACATTTATGAGGTATCACCTTGATTATTGATTGATGTGGGAAGGCCCAGCCCACATGGCATTGAACTGTTCCTTGGGCAGGTACATGCGTTGAATTAAAAATGTATTTCAAAATTATTATTATTATTATTTCAAAAATAAAAAATAAAAATTAAGGGTCACCCTAATACTGAGCCAGTATCAGTTTTTCTATATGACTTCTGCCCTAAATTCCTTCAGTGATGGATTTTTGACTTTGAAGTATAAGCCAATAAACCTTTTCCTTCTCTGTATGGTTGTTGGTTATAATGTTGTTTGTTTATTTGTTTATTTGTTTTAAATCACAGAGCCAGAGAACAAATAAGACAACAAACTTATCTAATATATAGTATTCATTGATACTAACACTTCAGAAGGAACTCCGAGCTCAATGAATGTTAGTCTTGCCTTTGACCAACTGGGCAACATGAAAGAGGTTGCTTAACCTTTCACTGGGCCAGTTTTATGTACAAAGAAGATAATCAGACTTACTATGGCTATTGTAAAGATTAAATCAGTGATACCTATAATGTTACATGATGGATACAGAATCATCATAGTCATCATCAAGTCTCAAAGACAATTATTTACAAATTCGCATGAGCCATCCCAGTCTCTTTAAACATCAAAACCTCCTTGTATCACATAGGAGTGCGCTGAGCTGCTCTGCTGTTTGCCAGGGAATGGGCACACTTGAAACTTCCTTGGCACC
Source organism: Grammomys surdaster (assembly GCF_004785775.1). Classification (NCBI taxonomy): domain Eukaryota; kingdom Metazoa; phylum Chordata; class Mammalia; order Rodentia; family Muridae; genus Grammomys; species Grammomys surdaster. The sequence continues at coordinate 6,744,706 of NW_021604630.1, forward strand.
CTCCTACTGAAACTTATAATTACCTCAGTGACCCCTAAAAATCTCTGTAGACCACAGCCTGGAAAGTCCTGTAACATTGTACAGTGGCCTTTCTTCAAAATTACTTATTGCGTAAACAGATAAATGGATCTAGAGTTCTCTTCTGGAATTGATTTTACTTTTTATTTCTTTTGGGGAGCATCAGCATTCAGAATGTTCTTTTCTTTAATACTGAAGCATTTACTGTGCCGTTTAAATTCTATAGTGAGTTTCAATCTTGCCTGCTTTATGTCCTTTAAGTTAGTAAATTTGATAAAGTATCACTCAAAAAAATTTTTACTGTTTCTATGCAGGATACGCTTAAGCAAATCAATAAAGCTTTTGTCTCTTCAGTGTGGAGAGCTTCTGAATGGCAAGGATCCCGTGGGAGCACGGCCTGGCAAGCTGTCAGCATCTCTAGGCATATGGTAAAAAGTACTAGTCCAGATCTAGACTATGCATGACTAAGCAGCTGCTGAGTTAGCCCTCCGCTGGCTCCAGGGTTATGACTGATGCAGTATAGCCTTATTTGCATATTATTATTTTGTCAGTAGATACATTTTAGAAACAAAAAGTAGGTCTGCATTTTCTATAAGGGCATTAGTTTGTTATCTATTGTAGCACTGGAGATTGGATCTAGGGTTGAAGGCATCCCAGGCAAAGGCTAGCCCACCAGTCCAGGTATTCTGAACCTTATTGATGGTCTCCCTTTGATGAGAGTTCCAAGTATAGGTAATATTCGGAAGTAATATTTCCACTTGATGATTATAATAGAGGATTTGTCGTACCAGTTTTTCTCTGAAATATTCTACAGTCTGGTTTCAAGTTTCAAACAGCGGCTTAGGAGAGAGAGCGAAGTGATTGATGTTCAATGTGTAGATGGGATAAGAGAGGTCCATGCTGGGCACTGGCTCTCTTTATGTGTAGATGGGATAAGAGAGGTCCATGCTGGGCACTGGCTCTCCTCACAGGAGTAAGTGCACTTTAGTTATCCTACATTAGATATCATTGGAAAAGTCATTCCATCATTGTAGATATAAACATTATTCCTTGACTTATAAAGACACTCTATGCATAACAAGTGCATGTGAGAGCCTTGATAGTAGAAAGCCTACAGCTACACTGTCTAGTGATGGGGGAGAGCAAAGTACCAGGATGGAAGGCTAAGGGACATGAGGGAATTCACTAAGAACAGTCAGAATCAGAATTTACAACTCAGGGATGTCCAACTTAGAGCTGGCCACAACCTGTGTCTTGATGTTCAATGTAAATATAGCCAGCAATTCTAAACATTTCATGCCTGATACTATTTATTAGTCATGGCCATTTTGCTATATAGTATAGCTTTATAAATGACTTACCATGTGTAAGCAGTATGCTCTTTGTTCATCCCTTCCCTAGTTTTGCCATCCTGTCAGCTCTGGTACCTTGCACTGTTCTTACTTATAGAACTTTTACCATTTTGAAATCTGTATGTGAGGTCTAGTGATTATTTGACTTTTTGTACATGGTTCATTTTACCTTGTATGAATCCAGGCATTTAAATAGCAGGGTTTCCTTCTTTTTAGTGTTTAATAATACTTTATTGTTGAATAAATTGAAAAATACTTTGTTTTAATGCACTACAATGTATTTGCCCATCCTCCATCCATCCATCCATCCATCCACCCACTCACCCATACATTCAAAACTAGCATTGTTTCCATATGTTAGTGTCTAGATAACTTTTCCTGTTCATGGCATGAAAAAAAAAATGTGACAAAGGCAACTAAAGTGGAAAGCACACAGTTCTACATTACAGTTCACTGAGGCAGGGAATTCACAGTATAGCATGACCTTGAAATACTTGATCATGTTTCATCCCTAGTAAACATGCAGAAATCAATGAATACTGGTGCTCAGCTCACATTCTCTGTAAAGTCTAGCATGTTCCTTGCAACATTGCTGATAGAAGTCAGCTTACAATTGATAAACGTCAACTTTGATGAGATTTAGAATCACCTGCAAGAAGGGTGTTAGAGCGTGCTTGTAGGGATTATTCTGATTAGGTTAGATGAGGTGACTCAGCCTGAACATTGTGGGTTAGACCATTCCAGGACTTAGGATACTAGACCAGATTTCTCCTACATTTTCTTCTAGAGGTTTATAAGGTTGATTTTCATGTTTAAGTCGCTGGTTTATTTTAGGTTGATTTTTTGCATGGGGGAGGAGTTTAGCATAAGAAAGAAAAAGTTCAATTACATGTGTATTTTTGTAGATAATCATTTTTTCCCAACACTACCTGTTGGAGAGGTATTACCAACTGTGTAATCTCAATGTTCTTGTTGGAGATTAGTGGGCTGTCCATGTATACATTCAATTCTGGGATTCCTAGGCTGTTCTATTGACCTCTGTGTCTAACTTAAGACCAATATAATAAAGTTTCAATCACTATAAATTTGTGCCATAATTTAAAATCAGGACTTTTGATCCTTCAGTTTCATTTCTGTCTCAAGCTCTTTAACTACTCACAATATTTTGCTTCCACGTGGAACTTAGTGTTTCTTTTTCCCTCTTTCATTGGAAATGCTATAGAGGTCTTGATAGATATTATTACAAAAAATCAGCATACTGCTTTGAGTTGTGCAAAGAATTTAATGATATTTATTCCTCCAGTCCACAAACATGTGAGAAATAACTGAAATATGAATTTAAAAAGACACAGGTGGCTAATGACAAGTGAATGGCACAATGTAATTTTAGTATAGAATTTGGATCCACCAAAGCAGCCTCATTATGTGTAAATCCTATCCATAATAACTTTCCAAGAAGTGTATTGTTTTTCAATAACACCTGTAGGACAAAAAGATCTTAGAGTTAAATTAATGGACCCCATGAACACCTAAAATCAAAATGACTGTGTCATTTTGAGTATACTTACCTGGGGAAAGAATTCACGTATATTATTGAATTCATAAAGAATTGTGAAATTGCGTCTGGAATACAAGCAAAAAGGAACGGGCCTGCTCCTTAAGTCCAGCTGTAGGTTTAAACATCAGAAAATGATTCACATAATAAAGGCAACCACAGCCATGCTATGTCGATAGCTGATGTTCATTAATCATTTTTGTGAACAATAACCTGTGAGCTAGGTTTTCAGTAAAAATATGCAAATTATAGAATTAAGAATAATGTTCAATTATGGCAGATCAAAATTAGCAAGTATTAACATATTTAATTGCCCAATAGTTGCTTCAAATTTAACTAATTTCCTTTAAAGTGTGAAAATAATATAGACTAAAACAGAAACAAACTAAAACGTTCATGCTTCTGTACTTCTAGCCTTGATCCGCTATAACAACTATTGAGGAATAAGGACCTAGCACTACAGCTTGTTTCCATTCATTCAGATTCCGTTCATTGTACTATATTATGATCTTGTTTTTGCACATTTACACATACACATTCAGGTACATTTTCCAAACTGGTTGTGGTTGGTTGGTTATGATCCCCAGAGTTTACCACATCCTAGACCTAAGAACTAGTGAATAGACAAAAAAAAACTTTTCAGTTCCTCTCCAGAAAGAAGCCAGCCCTATAGGCACATTAATGTTAGATTTTTGACATACAGAGCTGAAAGAAAAGAATTGTGAGGTTTTGTTTGTTTGTTTGTTTTGGTGGTGGTGAGTGTGTTTGGTTTGGTTTTGGTTTAGTTTCTTGTTGCTGCTGGGTTTTTCTGTTGTTTGTTTGTTTCCTGGCTTCTGCGTGTGGTGGTTTGTTACAGAAGCTGTTCCAAAGTGTTAGGGCTTGTTCTTGTCACTTTGTTTCTTGATGCTGTTACAGAGAGGTTTCAGCCCTCACCCTAGATGCCTATTATCACTCACTCCATATAAGTTTGTGAAAGACATGGAAACAGAGATCAGCTGCTTGATCAAAGATAATGTGGAATATTTTTTCTTGCTCAGAACATTTGCTTCTGCCCAAGAAGCCTACACCAAAGAAAGACTATGCCTCCCTATTTCACAGGCAATAGAACGGGTCACGTGATATGCTGCCACCAAAAAAAATGTCAGCGAAGGGGTCATGAGCCTCTTGAGTAGGTGCTTGAAAAGTAACCCAGTTCATTTGCCTTTATTCTGCCACAGTTGCTTCTCATAAAAGCTTCTGCAACCTGGGACCAGCTAATCCAAAATGAGTACATAATGTGTTGAAACAAAATAGTAACAATCACCCTTTATAGCTATAAATGGCTGCCAGTTGGAGGTCCTGAGATATAAGAGCATGGCTTCCCATGAGCTTTATGATATATATCTATGAAGTCTTTCATAATTACATCAAGTTGCTTTCAAAACACCAGCATGTGTCCACCGACACTGTTGCAGCATCTTTTCCATGCTTTTGATCAACAAATAGAGCTGATGTTTCCAAACCTTGTGTTCTTCATCAGAGAAAATGGTATCCCAGTCTTTTAGCTCACACTTCTCTGTCTTCATGACAAGTTTTCCCATGGATCAATTACTCAATTCTATTTCTCTTACAAAATGTTTTCAGGATCATTCGGCTTAGAGTTATCTGTTATTTTCATGAAATAGTTTCCAAGGTACCTATATACTACAGAAATTATTCCTTTACTCATTCTCTATACTTTTAATAAGTCACTGGATTTTTAATTTTAAGATAGCTGTCACTACACTGAAATATTGAATACATAAAAACTGTTTTATTTGACTTGAAATATAACTTAGTTCAAACTAATCATTACAGCATGTAATCACTAAGAGTGGTTCATTTAAAAATCTAGTTGAGCACTGCTGCTTCAAAGTTCCCACCAGAAAGTGATAGGACACTTGATAGATCAAAAAATATGAATATACTAAGTTTTTAGTAAATAAAAAACAAAAATATCAAAGTGCAAAGCAAGTATCAAAGTGAATCCAGAAATTGATATTATTGTATTATAATTGTATTATAATAATTTGGTAACATATTGAGAGTCATAAAAATACAGCTAGGGTTCATATTGATTGTTTTTCTCCATATGAGTACCTCCTTTTAGGTAAGTTCCAACAGATGAAATTTTTGAATTAAGGTTGATCAAATCAGCATCCCCAAAGTCAGTCAAAGTCAAAACATAAGCAATGGACATTATTATAATTATAGACATTAGAGAAAATAGTGACCAATAGAATTAAGTAACACTGTAAACATTTAGCCAGCACAGGACTGGGGAAATTGTTCAGTTAATAAAGTGATTGCCAACAACCATGAGGATCTAAGACTGAGCCCTAAAACCAGCATAGACATGCCAGACACAATGGCACATGCTCATAATGTTGAAAAGACAATCAAAGGTAGCTCTGGGACTCGGGACTAGCCACTCTAGCCTAAGTCATACAATCCTGGCCAGAGATAGACCCTGCCTCAATAGAGATGAGGATTATACTCAAGGATTGTCCTGTGGCCTCCACCTGAATTCAGATATACATGACACACATGTCAACATACATACACATGACTATAAATCAGAATGATGTGGACTCTTGATCCAATCTGAATGTCATTTTTACATGTTTTTTCTGTTTTGTCCAGTTATGGCTCCTCTGTATTTTAGAAGATATTGCTTTCTATTTTATCATTTATTAAGATGTGCCAGGGTGAGTTGGTATCCAACAGAGGAAAAGGGGAGGGGAGGGGGGAAGCACTGTGTGAAGGACAGAGTGGGAAGAAGAGAGGATGTAATCAGGGGCTGTGATCAGGATATAAAATGAATAAATAAATTAATGGAAAAAAATGAATCAAGTTTTAGGCATCAATGATTCTTCACCAAACTTTAATGTCTCCAGACCTAAATATGTGGTTTGGTTTGATGTTTTTACCTTTTCACAGTTCATGTTTTTCACTTTACATATACACCTTTGTTTCTTTTTTTTAATTGGATTTTTTAAATTTACATTTCAAGTGTTATCCCCTTTCCCAGTACCCTCTCCTCACACATGGAAACCTCCTATCCCATCCACCCTCCCCCTGCTTCTATGAGGGTATCCCCCAACACACCCCTGCCTCCCAGTGCTGGCATTCCCCTACACTGGGGCATCTAGCCTTCACAGGACCACTGGCCTCTCCTCCCATTGATGCCCAACAAGACCATCCTCTGCTACATATGCAGTTGGAACCATGGATCACTCCATATGTACTCTGGTTGGTAGTTTAGTCCCTGGGAGCTCTGGGGTGTTTGGTTGGTTGGTTGATACTGTTGTTTTTCCTATGGAGTTGCAAACCCCTTCAGATTATTCAGATTATCCTTTCTCTAACTCCTCCATTGGGGACTCCATGCTTAGTCAAAGGGTTAGCTGTGAGCATCTGCCTCTGTATTTGTCAGGCTCTGGCAAAGCCTCTCAGGAGACAGCTATATCAGGATCCTGTCAGCATGTACTTCTTGGCATCCACAATAGTGTCTGGGTTTGGTGACTGTATATGGGATGGATCCCCAGGTGGGGCAGTCTCTGGATGGCCTTTCCTTCAGTCTCTGCTATACACTTTGACTCCATATTTGCTCCCATGAGTATTTTGTTCCTTCATCTAAGAGCACTCACACATTGGTCTTCCTTCTTCTTAAGCTTCATGTAGTTTGTGAATTGAATCTTAGGTATTCCAAGCTTTTGGGCTAGTATCCACTTATCAGTGAGTGCATACCATGTGTGTTCTTTTGTAATTGGGTTACTTTACTCAGGATGATATTTTGTAGTTCCATCCATTTGCCTACGAATTTCATGAATTGCATTGTGTAAATGTACCACATATTCTGTATCCATTCCTTTGTTGAAGGACATCTGGGTTCTTTCCAGCTTCTGGCTATTATAAATAAGACTGCTATGAACATAGTGGAGCATGTGTCCTTATTATATGTTGGAGCATATTTTGGGTATATGCCCAGGAGTAGTATAGCTGGGTCCTCAGGTAATAATATGTCCAATTTTCTGAGGAACCGCCAGACTGATTTCAAGAGTGGTTGTGTTTCTTAAAGTGGAAAGAAACATTTTTTGTAGATCACAGACATAATTATGTAAGGCCACATAAATGTTGATATGAATCAGAAAGAAACCAAAGTGAATCCTTTAAACAATTGTTTTTAATGCAAAACAGTAGAGAGAGATCCACTTTTCTTTCCATTCAGCGATTTTGTTTTGGAATATTGTAGCCTCTTTTTTCAACCATTTTAATACTGAGATTTTATTTTTTTGTACACATATGCATGTGTGTGTGTGCACATGTGTGTACCTGTATGTGCATACATACCTTTGTAAATATGCAGATGTCAGACAGTGTCTGTTGTGAGTCCTCCACTTCCACTTTTTTGAGACAGGGTTCCTCTTCACTGCTGCCAATCTCTTGGCTAACTTGCTTATTAGCTTCCAGGAATTCTCCTGCTTCCATTTCCCTTCTATCTGCAGGAGAGCTAAGTTAAAGCACTATTGCTTCTGGTTTCACATGAAGTCAACAAATCTCAACTCAAGGCAAGAGATTTACCCACTGAAGCACCTTCCACTCCCCCCAGCCCGGTGCATATGTTTGAGGGAAAACATTATTGAGATCATTTTACAGATAATGTATACTTTCCCTCAAACTTTCACTTAAAGCTACACTTCAATAGTTCATCACCAGGCTCCGTCAAATAGTCTGATTCACCTCATCATGGGCACTCAAAAGAAAAAGGCAAAGCAAACCAAAAAACTCTCTCTGAAAGGTTGAGAGGCCAAGAACAAGGGTCCAGTTAGCTGAAATGGTCCCTGCCTCTTTCTTGAGTCTCAACTTGTCTTAGTGGTTTAGTTATTTTTGCTCTAACACTTGACTTCACTGCAGATATACTACAAGTAGAGTTTTCAGCATGTAGGCATAACACCTGAGGACAAAACAGAAACAAATAATTAAATGAAGAATGCGATGTTTTAGAAAGATTCTAAGCCAATTCTTAGGAAAAGAGGGTAGTGTCAACTGTTCACTGCATATTACACAGACTGCTTGGACCTTGTTGATAAACGAAGCAAAGAAACAAAAGACAATGATGTTGATACCTGGATATCACAAGTGCAGAATGTGCTACATGGTGTTTGGCATATTTCCATCATGTGAGCATTATAAATAATACTTCAATGAACACAGAGAATATAGGTATATCTTCCAGTCACTGACTTCAGTTCTTTCAGGAGGAATGGTGGACAATAGGATAGTCTCTGTTTTTTAATTTCACTGATGCTGCATTTTCTATTTAATTGTTGAGCGTTGTTCAGGTCCTCTGTGAACTTGTAATTGGTATGTTTGCAATTAAACTTTAGGAGTTTCTTAGTCTTTAAAATAGTCTATGAATATGAGAATGCCATCTGCAAACAGATCATTTTTCTTCTTTGTTTCCTATTCACGAGCCTTTGGTTTCTTTTTTTTTCTCTTATCCCATTTGTTAAGGGTATAGTTTTGAATACCATGTTGAACTGAAAATTCAGTAACAAGCATATTCTATCTTCTATACTACAACAATAACCTCTCTGACAGAAGTGGGGCCTCATGAGAAGCATGCAGACTTTATTCAAAGCTTTTAGTGAGTCTGGCGAGATGATCATGTGGCTTCTTCATTTCTTAATATGATATTGCATTGATTTTCATATGTTAAGCCATCTTGGATCCAAAAGATAAATTCCTTTTTTAGCTGTTACATAGATTATTTTATTATGATAACGGAATTGAGTTTGCTGATATGCACTGAGACTGTTTACGTCTAAATTTAAACAGGCTATTGGTCTATATTTTCCTGTTGTGCATTTGCCTGAGTTTGGCATCAGTATAATGCAGGTATCATTAAATGAGTTTGGAAGCTTTGCAAAGAATCTGTAGTATGCACACACAATAGAATCTTACTTAATCTTTAAAAAAAATTAAGAAATCTTGATATTACAACATGGATCAACCTAGATGATACCATGTTGGATAAAATAAGCAAAAAGCAACAAACAAATAAAATAAACCAAAAGCTAGGGTCTATTTGTATGGCTTTTATAATAAAATGAACACAAGTAGAGAATAAATGCTAATTACCTGCAGCAAAGATAAACTAGATCTGAAATATAGCTCAGTGTATGTATCTGAAGTATTCTCAGTGCCCACTGTTAAAAAGATTGTATTTTCTATTCCACTTAAGTATTTAAGTGATCAAAAAGTTTAGAAAAAGAAAAGAGAAAGGTAAGAAAAAATGTCTTAGAGGTGAAGAAAATGTTAGGGTGATGGTTTTATGGGTATGCATAATACCCACACACATTAAGTTATACATACTAAATACATATCAGTTACATCTCAATAAGAACATTATAAGAACACACAGTGGCAGCACAGATAGTATGTTTCATTAAGCTTCAGGCTAATGTGGTTTCTTACAAACAACCAGGAATATATCATTATGTTTGGCTTTGCCAAACTATGATGGAAAATAACATTTGTAATGGAAAAGGATGCTCTCTTTCTCTTGAAATACCTTTGTAACTTTCTCTTTCTTCTGGGAATGATAAGAATAATCCCTCAGTGTCATCAACTCAATGGAAAGATTCCAATTGTATCAAGATATGTTTCTATGTTTCTACCTACTTCAAGTCCAACCGACTCCAGGATAAAAGACTAGACTATTCAATCTGAGGACACATGTAACTCAGATTGCTAAAAAAAAAAAAAAAAAAAAAAAAAAAAAAAAAAAAAACTTCTGCAGTTAGAGAATTAGTCATCACTATCTATCCAATAACATAGTCAGCAGTGATTTATTATCTATTCAACATGTTAAATGTTCAGGAACTAAAACCTTAAAATCGTTAAGATTAATTGTTTTAAAGCTTAAATAGTCATTGTTTAATGACTACCGCCACCATCAATATAACTCTGAACAATACTTTGATATTTACCACAGCTTCTTAAGCATGTAACCCAATGTAAACAGTGGGGTCACATAACCTTAACAACTGCAAAAGGTTCTGAGCACCCAACAGCTAAACATTAATTAAAAATCAAAGCCATTGCAAACCCAAGGCATCTTTGGCAGTTTGCCCTTGTCACACTATGAGACTTCTCTATAGCCTTGTTCCAAGAGAACATAAGGACTTACCCTTGAACCTTGTATCACACCACAGAAAGGCAATGTCCCTCCACCATCACCAGGAACCCCTCAGCTCAGATTTGAGACAATTGTAAGCTATGAGTTAGTATTTTTGCTCTATGTACAGGGATTTCTACTCTTGCAGAAATACAATGCTTTATGGAAAACAAGGACTTCTATCATTTTCCTATTGTTATTCTTCAATATGTAATTTGCAAATTTAATATCTATTTGGATGTTTTATTTTTAAAAATTGCATGAAAACAGTATTGACTTTGCCTTAATTTATGAAATTCAAAGTAGTAGAGGACAGAAGGTGACTGCCAGCTGCACAGTAGGAAAAGGACGTCTGCTTTGCAATTGATATACTTTGATTTATGCAAGATGAACTAAGTCTAAAGATCTGTTGTAAATCTTAGTGCCCACTATCAACAATATATCATAGGAAGCTATGATATATTCAGGAAGTAAATTTAGGAATTCTTAAGACAAATCATTTCAAAATTAAATTTTAAATAATCTGAATTCAGCCTTCTTCATGTCATGTCCCTCCAGGATTTTCCTGAAGTTTCATAATGGTTATAAACCTTGGTCCTTGTGACAACATGAATCAATCCAACTGATGCTATGGTGAATCAGGTAAGCCACTCACAGAAAACAGGTACAGGATGCCTTAAATCATGAATCTTTTATAAAAGATCATTGAATGAGTTTTGGCTTAGTACCAGCTAATTTTCCAAAAATTTTGAAATAGCCTTAAGCATACTTCTACCATTTTGTAATACAAATATATGCAAAGTGGTTTGGTCATCATTAACAATAAAAAGTCAAAATATTGATCAACTTTGAAAAAATATTCAAGACCGTTATCTTACAATGTCAAATATTCAGCCAAGATTTAACTTGTCTTATAAAATTTACAAAGCATTTTCATTTCCTTAGTCTATAAATTTGCTTCTTGTTTAACAAATGGCAAAATTATATTTATTCCAGGAAGTCTTTTAAAATAATGTCTTGTTTAAATTTTGTATCAATATGACATAAGCCCAGGACATCTGACAAGATGAAGTTCCAATTACGAAAACGTAGGTATCATGTCTGCCAGTAGGCATGTCTGTGGAGCATTTCCATGATTAATGGCTAATATGGAAGGGCTCAACCCACTATGGGTAGTACCACCCTGGGTCATGTGGACTTGAGTTCTATAAGAAAGCAGATTGAGCAAGCCATGGAAATCAAGGGAATAAGTAGCATACTTCCGTAGCTTGTACTTCAGTTGCTGCTTATAGGTCCTTGTCTGGACTGCCTTCAATGATGGACTATGATATAGAAGCATAAGCTAAATAAATCCTTTCCTCCCCAAGTTGGTTAAAGTAGTTTATCACAGTAATAAAAACTCTAACTAAGGCAAATAAAATTATTTTTGATAATAATCAGTAAATATTTGGTTTATGTACCTTTTGTATATACCTACATATTTAGGTTCACCTAAAATTTCCTGGGTGAAAAGTTGTCACATATGGAACAAAGTTAACAAGTTCCGACTTTCATATAGCCTTCTCTAACTTAAACCAATGCAGTCCCATAAACACTGATTCAATTGAACTGGAGTCTATGGTATAAGCTTCTCTCGTCTTACATGGCAACCTGCAAGTGTGAATACTACAATGGCCCTGCTTTCTCTAGCAGTCTTTGTGAGGTCACAAATTAAGTGTGCAACAGCTTTACATAAACATCCTATGTTTGAAGATAGAAGTTGTCTGGTTAATGGTACGTCTCTCAATTTTCTAGATTAATCAATATTAGACAGGTTACCAAATTGCTAGGTTCTTGATTATTACTCAGTATGGACAATTAAAAATAGATATACATGTATATGTCTATGTATACATACATGCATACATATATATATATACATATATACATATATACATATATATGCATACTTATGTGTATACATATTTGTGGATATTTGTGTATTTGTGTGTGTGTGTGTGTATTGTCTGAAAAGAAAACTTTGAAATTTTAAATGGTGTCAAATTAATGACTACAAACAAGTACTCTCATGCCCTGGGAATAAACTTCACAAGCATACCTTTATCCTCAAAGCCACTGAAAAATCTCTCAGCTCAGCTGACCAGAACTTTTAGGTATGTTTTTATGATGATCTTCGGTATTTACTCTCTGCTTCTCTTCTTTCCATTGCTTAACCATCAGAACAAATGGGAAAAAAAAAACTTTCCTGGGTGATGAAATCAGTGAGATGAAACTGAAATCTACTGCTGAGCAGCTGAGTGAAAGGGTTGAACTTCAGGAAAACTCTTGAATGGAAGGGAAATGAGGAAGGCCAATTTGGCTTGCTGAGTGATGTATCTGAATAGGCTCTGCCTCTGAGTTTCCTAATGATGTGCTCTAAGGAAAGCTCAGGGCCCAGAGCATTTTCTTCTTGGGCTTCTTGTCTGCCTCTCAATAAGATTAGCTCAACTCTGGGTATGACTGGGGCTTTTATGGATGAAGGTGAAGTTACTGAAGGTTAGGTTTTCTTTCTTTTTTTAATTTGTTTTTTTTTTTCTTAGAACCTAACAAATTAAAGGAGTAAATGAGAGACCAACTGCTGCTGGGCTCTGAATAGGAAATGCACTGTGAGTAAATTGAACAAGCCGGGAGACAGTAAATAGGCAATTAACATTCACTTTGGCAAATCTGCACCTGTTGGAGCTGAAAATACAAAGGGAGATATGGAAGGAAATGACAGAGAAGGTCTGTCAGGCTCTCCCTTAAGGAAAGATGTCAAATTCAGAGCTTCTGAAAACAGAGTACAAATGAATGAAGCTGCAGCATTTGGTCAGACACTAAGAGAAGGAGTCACAAACAAACAAACAAACAAACAAACAAACAAAGCTGCATTTGGGCACTTTTTCTAACCTAAATTCATCTGATGAGATGTCAGGGATTCATGACAGATGATAACATTATTTCATATGATTGCTACCCTCCGGGGTTTAGAGGTCTTCGGGGATTGTGTTTGGGGTTGGGCTGTTTACAGAAATATGACTTCGGGGATGTCCTTCACCCTCATCTTCCGCTGTCATCTTTCCCCTTTTGGAGAACGCTCTACTTATCCAGCAAAGGCAGAGTACCTCTAATGCACTCTCTGGAACAACAGGAACACAATTTGTACCTTCAACTTCTTTGCTGTCCTGCAAAGTACACACTGAGCCACAGTTTTTTGCCTCCCTTTTTAGATTTTCACTTCTAACTATGTAAGTTTGAAAAATCTTGGATAAATGGAACTCCCTGGCTTTGTGGCTGCTCTTAGCAAAACTTGTCCCTAACAGACCCTTCTTTCTAAAGATCATCCCTGTGACCAACATAAAGCAATTAACTTGCAGGAAATGGAGTCACTTATGCTAGATTTGAAATTAATAGTGAACTACTAGGTAAACTTATTGTAAAAAGCTACAACCACATCCCACCTCCAACAGCTTTAAAAGGCTCATGTTGTCATTTTCCTAACTGATTTAACTCATATCTTTCTAGACGATTCTCTTTGTTGACCACAGAAAGGCAACTAAATATTGAGCCCAAATCTGTGTTTTCTTACATACATTTGTTTACGATTCAACCCCAATTCTTTATACTTCTGGCTTATCGAGGCAGTTGCTGTGAACACTCGCATACATTTGTGTATGTGTCCGTCTTCACTTTGTGTAGAGTAAATAGCTAGGGGTGGATTTGACCAGTTGTAGTCTAAATTTGTGTTTAGCTATTTATTAAACTTTTAAAAAATCCAAAATGGCTGTCCCTGTTTATAGTCTTTAAAGAACTGATATTATCATATATTCATCCTACATAAGAACAAGTGTAATTATGACTTTTTTACACGTGTGTGATGTATTTTCATCATATCCATCCCCATTATCTTCACCACTACTGATACTGCTCTTCTTTTCACTCATGCTGCTTCCCCGATGATTTGGTGGTTGTTTGGTGATCCAGCAAGTGTGCTTAGGATTCCTTATGGGAGCGTAAGTGAGGGTTTATTTACAGGAGCATCAGTGGTGTAGCCAAGACATCACCCCCTCCCCCATAAACATTAACTGCTTATAGATATCAAGGAAGAGGTGGAGCCTTGGGATCCCACCCCTAGCAACAGTTAACTAAAAATACTCAAGAGGGGCCTGGGCCTTGTGAATTCCTCCTCCCTTTATAATAGGTTATTATCAGGCCCAATTATGTACAAGTCCTTTGTGGGTTTCATGGCTGAGAATTCAAGGATACAACAGCCCTGTTAGGTCTAGGAAGGCAGTGTTCTCTACTTCTCCTCCTTTACCCAAGGGCAGTTTCTTTTTCTGCCTCCTCAATATGTTCTTGGGCCTTAGAGGGGACAGTATAGATGATCTATTTAGAGCTGAGCATTAAACAGTCTTTTATTTCCAGGATTTTAGCTATTTATGAGTGAATCTCTTCAGTAACCACTGCCCAGTGTATGTGGAATGTTCTCTGAACAAAGCCTCACTAATCTATGGGGGAGAATATTTAGAAGGCAATTGAACAGGTATATCGTGTCGATTTAGTCACCATCAATAGCTTTCCCCAATGGCTCTATAGCTTCGCAGGCATGGGCTTTTGACCAGGTTTATAGTATCAGAGGGGAATGTTCTTCCTGAGGGGTTTGCATTAAATCCAATAAAAATGGAGTTGATCACTCTGTGATACACTTGCCATTATTGTATAAGCAGGCACATCCTAGCTGTCAGGTCTATAGTACTCAGCACGAGCACCTGAGTAGATATTAATGGCAACCATGCCCTAGCAAACTCCTTAGGACTCTGCAACACAATGAAAGCCAGCCTGTATGGAGAGGGCTTCCAATCGCGTTTAAGCTGATTTGTCCATGGCCTCCAACCAAAGTACCTAATGTCATTAGCAACTGGGTCTTACCATCGAGTTCTGGTGGGTCAATTAGAGCGATGACAGTAATTTGTATTATTTAGAGAAGGTTCATGGACTTCTATGCCAGCAAGTTGTAGAAAGATACCTTAAAGCTGATACTAGTGTTTTCATACACTACTCCTAACGTCTGGGGCAGTTAACTCAAACTTGTACTAACCTAATTATTAGTTGCCTCTTCATCCAACCCAATATGTTACTCTATTCTTTGCCAATGTTAAGTAATAAGCTCATGTATAGGCTCCAACAGCCTGGTACCAGGCAGGATTAGCCTCCTTAAACATCTTCTCTTGATTAGCACTAGACAAACAAGATAGTTAAGACAGGTCAGTTCTCAGGCACCATGGTCTAGGTATATGACACCTGATGAATAAATAGCTACACTTTCACTTGTGTTTATTTCTGCAGTTCATTGAAAATAGCTCTACCAAAAAAAAATTTTTAAAGCCCTTCTTTTCATCTCCATAGTTGAGCTTGACCTATTTGTTTCTGATGTCTAAAGAAGCTGAAAATGGTCATTTTCCTTTTAGTATGCTACTTTTCCTATCCTGTTCAGGTAAAGGGTCCTTACAAATGAAATACAGCATCGTTTTGTTGTCTTGCTGCACATGGAAGCACCATTTCTCAGAACTGGAATATGAGGTGGAAAGATGTCCACATTGAGCCATGCTGGACACCCTGGTGAAGTCTACTGGGAAAGATAAGAAAAAAATTGTATAAAAATTACAGGCCAGGCTTTGACTTGCTCCTGACTGGACTTCAGAGTTTCAGTTCTCACAATTTCATTTCCTGCATGAAAACTGAGGTACCCATCAAACATCTAACATTGAATCCCTCTTCCCTACCCTACCACCCGGCATCATATTAGTTCATAACAGCTTCTGTAGCAAAGTACCCCAGAGTTAAAATGACAGACAGTATTGGCTCAGAGACAGTTATAGAAACTAGAACCATAAAACCAACATTTCAGCAGCATTGGTTCCTTGGGAGAGTTGAAGTGGAGACCATTCCATTCCTCTCTCAGCATACCTTGGCAGTTGTCAATTGGTAGCATTTCTTGATATGTAATACTTGACTTCGATCGGACTGCATGATCAGACTGCATGATCACCCAGACAAGTGGTCTCTCTGTATCTTCCTGTCTTCACTGTGGAAAAACCCTGCTGCTAAGGTCCACGTCTAACATTAATGGAAAACCCTGAGCTCAGTGCAAAATGGCAGACTCCCTTTACCAACAGAGCTTCTCCTTCTGTGACCTTATCTGGAAAGCTCAAAACCCCCATACCTTCTACCTTCAGATGTCTTGTAGCCCTAGTGAGATTACAGGTTCAACTTCCTTTATCTCAATAAGGAATGGGTTCCACAAGCACTTGAGATTCCTGGAGTGCCTCCCCATGCTACTGAGGCATCTCAGTACCTTAGCTTTCAGCCCATGACCTTTGCCTACCCTGAATATTCCTAACCCTTTCCTAAAACTATATAACCCTTTATTCATCCTGAATAAAGTTGATCTGTCTCCCCATAATTGATCCCAAAATGACATCATTTTTATTCATACTCATGGGTAAGCATTCTGAAACCTTGTTTATCAACTTTGTTCCCTGCATTCTCATGGGCCATTGGCCAGCAACCCTAGGGGAGAAGGGAAGGCCACATTCACAAGGCTGTCTTCTCATAAGGATGTCAGTCATGCTGAAGTAGAGATTGTCACAACAATGTTGGAGCCAGTAAAGTAAAATGGTAATGAGTTGAACAGAACACCATAATACTGCAAGAGTCAATTTGATAGCCAAGGCCTGTACTAGATGACTAACAAATGGTAATGTATATAATTCAGATCAAGTGGACAAGGGAGTAATTATGGCAGGCTTCATGGAGTATGACAGTGTAAGACAACATCATGAGAGATATAGAAAGATATTTCAGTCAGTGAAGTGCTTGAGGACCTGACATTTAGTCCTAGAATCTATGAATACTGGGTATGGTGGTGCACACATGTCAACCCAGAACTGGGGACACAGAGACATGGAGATCTATAGAGTTCACTGGCTAGCCTACCCACCTCAATCAGTAAGTCCTGGGTCAATGTGAGAAACACTGTCAAAACACAAGGTGAACTCTGCCTGAAGGACAAGACAGGTTATTGTCTGACTTCCATGTTCATGTGTATACACACATACAGAGAGAGAGGGTGGGGGAGAGGGAGAGGGGGAGGGGGGGAGGGAGAGGGGAGGGAGAGGGGAGGGGGAGGTGGAGGGAGAGGGAGAGGGAGAGGGAGACTGTATATAGACACGCAAACTTTCTCAAAAAACAAAAGGTTGCTTCTTATAGTTCTAGACACAGGAACATCATAGTCAACCCATTCATTGTCTCAGCCATCTTGTGAGGTTTGTTGTCTCCTCCCAAGAGAGTGCCTTGATGCTACCTATATCTTCTGGGTAAAAGAAGAACTGTCCTCTCATAGTAATGCTATGGTGGGGTGGGAAGTGTATCTAAATTCCTGCTGCTATGTCCTTTGATAGTGGCATTAATTTATTATGAGAACGGAGTCCTTGTGATCTTAATGCTGGCTGCAAAGCTCCACCTTTATCCTCTGCTGTGCTGGGGGCACCATTTCTAACCCATGAAATTTGGAAGCCATGTTCAGATCCTAACCCTCCTTAAACACTGTGCATATAATGGGGTTCTCACAGAGCTCCCCTTGAGTCACGCTGTGCATGCAGTATCCATGCCACAGTCAGTACAGTCAGCAGCCCAAATTCATTTAAAATAAACTTCACTTTATATTTGTGACTTGTATAGGTCATAAAAGTAGACCTAATTAATAATTCATGATTTTCCAAACTCTCTGTCCTATATAAACTTAATCTCTTGGTGCCTAAAGCTGTAGCGTATCCACTAATTCAATTCCCTAATCAAAGAGAAAAATAAAAATCCCAATACTCAGATGGCACAGCTCATCCATTGTTTTTGACCAACGCACTTTATCTTTGTCTGCATTTTTGTCTTGTAGATTTTCTGGGTATTTTAAGTCTTTTTTCTACTTCAAATGGAAATTCTCAAGGCATCTCTCTCATGCTAATAAATCTTGTCCCCATCACGCATCTATTAAAGCATTGACAATATTATATATTATTACTCACTCCCAAGCATACTTTATTCCAATACTTTCTCTCATGTGGCAAAGTGTAAGTGATCATTAACTCTCCTTCTAATTAATTTTAAACCTGCAGTGTTTCAATCAATGCAAACCTAAGTCCAAGAATCAAGCTGGTAATATTGATAATATGCACTTATAATTACATATTTCAGTTAACAATAAATCTATTCTTCCACTAATAAAATGTATCAGACTCCTTAACCCACCAGGCTCATAGGGGCAGCTCCATCCCCACCCGCCATTTAAAGTTCCTCACAGGCTGTGAAGATTTATGTGTAAAAGGAGTAACATGGTGTCAGGAAGTTATTTTGCATAAAACCACAGTTATTTTTAGATTAAACACTCAATCTCCATGTAAGAGGCTGGTTTGCAAGAACACAATAATTAAAGAGCTATACATCAAAGTGTGTTTAGAATAAAGCATATTCACGGGCCTGATAGTAGTCACATTTATTAGTTGGTGCTTTTTCACTCACAGGCAAAAAAGGAAACGAGGAAAAAAAAAAAAACCTGTGTTGCTGTAAAAAAAAAAATCCTGTAAATATAAATGCATACCTATGTAACGTATTACCTATGTAATCCTGTATTGTTGGATAAAGTACCTGAATCCTCATGTCGAATATAGTTGGTATTTCTTATACAGTGTCTTCATCAGCAGATTCAAGCAATTGTGAATAGAAAATATCCAGAAAAGTAAGCTATATGTGTACTGAATATGGACAGATCATTTCTTTGGATTATTCCGTAAACAATATGCAAAGCAATTATATACATAGCATTTACATTACATTAGGTAAAACAAGTGATCTAGAAGTTATTTAAAGCATGCTGGCAGGAAGTATAGGTATATGCTGTGCCAATGCTACGGCATTCATATAAAGGATTTCAAAAATCAGCAGATTATATTATTAATGTGAAGAGCAACCCTAGAAATAGTTCCTCGCAGACAGAAGGTGAAGACGGGGCTCACTAAATTGTGGCTACTATCATTGTGCTGGTGCAGTGAAAATGAATAAACCTCAAGGTGCATTTAAGAGGTAAGAAAATGAAATAAAGAGAAAAAACAGAAGCTGAGACTGAAGATAGTGAACTCAAGAAGAAGATACTTGTCAGAGACACAGACAGATACACAGACAGACAGACATGTCACAAGTTGTAGGGGTGGAGAGTTAAGAAGAGCTGAAGCTCTCAGCAGAACCTCTAGTCCCTTTTTTTTAGTCTTTGGATCAATTTGGAAATCCAGAGATCTAAATATGAATGACCTGAAGATTTGTTTCCCCTGAGCAAATGTCTCTGTTGGGCAACCCAGAGCCTCTCTGTCCTCCTACCCTGACCTGTTCTGACAGGAGTTCTACATGCCACCATTCCCCTGATCCTTCTCTCCTGAAAGTCCTCACTTTGCCTTCCATTTTCTTTCTCATCACAATCTGCTCCTGGATTCTGACTCTTCTTCCAGTTTTTTAACCTGTGCATAAAATGTTTTTGCTTTTTCTGCAGATTAACAATGATGTACAACCTGTATATAGTTATCTTATCATTTTCATGCACAGTCACTGCATCCTATTTAAGATATAGAATAGTAAAGGCCACACATAATTTAAAATGTTCACTTATTACATCTAATCCTGTCAAAAGAAGGCAGATATCCCTGTTTACCAGCTGAAAGAGCACTGGATGTGATAGCCAGTGTCAACAGAGATTTTTCAGCCTGCCAAATCTCAAATTGTGTGATTCTTGGGGAAAATTCAATTCAGAACATTTGCATAATTTTATATTATGTTCACAAAATTAGAATTCATTCTCATTTTAATCACACAACTTTGAATTTGCATATTCCATAATTATTTTGTATGCTTATACATTGCATGGCACTAGGGTTATTCCTTTCTGAAGTGAATAGAAATCTTGCATAGAACCCAAGGACTAAGTCAAGAGCAATAAATTAATGCCCGTTTATCTGAAATATGTAAAGTGTTCTTCATGATAGAGGCTGTCAAGGAAGCAAATGACACAATTTGGAGAGTGACCCAATATGTAAGTGAGGAAGCAGTATGTATCAACCAGGAAAGTGCTACCTAGTAGTCACTTATGTCAAAGTAGTCAAAGTAGATGAGCTAAGAGAAATAGTCCATATGGCTTCATAACTCAATACATATTATCTGATTCTAGTATTGGCAGAAGAGAGAGAGAATGGTGGATGATGGATGGGGAGATAGATAGACAGACAGACAGACAGACAGACAGACAGACAGACAGACAGACAGATAGATAGATAGATAGATAGATAGATAGATAGATAGATAGATGAATGGATAGATTGACAGACAGACAGATAGATGACAGATGGACTGACAGATGGATAGATTGATATCATTACATTCTGGCTTAAAAGTCAAAGGAGAGAAGTGAAAAGCTGCTGTTTAAATTTCATCAGATTAATCAATCACTCAACCTTTCCCTGAGGTCCAAAATACTTCTGATATGTTTTTTCGTTTTTCCTCAAATAACAGATATATCACAAACATACTTATAACTATAACAGCAGAGGCATTTCTATTTTTAAATCTGGAAAGAGTGCAGTCTATTTACAGGTCTGAACTACATGAGCAATAATGACCTTGTCTACTGAACCCTCTAACCCTCACTCATGTTTATGCAAATAATTTCATTAGAGCCATGAACATTCAGATTAACAAAATATTTGCTGGTGCTAAAATAACTTACATTGCAACAAATAACTGTCATATACCATGAACTTTCTGTAGCTTTACATACGATTTTACTAATACTTTCAGAATTTTATACAGTATATTCTGGTCATTTCACCCCTCAAATTCCTCCTATATCTACCCTTTTTACATGCTCACCTCCCTATGCACCTAACTTTTGGTGTTCTGCTTTGCTATCTTTTTAAAAAATCCAGCCAGTCCACTTCCCCAAATCCTCTTGGGAGTGGGTCCTGCGCTGAGTGTGGGTTTATTGGGGGGGGGGGGGTGGATTGTGCTTGAGCGAGTTTTATGTATGCTGTCATAACTGACATGAGTTCATCTATGTGATGTACCTGCTATATCCAGAAAAAAATACTTGAAGTCATAAATCTTTCTGTATCTCCTTTTATAATGTTCTTGAGGTCTCCTGGGAGTGATATATACATCTGATTTAAGGCTGAATAGTCCATAGTCTTTTATTCTGAGCACATTGGCCAGCTAAGGGTCTCTATATTAATTTTCATTTACTGAAAGAAGTATCTCTGATGATGTTTGAATAATGCAAAGTTCTGTGTACATAACAATAAGTAATTAGGAGTCATTTAAAAAACCCTACCAATTAGCAGAATAATAGAATTAAGTTCTCCATTGGGGCCTATAACCGGTATGTTCACATGTTTTTGGTCCTATTAACAATACCAGAAATGGTTTCTATCTCATAGGGTGAGCTTTAGACCCAATCAGATAATTATTGATTATTCCCATAATATTTGTGCCACTACTGTATCAGTGTGCATATCTTATCATAACAGTTGTTATTGAAACTTATGTTGTTTGCAGTTGGGTGAAATTGATACTTACTTTTCTCCTCTAGTAGTGTGGGTATCACGTAGTCAAAGCACTATGAAAGGTAGCCAGTAGTGATGAAGTTTCCAAGTGAGTACCAGCTTGACTTCTGCATATTATCTTAGTCCATAATGTGGTGTCTTCAGTTATAGGGTCTTACTGTCAAGTTGTAGAGGGTCCTAGAGATGAACTTACAAAGAGGTAACGTCTATCTGATAATAGGATTTTAGTAGCTAGCAATGTGTTTTCTAGTCTGTGCATTGATGCCCTGTTTAAATCTAGCACCATTGAAATTATTTCAATGTGTAAACCTTCACAATAGATTAGTGTCTAGAATAAAGAAAGAACTGAAAAAGAGAACATCAAAAGACAATCAGTTTTTAAAAAGAGTTATAGAACTAAACAACGAGTTCTTGAAAGAAAAACTGAAAAGGGTCAGGAAACTGTTTTGTTTTTAATGTTCAGCATCAATGCTGGCAAAATAGCTGAATGGCTAAGAACACTGATTATTCATCCAGAGGACCCAGGTTCAGTTCCCAGCACCCTAATTACAGTTCATAATCACCTATAAGTCCAATCCTGGGGGATCTAATGGCCTCTGCAAGCATTTTCACACACATGGTATGCAGGCATACCTGCAGGCAAAACACCCATACATACAAAAAAATAAAAATAAATTAAATGAATCTTAAAATGTTCATCATCCTTGACCACCAAGGTAATGTCAATTGAAACTATTTAAGATATTTATCTTACCCTATCAAAATGGCTGAAATAAAGCAAGCAAACAAACAAACAAAAACTCAGAGATTCACAGATTCTTGTGAGGATACAGGAAATGCAAATACTTATTCACTGTTAGTAGGATGCAAACTAGTACAACCACCATAGAACTCAGTGTGGGAGTCCATCCAAATGCTACAAATAGATTTACTACATGAACCAGAAATACCACTCTTGGGCATCTACCCAAAGGACTTTATATCTTAATATACAGATGTTTGCTTATTCATGCCCATTCCTACACTATTGACAACAGCCAGGAAACAAAAAGAGCCTAGATGGTCATCAACTGATGAACGAATAATTTCTTATGTCTTAAAATAACACATTCTAGCTCTCATGTAATTTGTTCTAGAAAAGCTGAAGGACAAAAATCAATAGAAGATACCTGGCAAAGAAATTTAGAACCTGAGACAGACGCTATAGAAATCTAGGTCCAATATTTACATTATAGCATATTATATATAAAGGAATGTTTATAAGTATTCATATTATTACCTTAAATTTAGCTTTCATATAGCCCAGTGTTAGAAACTATACAACAATATTTTAAAATTTCAACTGTGGAATAGGGAGAAACTAATGATCTTTTAGTACTGGGTAAGAATGGAAATAAATTCAAAGCTGTATTCCAAACTTCCTTTTCCATAGTCCCTTCCACAATCTACTCCTGCTGATGTACAAGCTGGGTTATCAACAATATGTTGATTTCTGGTGTGTGGGCAGTTTGGAGGCTTGAAAGAAATTGGAATGATAAGCTCCAAGTTAGCCACAGATGCACATTTAATGTAATATCATTTTTACTTTACTTGCTGAGCACAGGAACGCTTTCCAGTCATCAAATATACAAAGCTAATGTTTATTGGGAAACTTACTATATTTCTAAAATTATCTTAGTGAGTGTAGACACAGAGGGAAAATGATGTTTATATCAAGATGCTAATAAAAAAATGGAGAACTATGCATGGCAAAATCTAAAATACATTGAGTGAATCTCTGCTATTAACAAAAAAATGAGGTATAAAAAAATAAAAATATCATCAAGAAATGGTTTGCTAAATATACTTTGAAATATACAGAGTTTTGAATAGGAGAATAGAAATAACTTGTTTGTAATGGATAAAAAGAGATCAGTAATCAGGAAGATGTGGTCCAAGTTTCAGAATTTAATACTTACTAGGAAAAAGTCTACAAGGGCCTAGGAAAAGCTAAGGTATAAGTTAAGTAGAAGACAAACTTGGAAAAAAGAAAGCCTATATGGGACTGTTTGAGGAAATCTTCAGTACCTGAAATCATCTGCAAAGCTGGGGATGGAGAATATCACATGATAGAATCTCTGATAAGCACACACATAGTGAACCCTAAAGAATGTTGAGAACACTGCCGGATTCAAGGGAGGTCTCCCTGCATGGATTTCCATTGGACATCAGGAATACTAATGTACTATTTATGAGTGAAGATAAAGTGAGGGTATTGAGTACCACAATTAGAATTATGTAAATAGAACCATCTCATAACATCATAATGGGACGCCTTTGAGGAAGAATAACAGGACAGAAACAGAAGTAGGCATAAATAACAGTCATAGAAATGAAAGTCATGAAATCTGTATTCTGAAAGATGGCAAATGAGATTCTAACAAAGAATGAACAACTTTTCTTCATCTTATAAGTTATTGGAAATGTAAAAATTAAATTTTAAAATCCATTGAATTTACTGAGTAGGACCTATAAATGACCATTATGTAGGTAGTTTTAGCAGAATGTTTAAGATTTAGAGTCCAGGTACTTAAAGATGATAGCACTGTGAGAAAACCAGCCCAATAGAAATATAGCTCTGACTGTATATGTTTAATGTACTTCTCAAGCCATTCAGGAACAGAGAAAAGGAGAAGAGGCAGGGAGATGAACCCAGGGAATGAGACTTGCTTTCATACTGCTGTATTTTAATGCAGGAAGTAGACCAAAGCAGGGAGGCCTGTCCTTACAGAAGTTTGCATGGCTCCTAAAGTCACTGGTGAGAGTCTAGTCATAGAGCCACAAGGAAGCCTGAGAAGTAGAAACTTTTGATAGACAAGAGATTATTTAAATTTGCATTTTAATAAGAGGATTTAAATTGTTTGAAAATTGTCCTGTGAATTTTAGTTCTTTAGTAGGTCTCTGGGAAGGTCTCAACTATAGATTGATTTTTATGAGTAGTTCAAATGAGTAGCAAATTCACATTCTTGTACTATTGTTGCTGGCTTTTTCATTCGTGCTGCTGTGGTTTGAGGGTGGAATTATTTTTTCTTCTTCTTCTTCTTCTTCTTCTTCTTCTTCTTCTTCTTCTTCTTCTTCTTCTCCTTCTTCTTCTTCTTCTTCTTCTCCTCCTCCTCCTCCTCCTCCTCCTTCTTTCTTCTTCTTCCTTCTCCTCCTCTTTTTCATCATCATCATTATTGCTTGTAAAGATAAGAGAAAGTGAGCAAGTACTATTTATTGGTAGGAAGGGTTGTGTGATGGTGAGTACTAGTACTCAAGACAATAAATAACTGGTACAGTAAGAACAAGTGAAAAGCAAGCAAGAAGATGAGATAACATGGTGAAATATGTCTGACTTTATAGAAATGAAACTGGACATGGGGCTGGCTAGAAAATTCTACAAAAATAATAGACAACTCTTAAGTGGGGAAAGAAGTTGAAGTGATTGAATAGTCTGGAGTCAAAGCTGAAAGTCAGACAATGCTTAACACAGTTACTGTGGAGGGAACACAGAAGGGTCAAGGACTCCCAGAAGAGCAATCAATTGAGGTCCTGATTGAACTCTCCAAGTGGAGGGCAAGGCAAAGAATCAATGTACCATGTCCTGAATTCTGAGAGTCTTGTGATTTGTTTGTGTTTTCTTCCCCTCCCCCACCCCCCAGACTTCGGTAAAAGGAATTCTTTCTTCTACAGCTGCACAAAGCAATGCCACAAAACACACATATACCTCTGTTACAAACCCATGATTCCTGATGAGTCAAGAGACATAGTATTAACTTATTAATAACCCCTGGCATGCCTATTGCTGAATAACAAACCACTACAAACCTCTTAGTCTAAAATATCACAATGGGAATCTCACGATTTCTGTGTTGAGAATACTTATCTGGAAAGTTGGCTTTTGGCTGTCCCACAAATCTATGAATGAAGATGTAGGCTGTAGTGGTATTTTTCTCTTGCTTCAAGTGGGAAAGTGTGTTTGAGGACCAATGGCTTTCAATAGTTCCTTGCCCTGTGGTTCTTTCCAGACAACCGCTTACTTTATTAAAGTCAGCTTGAAAGTCAGTAGAGAACACCTATAGACAACATTGAAATCGTATCTCTGTGGTTTCTAATCACAGAAATGACATCATAAACTTTCCTCTCTCTATTGTTAAAACATGCTGTCCTCAAGAAGGAGTACTTAAGTCTTTCCTTTGGAACAATTTCGATGTACTTAAACCTGGACACGTTGTAAAAAGAAAAGAATCACTGGCTCACACACTTGATTGTAAGAGCCTACAAAGTATGGCATTGGTTATAGTGAGAATGTGTTGCTACCATAGCATTTGATAGACAGAGAACACTGAGGGAAGACCTGAACCTAAAGTGTCTGAGGAGTTCTAGGTCTGATTATTTTTGTGTTATTGGTTTTAGTTTGGTTTTTCAGTTTTTTTTTATTTTGGGGTTTGCGGTTTGGGTTTTGGTGGTGGTGATGGTATTTTTGTTATAGTTGTTGTTTGTTTTTTCTTTTTAACCGTACTTTCTAAATTCAGACTATATAACAAAGTGTGTAACCCCCAAATATGAATAGTTAAAGGAATCAGTTGCATCTAAGAGGAGTGTACAGGGACAGCACTTGTGATGATAATATCAAGTCAGAAAGGAAAGGAATGTGGCCAACAGAACAGCTTCTTCCCCAGGGTCAAGAATGGGGGTGTAACTTAAAGTACATGGTTGAAGGCAGACTTTAGTAATGAGAAAGGAACAGACTCCTCCCCTGGGTAAAGGTCAGAAGCCTAGGGTACCACATATCTGAGAGAGTTTCATCCCAAGAGAGGCCAACGGTAGGAAAGCAGAGGACCATTTCCTGGAGAATGGAGAACAGAGATAGCAAGTAAGCCTTTCAATGGAAGAGCCACCTACCTCAGGGTTAACAGCATCAGTGGAACGTGCTAGAGTGAGAAACACCAGAGGAAGCATAGTGTCTGGGGTGGCTGGGTTCAAAGGACTAAAGAAAAGAAAACCCACAGGCATTCCCTGCAAAGGCTTTACAGGGAGTGATGATGGTCAACTCAGGACTTTCTCTCCTCTCGATTTCTCTGAAAAATATCCAAAGAAACTACACTGTGAATCCCTGTACAGACTCTGTGCAGACTATGTAACAAACTGTGATACATTTATAACTCCAAAATATGTATATATGTATAGTTAAAGAATTCAACTGCATCTAAGAAGAGTGCACAGGGTCAGCACACCTGGTGATAATATCAAGTCAGAAAGGAAAGGAATGTGGCCCCCAGAGCAGCTTCTTCCTCAGGGTCAAGAATGGGGGCGTAACCCAAGGAACAGGGCAGATGTCAGCCATGAGAAAGGAACAGACACCTCCCTTGGGTATCACTAAAGGGTGTAGTCTTTCAATATGTCACCATTCACAGCTCCCCTCAGGACAGCTACTTCTCATAACAGTGCAGGAGACTCAGAATTCCTTTGGTCTGGGCTGACATTGTTTCTTTATTGGAGTTAGGCTAACCAGAGTCATGGTCCATAGCTAGGCAGACTCTGGCAGGCACACTGGATCACCACTGTAATGTAAAACATGGATCCTGGGTGGATAGAGAGAGAAGTGCACTGTGTGATCTTCAATTTAACCCTTCTATAAAGGGGATATCTCTTCTATATGCTGCCTCCAGGTACTTTTAAAACCTCACTCATAAAAGAAAAGGTACTTGCTAGGGATTCCCATGGTGGTAGGCTTCAGACAGGTGCCCACCATCACTGTATAGGCTCTAAGGGCCAGTGTCTTGACCATAAGCTATGACTGCACATAAAAATACCAGGCATGCTTGACCATCTTGTCCATGAGAGTTCCTTAGTGCCAGCCATAGGTTATCACTTCCTAGGTGAATCTAGCCCATATGTAATCAGGTGCTTCTTGAACTACTGTGCAATGACTGTATTGTATCAAGCTCTGATTGATGTCCTATGCCATGTCCCTCTGGTGTAGAGTTACCTTGAGATGAATCTAAGCACTATGATATCAGTTCTGCCTGGTAAACAGATCCAGTCAAGATTTGTTATTTTCTCAGGTATCCATCACTGCCATCCATTCATCACCACAAGGTGCTCATGGGATTCTTTGAAGACGAGGATGTAGTATAGGTTCTACTTTGGAATTCTGTAGGCAAAGATGACAATCTGCCAGTGGGGATCATTGGACAATATCCACTTTGGGGTGTTTTGCTACAGGATCTCATTTGCCACATTGAATGCCATCTTGACTAAAGTGATCACCAGTTAAGGCCATTGTATCATCCCTTTATCAAGAAGGGTAATATGTTTTTTTTTTTTTTTTAGCAAGTCTCTATCTCAGAACCTGTTACACTGATATGCTGCAGAAGGCACACAGAATCTTGGCTTCCAGCACATCAGCCAGTATTTGAGGGGTTTCCCACTGCTAGACCATCCAGAACCCACATTAATAATTCTGATCTTGCTCACCTTCTTTGGCCTAGAACTCTGGGCATGATGTGATTAATGAAGGCAATTCCTCTTACCAGAGTCCTGGCTATGACTATATCAGCATCTGAAACAGTGTCCATTGGCATATATCAGTGCAATGTTCTGGGTGAAGGCTGACCAGTCATGAGTGAAACTATCAGTGTATGCAAAGATCTGCTCACTGTACAGGTAGAGGTGCTGCTGTTGAACATGGTAGCTGGCCATACTGCCCAGGCTGAAGATACTGAGGGCTATAAAAATGACTGTGGGGTTTCCTGACAAATATTTATTCTGCTTGAGAAGTTATTCTATTTTATGAATAATGTGACTTAAGAATAAATATAGTGATACATATATATGTATCACCATACTGGGGAATTAGCTCCTTTCTGGGATGATATCAGACCATATCTAACACATATTCAAAAGGATTATTTAGATTTGTCTACTGAATTGAGGACCATTGAGGGTCATCTTAGATTCTGCCTATTATAACCCCTCTATAAGACAATAGCAGTCTCTATGCGATAGGCAACTGATCTAAAATACCTTCGTTCATAGGAAACAAGTGGAACACACTGAAAAGTAAGTTATTGGTTTCAGTTCAAATATTTGTATATTGAAAATTGCATCAGTAGGATTCTGTAATTAGACACCAGATTATGATAGTAGCTTAAGGTAAGGAAAGTGGAATTTTAGCATGTGCTCTTATCTGTCCTTATTGAGAAATAAAGAGCTCCTCTCTGTGCCACTGACATGTGGAGATGAGTAATTACTCTAGAAGCCATAGTTTTATATGGAATATCTTATCTTCAATCCAGGATAAATGACACAATTAGAAACTTAGATTTGAATTCTGGAATAAAGTATAACAAAACATAAGAATGAGAACAAAATAAAATTGGCTATCAATAGTACTGCATATGTATTCACATATTATTACATATTATTACAACTTATACTTCATATTCTTTTTGGATTATCAAAAGTACAACGTATTTTTTTAGTTCCAAAAAGAATCGCATCAGTGATCAATCAACAAATGTGCTCATTCCTAGCAAAATAATAATAAATATACCATAATATATTTACACCAAATCAATAAAAAGACATCTAAGGGATAAATGGGGAAAATGGTGGGGAAAAAATCAAAACAAACAAGCAAACGAAAAACAAGGAAATGATACGCGTAGCAACACATGGAGAAAGATGTACCATTATGGTAATGAGCACTTTAAGAGCTTGAGGAGTATAACCTTAACAACACGAGGCTCACTTTTGCATTGCAATTTTGTAAATGTGTTTATACTATACAGTCTTGGCAAGTCTGTAAGAAAAGTTGTTATGCTGCTATACAATCAAATTTGGCAAGGTTTATAAAATTTAAATGTTCAGATATAATCATCATTTCCATTTTTCTTGAAATCTGAAGACTGCATGTTTATAAATATATGTGTTGTGTGTTACTACACATTGCTTTTTAAAAAATTAAAATCTGGACATCATTCAAGAGTGATTTAAAGATAAAGTAATCAGTAAACTCTTACACAATTATGAAAAGAATGCAATGTTATTAAATACTATGTGGTAACTACATATTCATATACATGTATATTTCATTATAGATGTGTGTATGTATACATAAGAAAAATGTATTTAAAATCATATTTTATTACAAAATAATATATAATGTATTCAGTATAATATAATTACTTAGAAGCCTAAACACATGTGTTTGTGTTTTTATGCAGTCATATGTATGTGTGCATATGTAAATATATATGTAAAATGCTAAGATAGACAATTAACTCTTATAACAATAACTGCATTGACAATTAATTCTTGGGTAGTTGGAAAGACTGGAAGGGAGAATTTCCTAAAACTATAATTTACTGTTCTATACGTTGTTGAGTGTTTAAACGATTAAAAGATATTCACATTTTTTATGAAATATTTAAAGTAAGAAAATTCTTTTTTAAGAATAACTTGATAGTGACAATTGAAGAACCCCAACCTGGGTGTCATTCAGATGGACATCCAGTTCTCTGCCTGCTGGCCGCTGTAGGCAAATCCCCTCCATCTTCACTGGCTTGCTTAATAAAAACAGGAGGAGGCAGTAGGAGGATCGAGGCTTGCTCTCCGTGTGTGTCACATTGTAGGAAATATTGTTTGTAGGTACCAGCAATATTCAGCAAGGGACTGAATCCTAAGGGGTACACAATGCTGGGTCTGTATGATTTATTATTCAGTTACAACCTCGAAAGAGAGAAATAAGACCTCGTTGTCAACCCTGATTTATAATCTCTCATTTTCAATTCAATAAACAAGTCAGGTGGGCGTTGCTAAAATCTGGTTATGGGTTTTGCCAAAGAAGTGTAATTATATTTGTGTTCGAAGTTCCGCTTTCATTCCTTTCATGCGATTTTCAGGCCTTCTCTTTCATTTAATTTTTATTTATGTATTTCCTTCACCTACTCAGACCAGAGTGGAAGGAAGTTGACTGCTTAATATTGCATTCATTTTGCCTCTCCATGCATTCATTCTTTGCTTTAATGCTGTGCTTCTTCACAGCACTAGAAATAAGCCAGTTGGTTGTAATTTCCGCCCTTTTCCAACACCGGTCTCTGTGATCTGTGTAGCCACTGATGGCCTCATACAGAGCATAAAATCATATCCTCTACATCTGGAGGTGAGAGATGTAAGAGTTTAGAACAAACTTGGTTTAAGTTGGTAATTTATCTCTACATCTATTTAAGAAGTGAGATTCTTCTGGGAACAGAGATAAAAGAGAGTTCTTTAGGGAAGATCTGGGAGAAATTGTGGTTGAAGAAAAATGATGAAAATATAGTTTTCAAGGAAACTAAAGAAGAAGAAGAAAACAGAGGCAAAGTGCCTTGACATCTACAGCAACAGAAATAAATGTACTATGCTTTTGAAAGTATAGGTGATAGGATCTGGAGACTAGAGTCTAAGACTTCACGAAGTTATATAAATGAAACCTTGGAATAACCATAAAGTGCAGGATAAAAATGCTACAATCCATAGACCTAAAGAAAATGGTCCCAAAAAAGGATGTGAGAATCTTACTCAGAAGGCAAAACTAAATAGTCATCTGAGGTGGATGGAGAAAGATAACAAGGTAAGAGAGGAGGTGAGGAGGCGACAGGGGGTGGGTAAGAGGAATGGGGAGGAGATTAGGTGTGGGAAGAGGGAGGGTGGGAAAGAAGTGAGAATGGAAATGGGGGAGGGAGTACATCTCTGGTGACTAGAGGTTTGAAATAGGAGAGGCTACAGGGAGTCTATGGGGGTGACCCTAGCTTAGATATCTACTAAACAGAGATATAGAGACTGAAATGTTCACCTCCTATAGTCAGGCAAGCTTTTCAGAGGAAGGAGGGAGACATCACTCCACTCACAAAACGTTAACCCAAAATGTGTCTTGCCTACAAGATCTGTAGGGATAAAGATGAAACAGAGACTAAGGGAATAGCCAACCAATGACTGCCCCAACTTGAGACCTATTCCATGTGAGACAGCCAACCCCTGACACTATTAATGATACTCTGTTGTGCTTGCATTCAGGAATCTAGCATAACTGTCTCCTGAGAGGCTTCATCCAAGAGGATGGAAACAGATGCAGAGAGCTACAGCCAAACATCAGGTTGAGCCCAGAGAATCTTGTAGAAGAGTGAGGGATAGAAGTGAGCGAGTCAGAGGGGTTAAGGACACGACAAGAAGATCCACAGAGTCAACTAAACTGGGACCAGGGACCATGGGGGTTCACAAGCCTGGGTCAGCAACCAGGAAACATACAGGAGCTTGACATAGGCCCCCTATACATTTGTAGCAAATGTGCAGCTTGGTTTTAATATGGTTCTCCTAACAAGTGGAATGCAGGCTATCCTAGTCTCTCTTTCCTGCCAATGGATCATTTGCCATTGGATTACTTGAACTGCCTGGTTGGGCCTCATTAGGAGAAGATGTGCCTAGACTGTTGGGATTAGACGCTTCAGGGTGGGGTGGTGCCTGAGGGGGTTCCCCTTCTCTGAGAAGAAGGAGGGGGGTAATGAGGGGAGGGATTTCTAAGGGGTGAGACTGGAAGGAGAGGAGGGAGGTGGCTGTGATCCGGACTTGAAGTGAATTTAAAAAATAAATTAATTAATTCTAAACAATAAAGCCCTAGAAATTACATTTAATTTTATGAATATTTACATACTTTTGGTATTGATTCCATTCAATAATTATTATTATAATAATTATAGTATTATAATACTATAATAATAATAATAATATTATTATTATTCTATAATTTTCAAAACAAAACCTGGGGAAAAGCATTTGACATGGAGACAACTATCAGGAAGGCTTTGTAATATCAAAAGACAGAAAATACATTCACACAAGTGCACACATAAACATGCACAGACCCTTAGCCTTACACTCATGTGCTGCAGGGGTCTCTGTAAACAGGACAGCCTGTAGAGTAATGATCCATGGGAGGCAAGAAAGTAGTATGGTTAAATGCAATTCAGAAGCCAGTGTGGATTAAAAATTCTAGAGTCTGACCCTGAGTAGTTTATTTTTGGCATATTTAAGCACAGCACAATCTGGTGAAAATATTTCCTGTCCGTATCTAACTCAAACCCATGTACACAATAAAACTTAAAACATGATTCCTCCTTTAGAGCTGTGTACCTATGGTATGAAATTTTTAGCACCTTAACACCTTAATGGTAGTTCTTACTATTTTGTGTCCCTTTCTTTAGAGAACAGTTGCTGATTCTATACTACATATCCTCATTTTTTAAAAAAAATCTAGCATTATGCATTAAAGCCACCTACAGTGGCATTGTCCATAGAGATTTACATGCCCAAATAAACAGAAATGTGGGCTCATCTTAGGCATGTTTCTTTTACTAGAAATCCTAAGTAACACTTCACAATGCATACGATTACTCAATGACATTTTGGAAACTAGATTCAGTGGTTTTCTGGGTGTTTTAAATGCTCAGAAAGGTGGCTGTTTGCCTCTCTAAGGTCTTAGCATAGAAGACCACCTTCATCTTTTCACATTGCCATGAAAAAATATTGTAGACTGAGTAATTTATAAGTAACAAAAATATATTACTCCTAGTTCTTGCTACTTTATGCTTGAGATAAATGTGCCTGCCAGTTTGGCGTTTCAAGAGAGCTGATCTAGGCTTCTAAGCTAGTGAGTACCCTGTTCTGTGTCCTAAATCGGTGAATAACTATGAGACTTTGTATGCCAGAAAAAAAGGGGGAGGGGAACATGGTGAGAAGGGGCTCACAATAAGCAAATTTTCCCCGGATCATGTTGCCCCATTGGTCACCAGAGATAATGGGGTAGATCTGTCTAGCTAGGCAGACATTATCTTCCTCCCCTACAGCAATGTATCCATTCCTTCCCATGCATCTCCTTCATCCTTCAGTCAGTCATTGGAAGATTTTCCCCCAATGGAGACTTCCACAGTCTACCCCATGAGTCATCTCCCCCTCCTCCATTACAACCCCTCACAAAGCAGTAAAGTCACAGCACGAAGATGCATGGTGGATCAAGCATTCAAACCATAGTCACATTCCCACATGCGTGTGCTGAGTGCGTGTGCATATATACATACCCACAAATTCATGTCGATGGTTTTCAAAATAGCATGAATAACGCTCTGGATGGCTGAAAGAAGCTACCTGGTCAATTAACACCTATGCCTAACCTCTAGCCATTGACATCCTCATTAGAACAGGAGAGTTGGTACAACTGTTGAACCTATGCTCAGATGTCATTATCATTCAATGCCTGTATTTCACTATATCTTAGCATGTTTTAGGCTACTAAAACAAAGTACCATAGGTCAGGAAACTTAGAAACAGACAAAACCTGTTTCTAACAACTGTGGATTCTGAAAACTCCAAGGTCAAGGTAACGGCATTGTTTACATAATTATTCAGTTCTGGTCTGGTACATTCTAAGGATTTAGACAAGTTTATAATTACCTGTGGCTACTATTGTAGAACCATAGACAGTAATTTCAGTACCCTAGAATATCTACTTTATTCCTCCTATGCATCATTTCTTTTATAATCCCTAGCAGCAGCTGATGTTTTTACTATATCCATAACTTTGTCTTTTCTAAAAAGCCATATAATTGGAATTTTGTAGTTTGTAACATTTTTAAACAAGCACATCACTTAGTAATATAAATGAATTCATAGTGTTTTCTATGTAGATGTCTATATATTTTAGTAATATGTTTAAATATTTATTTAATATAACCTTTATTTTTATTCTATATCTGATTCTCTCATTTGCATATAATCTATATCTATATATCTATCAATCACACCTAATTAAGACTATCTGCATATCCCTCTCTGTTTAAGGTTTAAAATATGGATTTCATAGTAACAAAATAAAAAGTGAACCCACAGGACTATCACAACACACCCAGGGACAAACAGCATTAAACAAAGTTTAATATCTGTTTCTGATTAAAGGAAAACTTTCTTAATAATTTAAGCATAAAAGAAATCCTTTCAACAGAATACAGATCCCATGAAAAGTACTTGGCCATCACCATAATCAGCTAGAAAAAAATCAGAGCTTTTCTTCCAAGATTCCTTAGGAGGCACAAATACCAACTTTCAACACTTCCAGTCAGTGCAGTACTGACATTAATAGCAAGAGGAATGAGACAGGAAAAAGAAATAGAAGTCACATAAATTCAAAACAAAGTAGCAACAATAGCCCTATCTGCAGGTGGCATGTTCCTATAATTCCAGGTTGATCATTCTTTGCTGTCTTTCACCTGAGTTGTATATCATTTCTCATTATGTTATTTTCTTTTTGGATGTTAATGTGATGAATGATGAATACTAATTGTTTTGGTAGAAGCATGAATTGAGCAACAAAAATTGATATTCAGGCAATGGATATGAGTAGCTTCATCTGCAGCCTAAATTTATTGTTGACTGCTAAATCGATCTTGTTTTCCTGGCATGAATCTCCCCCTGCAGTACTGAACAATTCCTTTACATGCATTGTTCAGTGGTTTTATTAATATTTAAGTGGGCATTGTCACAATTGTGTTCATTAGAAATAGGACCCATTGTTTCTTTTCTTGCATTTTGTTTCTCTGATTTTGCTTCAGGGTGATGCTTACAACAAAAACTGGGCTAGGAAAATGTTCTTTGGCCTTTATCTTTGAAAATACTGTAGAGAAATCACATACTTACTGCCCTAAATGTGTGGTACAATTTACCGGGAAACATTTTTAAAGCTGGTACTATGTTTTTTTAATATGATAATTACTATTTCAACTTCAAATGGATACATTCCTATTTGGAAAGCACATTTTGGGGGGAAGACAAATGGTTCAGCAGTTATCAGCTCCTACTAGTCTTGCAGAAGGCAAGATATGTTGCCAGTCCACATTCCACAGGGATCAGAATTGTATGTAACTCTAACTTGGTGAAATCTGGTGTCTACTCTTCCCGTGGGTGCCTACTCTTACACACATGCCCATACATATATCCATAAATTTTAAAACTTCATTTTCAGAAAGTCTATTTATAGTTTCTGTTCTAAGATTGGGTTGAGGCTACTCATTTTCACTGTGTTTTCTAAGGAACTAGCTTTTTTTTTTTCATTAATTTTTCTCTATTAGTTTGCCTTTTTCAAGTTTGTTAATTCTTTATCCATTTTATTTTTTTCTTTTTACTCTGGGTTTTCCTATTTTCTGTTAATATATGTCACTCACTGTTATAATATTCCACGTTTCCCACAGATTTTGTAAGTTTCACACCTCTTTGACTTAATCCAAATTTTAGACTCTCTGCAATTTCCTTTTCATTCCATGTTATTTAGAAGTGTGATACTTAATCTCCAAATACTTGAGGGATAGCCTAACTTCCTTTATTTAGAGAGTTCTAGTTTAATTTCACTATGTCTGAGACTCTAAGCATAGACATTTCACTATTTTTTTTCTCTTAAAGATGTAGCATGTCTTATGGCCTAGAATTTGACTTATATTGCTAAACGTCCCATATGGACAGGGTAGTAATGTGTGTTCTGTTGTTTGAAAGAGAGGTTCTACAGATCACTGTATTCAGTTGATGGCTGGTGCTGTTGAGTTTAACTATGTCTTTATTGGTTTTCTGCATATTAAACAGGCCCATTTCCGTTTGCAGACTATTAAGGTATCTAGTAATAGAAGAATGTGTTACGCATTTTAGTTCTGTTAGGTTTTGGGACACCTGTCAGAGCATCATGGTTAAGTGCA
The DNA here is from genome assembly GCF_004785775.1 of Grammomys surdaster. Taxonomy (NCBI): domain Eukaryota; kingdom Metazoa; phylum Chordata; class Mammalia; order Rodentia; family Muridae; genus Grammomys; species Grammomys surdaster. Next base: position 6,781,296 of record NW_021604630.1, read on the forward strand.
TACATATTAAGGATGGCTGTGTCTCATGGAAAAATGATATCACAGCTAATTTGCAAGTCTTCATATCCATTATAAATCTGAGATTTATCCATAAACTTCCTTTAATTACTATTAGCTTTTTAAACAAATTACTATTACTTTGAATCTGCATGTGTCCTTATTTGTTGGTGTGTTTTTGTTGAGAGTGTATGGTTTACTCTATTTTTAAAAATAAATGTGCATGTATTTATTGGCAATTTTAGAACACACAATTTTAGAAAATGTTTTTTAAATCATTTTATTCATTTACATTTCAAATAATATCCCCCTTCCTGGTTACCCCTAAACAAAACCCCCATTCCAAACCGCTCTCCCCACTCCCCTTTGGCATTATAAAAGTGTTCCTCCACCCAGTCACCCACTCCCTCTTCACCACTCTAGCATCTCCCTATGCTGGGGCATCAAGCTTTCACAGGACCAAGGGTCTCCCCTTCCGTTGATATTAGATAAGGCTATCCTCTGCTACATTTGTATGTACAGCAATGGATCTCTCCATGTCTACTCTTTGGATGGTGGTTTAGTCTCTGGGAGCTCTGAGTAGTTCAGTTAGTTGATATTATTCTTCCTGTGGGGTGGCTTAACACATGACCGACTTCAGTAATATCTAAATTAGTCGGTGCATTTATAGCACTGAGATGAAAAAGAATCATTAGTAACTGGTTTAATACACATCATATTTGCTCCTGTCTTCCATTTGATGACTTTGCTCTTTACTACTGCTATCTTGTGTTTTTTCTTGTTTGTGCTGTGTGTTTGTGTACTGTGTTGCATGCACGTCTGTGTCTGTGTGTCTGTGTGCACATATATGTTTATATGCGTAAGCGGGTCTGTGTGTGGGTTTCTGTGTGATTTTAATTGAGAATTTTACACAGTTCCATTCTCCCTTCTTAGTAAATGAGTTGTTTTGCTTTTCTTTTTTTAAAAAACTTCTTTTTTGCAGTTGCACTAGAGTTTGCAATATACATTTAGTGAATCCACACTGCATACCGAACAATAAATATTGCTTCATTGGCAATCTGAACCCTTAATATGACAAAGTATAGTTCTTCTTTCTTCTCCACTGTATCCTTGTTATCACTCAGTATAGTTGTACATAAACATGCATATGTAGAATGATATCTACCTACTATCTATATAATATCTATATAATTATTCCTAGTAATTATTGGATTAGCTGTTAAATAGTTATGAATGCTAAAACTGAAATTGCAGTCACTTATTTCTATTCAAATGTTCTTTAACTCATTCATAGATCCAAGTTCCTATGATAGACACACACAAACACACATATATACTTTTATGTCTATCTAATTTAAAAGCTATCCTCCCAACTCTCTCTGTCTCAATATCATCAAAAGATGTCAAATTTTGTTTACTTGAGAAAAGTTCTTATTTATTTCTTCACCCTTAAAGGGTGATTTAACAGAGGAGATGACTTTGGGGTGTTGTTTTTGTCTTGCTTTTAATACTTTAAATGTGTTCCCTCATTTACTTCTTGCCTGCATGGATTCTGAGGCATCAGACATAATCCTTAGATTTCCCCGTCCATAGAGAAGGTGTTATTTCCCTTCTGGCTTATTTCAGAACCATTACTTTGCTTTTCATTTTCTATAATTTAAGGTGATGTGCTGGGATTTAGTTTGTGGAGTCCATCTTCTTTCATGTTCTCTGTGCCTACTGGTATCTAGTGTTAATTTGATGAAACTCTTGGTCATTACTGTTTCAAATCTGTCTTCTGTTACTCTTTTTTTCTGCTGTTCCTACTTCATGCATCATATGCCTTCTACAGGTCTCCTGAAATCTTTGAATATTCTGTTTGTTGTGGGATTTCCCCACCTTATTTTTCTTTGCTTTTCAATTTCGTGGACTCCTGTTGAAATATCCTCAAGGTCAGAAATGCTTTTCTTAGCCATTTCCAGTCTACTAACAAGACCTTCAACGGTGTTCTTTGTTTCTACTGCAGTGCTTCTGATGTCTGCTATCTGATTTTGTTTTCTGGGAATTTCCATCCTGCTCACATTGCTGTTCTGTTCTTCCTGATCCCTAAGGATCAGCATGCTAATTACTGTTATTTCAAATCCTGCCATATATGATTTTCTCTCTTTCCTTCTAGCTATTTATTGCTCTTGGATTTTATGCATATCTTATAGGAGCATTCTTGGTAGCTAGGCATAATCTAGTGGCATAATTGTCATCAGCAATGGTACTGTGGTATGTATGCTCCACCGTCTTAGCTTATATTTCAGTTTTATAATGAACCTAGTTCTCCAGACTGTAAACCCCACTCAAGCTGCTTAAATCTTTTGTCTCCTCATGTGAGAGGGGATAGACAGACAGCTGAACATGGGGATGAAGGTAGAACTGGCTATCTCCCGTACCAGATCACTTGGATTCTGATAATTTCCAGATTAAGCTTGGGTAAGATTGTTTCTTTTTCCAGGCAGACCCCTAGAAAAAACAATATAGTTTGCCATATAATAGAATAATTTCTTCTCATCTGCTCCCACTGAAGTACACATATTCTTCTAGAAGATTCCCTGTGAGAATATGGCAAGCTCCTGTAGGAAGAACACACAAGTTAGGGCACCCGCAGTCCTTTTGATTACATCCTCTGGACTTTTGAATTCACATAGAACTCCAGTAATTATGGCAGTGGTTGCCATGGAATTTATTGCTCCTTAGTTTCTGTTCTATTAGGTTATAGTTCTCCACATCTCTCTGTCAGTATAATCATAAGAAGAAATAGTGAATTTCACTCTACTAATTTCTAATTCTGGAATCTACATTGAGTCAAGACATTTTAACTAATCATGATTTTAGTTACAATTGTTTGTTCACCCAAAACTCCGTCTTTATTCAAAATTAGTGTCCATGTCTAAAAGATTCAAGTGTTTTTACTAGCATTGTAAAAAATACTTTTTTCATTATACAGTATGATTTGGGTTTCAAAATCAAGTTTTTAAATTAAACTTTAACTACAAGTTTTCTAGCTAAAGATACCCAATGATTTAACCGTTTTTATCCAAATTATTCTAAACACAGCAATTTCATTATGACAACAAAATTGTATATCTTAAGTAATGATGTTTCTTAATAAAACTAGTATCTGGGGTGTCCTATAATGTAATTAACCAGGTTTTTAAAATTAGCCAAATAGTACTCATATTTGTCTAATACAAAGAAAATGTACAGTGTTTTACGGAGCCCCTCCAGGTCCCATTTCTATGTCTGACCATTTAAAAAAAAGTAAGATTTGGTTATCCTTATAAGGGCTATAAAAATATGATTTCTAACAGGGTTAATATTATATTTATTAATAATATTATTTACTATAAAAGACAGTCTTGTTTTTAGAACATTTTAAATATCCTATACTATCATATAATATATTCTATAATCTTGTTATTTACCTTTAAATCTAGAATTAAAAGATAATAAACTTTTGAATACTGTAGTTATAAGATGGTTCGTAGAGTGAAGTGACTGTAAATACAGGAGAAGCATGTAGCTAAGAAAGCTTCTTAAAAGTTTATAAATTTGGTTGTTTAAAATTCAAGCGTTCTTCATCGATTACTCTAATTGATGTTCCTGATTATTTTAATTTTATGTATAATAACACTATTACATGTCACATGAAAATGTTATATCACACATAATGTACATATTTTTAACTCATGGTGTGGGATGGATGTCTTACCTTTTAAGAATACTCTCTCATCTTCCAGAACCCAGGGCTCAAAATCCAGTGCTTATATGATAGCTAACAGTAGTTTGTACCTCCATTCTCAGGGCGTCTGATGCCTTCTTCTGCCCTCTATTGGTACTGCACATATGTAGTACAGAGACATACATGCAAGCAAAATATTCATTCACATAACATAAAAATAGTTAAATCTTTTTTTAAAAAAAGTCAGACCTGGGTCACGATGGTTAGTTTCTTTGATGTGATCTAGGTGTCTTTACAAGCTACTCATCTCTCCTAAAGTCTGCTGTCCTGCCCATTTCTGCTTCATCTATATCAGTTCCTAGCCATAAACCTTCCTAGCTATGAAGGGCTTTAGAACCATAAACACTGTGTGGCCACTTCCATGTAGAAAATTTGATGCTAGACCAACAGAAAGAACTGTTAGTCTAGCGCATCTGCAGAGGCTGATTGTGTACAGCTTCAATGACTGTAGAGAGTTTGGAATGTTTCAGGTTCAGACCTAATTACAATTTATTATAGGTAACGTTTAGTTTACTAAATAGTCAATCCTTGGCTCTTTCCCCTTTGTAGGACCTAATATCCTGCTACTACTGGACCTAAAATTTTGACAAATAGATTTTTTAAGAAACCTTGTGGGATATATTAACTTAACAAAATCTTAGTCATCTACCCATCAATGGGCTAAGAATATTGTGAGACAGAATTCAAAGCCCATAGCTGAATTCCTTCATCTTGATACAACCCTTCCAGCTCTCTGATATTTCCAGCAATGTATTACAACTTTCTTTGTTGTCTTATTGTAGAATCTCCATGAGATTTTATGAGTAAACCTTCTGGCAAACCTAGGCAACACAACTCATAAACTTCCCTGACCTCTGTGTTTTACAAATGTGTCTGCCTCCTCTTCCACAATGATTCTTGAGCCTTAGTTGGATTGTAAATATCTTTTGGAACTGGGATCCACAACTCTACACTTTGGGTTGGGTTTTTCTTTTTTATTTTTCTGTTAGTTTTATTTTACTTGAATGCTTTTTTACCCCACAGATCCTTTGTGTATATATTATAGCTTCCAGTTTAGTGCTTTTACGGGATTTCTGAGTGGAGAAACAAGAGGGTCTCTGCTTCCAAATTTATATCTTGCACCTTTTCTTGAGCTCTTTTCTTCTTGTTTGTTTTGTCTCATTCCAATGTGTTAGGTTTTGTTTTAACTTCTAATATTCCATTTTATTTTTATCTCTTACAAGCCTGTTTGCTTTATAAGGAGAGACAGAAAAGGGTTAGATCCAGATGGGAGGGAAGGGAGGGAAGAACTGGAAACAGTAGAATGAGGAATGGAAACTATATTCAGCATATATTATATGAGAAAACAGATATTTTTAATTTAATAAACAAAAAAGAAAAAGCAACTACTAATATGATAACCAAAACAGACAAAAAAGGAAAAGCAACTACTAATGTGATTACCAAAACAAACAAACAAACAAACAAAAAAGCATACAACAAGCAACATTATAAAGACTGAGCAGGTTTTATGTGTATGCGTATGTGTGTGTGTGTGTGTGTGTGTGTGTGTGTATGTATGTGTGCAAATATATATATATATATATATATATATATATATATATACATATATCAACAATTAATAAAAAAAAGCCATAAATTTGAACAAGAGCAAGTAAGAGTACATAAACATGTTCAGAGGAAGGAAAGAGAAGGGAGAATTTATGTAATTATATCATAATATCAAAATATAAATGAATTTTTCAAAAATCCTAAAAATCCGCTTCCATATTGGAACAAAACCTTGTGCTAACCTCAACCCATATTCTCAGACCATATTCACTTCAATTTGACTCTTACCCTAGCCTTCCAGATGAAAATAATAACAGTTAAAAACTGAAATTTAGTATAATAGACATATATACATGCATACATTTATACATAGATACATAGTAAGTATACTAAATATTTAACGGTTACCATCTTCCTTATTTTCCATTATAGCCATTAATCAGTGGCTACTTTATAAACTTGATGTTTTGAATCAGAAAACTAAGACAGAGAGGAAAAGTAATTCATAGTTAGTATGAGTCCCCATAGCTGCAAAACTGTAGAGGCATGGGTATAGTGAACTCCCTGCTCCACTCGTGATGGATGCTCTAACTGCTTTCCACTCTGATTTTATTATCATTTTTATCAAAGCAAGGTGGGCAAGCTGCTTACTGCACAACTATAGGGAAACACTATCTACTTTGTAAGTGGTACTCTAAAATGTTCAACACACAACAGACACAACCACTTATGTATCTGTATGCCCCTTCTGCTACTCCCCTCCACTATCCCTTACCTGATTAGCCTTTCATTTTTATAGAAGCTTCCCCAACAACTTCCATGCATATTGCTTTCTTCTTCTAAAATATCTTTTGACAGAAGCATAGGAAGATACATCCTGCTTGGGATTACCAAATCAATATCATTGAATTTGAACTCTTGGTTAGCAACAACTCTCTAAATGCTTCCCTAATAGTTTTCCAAAGGCTGAACTCATCCCTAGACATAAAATAGGCAGGTAACAAATCCAAGTTCGTTGTTTGTATGATCTTGGAAAATACTACATATAATGTGATTTTCAGGAAAGTATTTGGAAATTATTTATGAGAGTGAATAGTCATACCTCACACCCCAACTTTGATTGCAGAGTAGTAGGTAGCTGTCTGCAGATGAAAAAGGACAGTGGCCAGGTATCCATGTTGATGAAAATTTAAACTAAACTTCCTTTGCTTGAGGTCCACAGAGAAGATGAATGAAATGATTTGTGCCTGTATGAATATGCAATTTCGCAATTTTCTGGTTCAACTGTGATGCAAATTACTGACAGTTTTAGGAGTGATTTAAAAGTATGATCATCAAAATTCTGAGAATAAATCGAGTCCAGTGATATGAATAACAATGAGACAACAGACAGAGCACGCTGCTTTCATGGGCTTGTTTTCATTTTTTCAGACTGCCCACTTGTGTACATTTCTAAATGTGACTCCTACATACAGACACATACAGACGGCAAAACCGAGGTCAGACAGGGATGATGTTCAAGATGAGGGATGACGTGGGAAAAAGCATGCCAATTCCATCTTTCAGCAGCCTGAATTACGTTTTCATGGAAATGAGTAGAAGCAGAATGAGACTGCATTACTTGTCTGGTTTCTTCTGCTTTCTGTTGGCTCTGCAGTCTCTGTGGATCCAGTTTTAGACAGTGAAGAATACACTGGTAGGGAGTGAAAAGTCAATCTTCTGATGCATGTATGACAACACACACCCATCGTACAAACAAGCGCAGTTGCATAGAAAAACTCATACCAATAAAACAACACAGTGTTTAAGACCTACCATTCAATGAGTCCAATCTCCTATCCAGCTGTGGTGTTATTTTTAAAAATGAGTGCTGTATTTATGTTATCTACAGCATTAGTGCTCTATTTTGGGCATTATCGCCCGTGCTGAACATGAAGAGGAGGGAGCAGAAAGCCAGAAAATTTGGCTGAGATGTCTCAGAATCCACTTCCTGGTAACAAACTAGTAACTTGACCCACATGTGTACAGATGTGCCCTTTCAAGGAACCAGTCAATGTGCAAAGGCTGCCCTGCTTCTGCTAAGGGTTTCCTGTTTCCCAGAGTACTAATGGTCTTTGTGGAGAAAAGAAATAGTTCCTTGAATTAGCAGAAATGGTTTCTTGGAGATAATATAACTACAAGCAATTTTCAGATCAATTTGCATAATATTCTCCTTCATGCAGCTTCTCATTGCCTCTCCACTTGACTGCCTGGTAACATTAGCCCTTACAATTAAAACTTTTCAACTGGGGCTCCTGTTTCCAGTGGTTATGAATTAAGTCATCTCCCATGTAGGTGAATGATTAGCCATTCTCTGGCCACAGGGAAATGTCTCATTCGGAAGTCCTACCTCAAAGCTGGCATAAGAGATGGATAAAAGCACGGATCACAGAACCAATTCTGGAATCTTGCTTAGCACATTAATCAATAGCTCCAAGATCCAAACTTTTGGAATTTGTTTAATGCCATGTCTCTTGAAGAATGATTTAATATAAAGGATAATATGCAAATATGGTACATATTTGTATTACTCACTTTAATTGTATTTATCTATTTTGAAGCAAGCTTATGTTGGTCTTGACCTCAGTATGTAACCTTGAATGATGCTAAACTGTTGATCTTTACTTCTACCTTTACGGTTGGGTATTATAATCATGTGCTACCATATTTCATGTCTCATTTATATGATGCTAGGATCTAAAGTCAGGAGCTTGTACATTCTAGGTAAATACCCTACCAAGTGAACTATGATGTTAACTATTTATAATACTATTCATAATAAATAATATTTACTATAGTTTATTAAATAAGTACTATATATCAACTCCACATTAAATTGTTCTTTCTCTCCCCCCACTTTCTCCTATTTTATTTTGTAGGAATGCTAGGAATGGAATACAGGGGCTTGGGCAAATGCTTTATCCCTAGCCTGTACCCCTGCCTTCATGTTCTTAATTAAGGGAGCATATATAACTAAATCAGATGGGTGAAAAACTGAGACTCATACTTACGTTGGGTCCCAAATCTGCTTAATTTGTAGCATACCTTCTCTAGTGAGGAAGCTGTCAAATTACTTTTGATTCTACCAGGTTTCCCCGCATTAATGTCTAAGCAACACTATTTGTCTGTTTATCTTCATCTACCTGCTCTTCTTCATCCAACCCATATGAGAACTCCCAGACTGATATTAAACAATACTCTTTCTGATTGACTACCTCTCTTGAATTTGCCCAACTGTAGTTCATTACCTCTGTGACTCAATTTCAAACGTAAGGCATTTGGTTCCTTCACTAAATAGGCCACCTTCCCTAAAATAGCTCCTGTCTCTATGTTCCAAACTGAACTCTGTTAATTGGGATATTATTTTCCTCTAAATTGTTCATCGTCAAATTAGCGTTTTTTAAAATTTCTCTTATTTTTAATATGCTATCAGGAATGCTATTCTTTGAGGGATAGGGAAGGCAGGGTCTTTCTTATCCTCAGGGGCTATGCCACAAGGTTCATTTTATGGAGAATTGTCTGATTCATTTTTGTACACAAGAAATCAGCTTAACCCTTTATCTGTACCGCTCACTGATTATTGAGAAGAATTCAGGGTATGTACTAAGTTTGTCGATGTGTGGAATGCTGCTATTCCCTACAAAATAGGAGGAAAGGGCAAGAAAAAGACAAGAGCAAAGGTCCAATCAATTGTTTCTGCATCCTTGGATATGACAAGACTTGGTTGTATTTTTTTTTAATGCTTGTTATTCCAACATTCACTGACCAGTCTGTCACTCTGTTCTTCAGAGGGTGGGTGGGAAGGAAAGAGTCAAACTCTTTCTGATGGAGAAGCAAATTAGCACACAGAAAAGCAAACATGTCCCAGCTCATTATGAATTGTTAATGTCCTGTTTACTGCCGAAGCTGTCACAGAAAACAAGAGAGTCTGCTAAGTCAATAATTTATTTCAGAGTGTGGAATTAATTAGAAAGACAATTAAATAATTGTGAGAAAGAAAAAAAATAAGATGCGTTTGGGTGGTTTGTTTTTAAAACTCAGGAATGATTTGCATGGTATTTGGGTATTGCCTAAGGGGAACATGGAAGTTAGAGGCAGAAATGGAATCAACTTTCTAGATGCTTCTTCATTAAAAGATGCTGCTAAACTCTGCCTTCTCTCAACTCTGTTGAGCACATTGCAGCTAATTGCTCTAAAGCTGAAGACTGTTGAGACAGCTTTTCCCTTCAGGTAAGGTCTAGTGAGCAAAGCTGTTCTGGCTTGGATTTATTTTCCTCTACTTTGAGGTTATTCAGTCACTTGAATATTCTCAGTGGATCTAAAAGAAATGTCATGCTATGTTAAGTATATTTCATAGTAACTTTATAAGTATGCTACTTCATAAATAATAGTAAGGAATCAGACTTAGGTAGAAATTAAAACCAATGACTTCCAGTTTCTGCACATTAGTGGTAACCTAATTAAGAAGGAAAACTTGGGACCTAATCCTTCATAAAAAATGGACCTGCATTGATGAGAACTGCTCATGTGACCCAATGAATGCAACATAACTAGATCAGGTGGCACTGGCAGTTCTATAAATGTCTACTGGTTACTTTGCTGCTTGGGGTTAAGGTGAGTCATTATTCTGAAGGGAGCCACCGAAATTGTTTTATGAAGTCTTATATTTGCAAGAGGGAACTCTGATCATTAATTTAGACTGTGAAGTAGCTGGATTGAGAAAAACTTAGGAGACTAAATGACAGTTCTGATGATTGTGTCGTTGTGTCTTTCCAAGAAGAACTACTATCAGTATTAATGGTACCATTTTAGAAGCTCCGGCAGCTTGTATGGGGAGAAAGCTGCCAGCCCAAGAATTCTCTATCTACTTCCTGGATGCTTTGTAACTTGCCTGCTTGCTCAGTACTCTTCTTGTCCCCAGTATGACAGAACATGTCCTATGAAACAGTGAGCAGACGCAAACACTCTAACCTTAAATTGTTTTGATCAAGTTTTCGTCTTAGGAGTAAAAAGCAAAACGTAAAATGCAGGCAGCAAAAATATTGATTACCAAGTGGAGGTTTCTTTCTTTTGAAAAAAAAATCGCTACAGAGAAATCTATATAGGCATAAGAAATTAAATCTTGAAAAAAGTACCTTCTTATTCTAAATCTAACAATATGCCACTTCCAAGATTCCTTTCCTTTAGTGAAAATGATTTCTTTTCCTTAGCTTTTTACTCTCTATGGCTAACTGTCCTCATGATGGAGAAAAACATAAAAGAAAACAGAATTCAGTTCAGATGTAGTTTCTTCTCATTTGCACATTTTTATAGACATCATCCATACCCTTCTCCCATTATCTCGGAAGGGATATCTCCACTGTTTTCATTATTCACTCTCTTTACTTTTGAGTTCCCTCTTTAGACAGGAGTCATCCTCAAGATTAGAAATGGTCTCCACTCCAGGTTGTAGACACCCACAAGAGCAGCTGAAGGTTTGAGAACGAGAAAAGTAGAGAGCAAGCAGGCAAGTTACAGAAGAGGAACTCAGTTATTCAGACTGATGTGGTGCTTGTTATCTATTTCTCAAGTGAATGGCAGAAAGATCTAACTAACAAGGAGATAAATCAGAGCTCAGAAGGAAGGGGGGAGGGGCATGAGCTCAAGTTTGCACTCCTCACTGACCATTATGGCATATACAACTAAGAAGCTAAGAAACTAGCCTACTGCAGACAGGAAGCCAGAAACCCCAGCTAGGAGCTGTGTGTGTGAAAACCATTTAGTGGTATATGGGAAGTACCCAGATTTTGAGAGAAAAGTATTATATGTGCATAAATTCTTGATGGATTATCCTTGAAATCAAAGTTGAAGAAGCAAATATTTGCTGAAAAAGGAGTCACCAGTGAGACATAGACAACCAGAGGCTCAGAAGCTGTCTTCTGTATCTGGGTCTTTGGATGTCTAACTTTCATGGAGGAACAGAGATAGGGTGTTTCTACAATGCCAGCTGGAATTCTTCCTCTCCATCCTGAAGCAACGACCTACTCAAGAGGAATCAAACTGACAATGGAAGCTACTCAACAGAACTACATGATTTAGGATTTGACTCGCCTAAAGTTACTAGACCAGATGATTTCTCAAACTCCTCTTAAGGCTCCGTTGCTGGAGTCAATGAATTCTCTCATCTGAATTCCAGCATGTCTTTTGGCTTGGGCAACATCAGAGGAGCTGTTTCAGTTGACTCAGAGTCAGTAGCTGTGTTTCTTGGGCAAAGAGCTGGAAAAATAAACAAATAGATAAATAAATAAATAAATAAATAAATAATCGACCAAATAAGTAAGTGAATAAATAGATAAAATCTCTGATCATATAATGCTGGCCATTTGGCTACCTCTATTAGTTTAGATTATTGCCTTTCTATTTCTGCATCAAGAATTTTATTAAAAACTTTGAATGGATACTTTGGAGTTTTTGTTAATTTTTATATTAAAAAAACACATTTACTACTTATGTACATCAGTACAACTTCTAACTCCTACCAGTTTAACAATGTCTTTTAGCCTACAAAATTGCAAAGACCAAGAACCATTTCCCAGTGATATTATTTTGTTTACACAGGTTCAGAAAAAAAGAATGAAGAACAGAGACTTTCACTCATATAACCATTTAATAAATATTTACTAAAAAGCTATGATGTGCCAAGAACTGTTCTAAACATTCATGATCCATCAGCTTCCAAAATATTAGGCAAGAACCGCTGGCTCATCTTATTGCTGGGGAAGAGACCAATAACAAATGGTAAATACAATACAAAAGTAATTAGTCTACATGGTACAGGTAAACAGGCCTTGAACAAGCTGAAATAATAGGTGAATACAACTTATTTTCAAACAATACCTCTCTCTTCCAGCAGGCTTACCTGCTTTAGTGATGAATCCAGCAAAGGTCAATTCTTCAAGATATTCACTTAACAATACAGAAGAGGAATTGGCTGTTCTTTTCCCTAGAAGACTTTTTAGATTAAAAGATCTAATACACAGATGAAAAACTCTTGTGTCCCATAACAGAAGGGCATTCTAATAGCAAGAGTTATTGCAATGCTTGCTTTGTGGCCTGTGAAACTCACAGTATCTTCATTTGCTCTGTTCTTTGTCCTCTGATAAGCTGAGTCCAGAGCGGAAAGCTTTGTCCTCTTTACCATACAACTGAAGTAGCTGGCACACCACACATGGTATGAATAGCTTAGTATTGAGATAGAATGGACTTGTGATGCACGTATAAACAAGCCATGATGCAGTGGGCAGCATCCAGTTGCTCCAGAGAGCCCAGGGTATTAGACTTCCAAAGTTTCACTTGTCCTCAAGAGATTAGTGAAATATTCAGGATATGTGAAAAGAACACAATTAGTGTTCTTCTATCATTAGTGGACATTTCCCAATCTGAGAGAAGGAAGAAGAAATTGAAGTGATACTTACTATTTTCATCCTTGAGCCTCAAAGAACCACCATGGTCTTGTTTATGATTCAATCAGATTGTAGGATCAAGGAGAAGGCCCCATCTATATGAGATCCTGACAAATGAGTATATATGCAAGAGATGCTTTGAGGAATAAAGCCTTCTGGTGGCTTGGCTGCATTTATGCAACATGCTTGTGTAGAAGGCAGAGTGTGTATTGTAGGAGAACAGTGAGAATAACGGGTTCCCGAGGTGTGATAATCAGTGGAAATTGAATCAAAACAAAAAGTTAAATACACATGTATAGATCCACACACCCCACCACACCACTCCAAGTGAAGCTGCAGGAAACCAAGTAAGAATGGCCAGGAGTCACTATTTATATTGTCAGGTTCCATAAAGAGAATAACTGTAGATGAGTAGTTTCCAGCCTCCCTAATGCCGCCACACTTTAACACAGTTTCCCTTATAATGTCATGTGGTGACCCTCTCCAACAATAGAATCATTTTGTGGCTACTTCGCAACTGTAAATTTGATGGTGTGACAAATCAAAATATAAATATCTGATATTTCAGAGCATCTTAAGTGGCCCCTGTTAAAGGAGTTGTTCATCCTCCATCCAAAGGAGTTTCAAGCCAAAGGTTGAGAACCACTGCCTTAGACCCTTAACGCAATACCTGTGAGGGTGAGGCACCCCAGTAGGGTGCATAAAAAGTCTCTCACTGCTACTATTTGTGACCAGCAAACTACCCTGTATCCCACTGTTGCATTTGCCCCCACCTCCATTCTCTCTTTGACCTACCCACGAATCTGCTCTCATAATTGAAGCACGGCTTGAAGAGCTGATGACTAAAACTGCATACTCGCTCCTTCTTAAGACTGTCACTTACTCAGAGAACGAGGTTAACTTGTCAATACACTCCAGCCAACTCTCAAGCATGATGTGAATATAATAATTACTGTATATTGATTTGGGTAAATAAACCTCCTGTTACAGCCATCGATCTGTTGATCTAATTTGATCAAAAATACATGCAGTCCCTTGGAGAAATTCTTTGACACAAAATGAGATTTTCCTGACTTAACAAAAGGGGAAATTTATAAACACCAATATAGTTCACTGCGCCCTTAATTCCACAGATATTTATTAAGTGTGCAGAGCAGGTAAGTAATCTCTTTTTCTCCTGTTGGTTGTAATCATTCACAGCTGCTTGAAAATAGCTCATTTCCCCCCAAATAAATGAACAAACATTATGTGTTGCTTTTTTTGATAACCTGTAATTTTACTTACAGATATTCTTCACTCCATGTTTAAACTGGTGATCAACAGAACACATTAAGATTCTCTCAGATAAATATTTTATGAATCCTAGGACCAGCAATTGAAGTCAGTGTCCACATTAAGATTCTCTCAATAGAAGCAGAAATAGCCACAGGTGTTTCACCTCTCAAACACCTCTATGTAAAACATTAAAAAATAAATTTTGTGTATTTCCTCAAACATGTTCACACATTAATGAAGAATAAAATATCACTAAAGTTTAAGTTAAAATGAAAGCCAGAAAGCGCTGGCTACTATCATCCCCTTTATGAGCCCTACAGAAAATAGTGCCTATGTCTATTCTTCTCTTGCCTGATGCTGACCTGCCTGTCACTGAATAATCTGTCTTTTAATGGAAATAAAGAATGTGTGTCAGACCCATACCAAGTTTAAAGATGCAGAAGTCTTCTGTTTTGTTTTGTTTCAAATCAACCTATTTTACCTATTCTTGTTGCAACCATCTTATCTATTATTGTCCAAGTGGATTTACATATATTGGAGCCAATAAAGATTTAAGAATTCCCAAGAATGGAAGAAGATAGTCACAGCAAATTCATCACCTCTACTAGAAAAGCCCTGATTTCTTTGTAGAAGTTCACAACTGATCAAACTTCTCACAGTAACTGGCTGTTAAGTATTAAGCCCTAAAGAAGAAGACACACACAAACACACACACACACACACACAAAGATGTGGAAAAAGAAGTAGGCCTAGTTTGGAAGAAGAGAGTAAGCTAGAGTGGAAGCAGGATGATCACAATGTACTTACTCTATACATACATGTCATTGGTAACAAAATATTGTAAATGAAAACACAGTTGTATTAAAACCAGAGAGGTAGTAGGTCACGACACCATGAAGAAAGTAAGGCAAAGCTATGTAATTTTACAATAAAGGCAACATGAACCGATAGAAACACATCAAACTGGGGACTGGGAAGCCTAGGCTATGTCCACAGTCCTGTTGATAATCATTCATTCACTAGGCTTCATAGTGCTTATTAATTATAATGAGCTAAATTAATGCTAACTGCATTAAATATAATAACATTTAGCTCACACTATCTGCCAAGTGCTGTGAATGCTGTACTGACTTTCACATTTAAAATAACTAGAAATATTATTCCATTTTCAAATGAGAGTGTGTCAGAAGAATAGAGATTGGGGAAAATCACATCAACATTAGAAAATTATGTCCCCTGTGTGGATGCTAATATAGGCCTTCTATATGTATCCTTTGGAAACAGGCCACTGGAGAACCTGCCACCAGATAGTCTTGTGCATAGGCAGCTTTGTAACTGGCTACTAAAACCACACTATTTTTACAAACATGAATGTGCAAATATGGTCAAAGTAAAACCAGATACAATTACATTTCACCTGACTAAAAACCACAAATGGGGTGAATGCATTGAGAAACTTTTCATGTTAAAATATTAAAACATAGGTACTCTGCAAGGGTATATTTTGAGGGTATGTATTAAAGCCTTATCAATCCTCCAGGAGTCACCACACCTCTCATAAGACAGCATCCAGAAAAACAGCAGGTGACACAACTGAGTCTCCGAAGAAACCAAAACTTTCAACTTCAGTGGACCTCTCTGTAGGTTCCTACAAAGGTACCTGCCAACTAGAGACAAAGATGGTTTCTGAGGAAAGTGTGATGCTTGAAGAATACATATCAATACATGTGTATACTTGGAGAAGAACACAGTGAGCAAGGCAGAGCAAAGTGTAAACCGTGAGCTTTCATTCATCCAGCTTCAGTAGTTCCTTACAGATGATGTACTTATTAAATGTAATATCTGATTTTTTTTCAAGAAACATATTTTTAATTTATTATTTATTTACTTTACCTACCAATATCAGCCTTCCTCCTCCCAGTGCCCACTCATGCAGATCCTCTGCCCATTGACCCCTCCTCTTCTATGAGAATGGTGAGCCCCTCTGGGTATCATGCCACAAACCCTTCACCAGGCACATCAAGTTACTGCTAGACTGGGAGCATCCTCTCCCACGGAGGCCAGACAAGGTGGAGCATGGGATCCACAAGTAGGCAAGCATGCAATAGATTCAGGGTTCAGGAACAGCCCCTGCTCCAGTTGTTGAGGGACTCACATGAAAAGCAATCTGTACATCTGCCACTTATGTGCAGGTGGCCTAGGTCCAGCCCATGCTTGCTCTTTGGTTGGTGGTTCAGATTCTAGGATCCCTGAAGAGTCCATGTTACTTGACTCTGTTGGTCTTCCTGTGGAATCCCTGGATGGTATACTTCTTAATGATATGGTATCAAAAAAGAAAGAAGAAGGAGGAGGAAGGAGGAGGAGGAGGAGGAGGAGGAGGAGGAGACGGAGACGGAGACAGAGAGACAGAGAGACAGAGAGAGAAAATACCTCCAAAAAAAATTAAAAAAACATATTCATCATGAAAGAATAATAGAGAGGTGGGACATGATGAGACAGGCATACAATCTCAACACTCCTGAAACTGAGGTAAAAGTATTACAGTCTTGTGCCAGAGAATGAAAGATTAGAAAAAAAGGATATGAGGAAGGCAAAAAGATCTGATTGTAAAGGTAATCACTACTGTAATCACCCACAACAGATCACAATCCAGGAAATTTCAATCACCATAGAATTTCATAAATGGGTAAAAATATGATGTATCAAAAAATTAAAAATGAAAATAGGAACCAGACCTGTTGAAACCCATGAAGATGTCAAACAGATGAATGTAAGTGTATAGAAAGTAAGAAGGGACCAGTGTACAAGGAAAATAAAGACAGAAGGAGGGGACCCATGAGGACAACCTCACTCTGGAGAGATCTGTCAAAGTGAGCACCTCAAAGGAAGAGACTCTTGACCTATGAACTTGGAAGTGTCCAGGGAAGTGTCAAAGACTGAGGTGAACTTACAGTGAATGTGTAGGAAACAGGAAGAAGACAGTGGGTTTGTGGCAGAGTGAAGAAAAAGTTTAAGAATGGCCAGTGTTCTCTAAGGCTGGCTGAAGATGCCCATACTAAATTCATGTTTTTAAGGATTTAGTCCACATGGAAAATGAAGAAGTAATGATTCCACAGGCTCCCTTCTGATGCTAACATCTCCTATTTTCTCTTCCTTCCTCCCTCCCTTCCTTCCTTCCTCCCTCCCTCCCTCCCTCCCTCCCTCCCTCCCTCCCTCCCTCTCTCTCTCTTTCTTTCTTTCTTTCTTTCTTTTTGTTTGTTTTTCAAGACAGGGTTTCTCTGCGTAGCCCTAGCTATCCTGGAACTCACTCTGTAGACTAGGCTGGCCTCAAACTCAGAAATCCACCTGCCTCTGCCTCCCAAGTGCTGGGATTAAAGGCGTGTGCCACCACTGCCTGGCGAGCATCTCCTTTTTCAAAGGCTCAGGCTTGACCTTAATCTTGAATATCAACTCTACACCTGATGAGTCTACATGCTTTGCCCTCTAAGGCTCAAAGAAGGGACTCCAATATCTCTTTCTTCTTATATATTGACTGACAAGATGAGTAAAAATGGAAAGAACAACTTTTAGAATTACTCTAAGCCCAGGCATTAAGAAACAATACCCAGATGCCAGAGAATTCAGTCTCACACTCAACAAGAGGCTTCAGGAAACACAGAGCATCATTACTACAACAGGAGGCAGCTGGCAGCCTACTTCTCCCAGTGAACTTGCTGTCAAACTGTGGCCAGGGCAGAACCTCTGGAGAGAGTTTCTGCTTTATACTCTAAGGCTGACTGCCCCCATTAAACACCAAACTAAGGGCTTGCTGCCTTCTGAGTCAGAAATGGCAAACTGAGTGATGGCCAGCTTCACAAAACAGCCATAGGACCAAACTTAATCCCCACCCTTGCTACCACTGTAGAGTAACAACCGTTTACATATTAGGTCCAACATCTATCTATATTAAATAATGTTTGTCTTGTTTACTTAACATTCACATATTAAGTAAATGCATGCGCCTTATCCTAAACACATGGTAGATCTCATTGTTAGTGCCACCAATGGAGGACTTTATCAGTCACTAGTGCTAATGGATAAAGAAAAATTTCCAGATCCTTATCGAAAACTCTTGATCTGAGCCTGCTACTACTGACACTGACCATGAGAAGACAAGGTCTCCACTTTGAATAGATATCATCCTGCAGTTAGCTTGAGGTTTTTAGCTACTTCCAAGATGTGGAATTTGAGCTGCAGGCACAGGACTGTCAGTACTGTCAGGAAGATTAACAACAGGTATTTGAAAAGAAAACGGTCGGCAGTTAGGAACTGTTCGTAGAGTATGATTTATGACAAGACTGTGGTTTTGATGAGAAAACAGTACACATGTCATGAAACCAACTACATGGGAGTTTCAATAAATAAGTTACATTTGACCAGTAGATGCTATTCACAAACCTAAGCCATCTCTGAGAATAAACAGTCAAAAAGAAATACCGCATGACAGAGCGGCAGCCCCAAGGCATATTCTAACAACATAAACTGTTCGTGTGCCCTGCTTTATGTGTTACCTGACCCACATGTGACCCTTCATTTATATTGTACAAAAGGCATCAATTTATCAGCCTCAAGCCACGTCCTCTAGAAAGGCACCCAGTTATTTTATTAAGTGTGGTCATAAAATAATTCATATATTAAAGACCAAAGAGTCTCATAAAACTATGTTTAAAATATAAAACCACAAGATAAAAAGGAGTTCAGAGTTATAGTTCACCACTATGATGAGAAGAATTATTGTCATTAAAATGGTTTTTGTTCCATGGCATCCTCACCAGAATATATTTAACCTGACAATGAACTAGAGTCATTAAGGAGGTAATACACACACAAATATATAATTTGCATAGCATTTGCTTCCTGTGGTAATTGTTGACAACTACACCACTCTTTCATTTTCAAATATATTTAATTTGAGCTCTGTTTTTCTTTTCTGAGAGCCCATTTGGGTAATCTCCCAATTTAAGCCAATTTGAGAGTGAAGTGTTATGTCAAAGGATTTATCTGTCGCATTCCCTATCACAAAGCTCACAATATCCATAAGGAACCATCTCTCCTCAGCCTATCTTTGCCTGGTCTCTCTAACACTGAGTTACTTAACTGTTTTCCCACACTCCAGAGAAGCAGTTACAGTCCAAACCAAGTGTGTATCCCTGGAATAACTTGATTTAGAAGATAATATCTAAATAAACGCCAACTATTAAGTTTCATCAAGCAAAGTTTCACAGAAACAGCAAGTGAGTTAGACCAGTTGCCCACTGAGGAAAAACACATTAAGTAGATTTAAACCTCAAGCAAGCATGGACGTAGAGGCGTTGCTAGTGATAGAAGTCTAACCCATAGGATATTACTATAGCTATAATCTAGATGATTGAAATGAACATTACTATTTTAGGTTTAACATAGAGGATACTGTGCCGCAAGGAGTATTTTTGAATCCCCAAGTCAGTACCCAGTACCTCTGAAAAATGTCCCTACATGATACAGAGTCACATGGAATCTGATGAAAATATTTAGAACATACGTCTTCAGCAAGGGGCTCTTGGCTGCTACCAATATATCAAGGTGACTGTACTTGGGCAAAAATGGGAGAAAGGAAGGAAAGTGACAGTTTTAAGAAGATTAAAAAACCAACCAACTTTAAGGAAGATTAAAAAAGAGAGAGCCAGGAGGATCATTTATAAAAAGAAGGATGTAAATTCTTAACAACTCGATTGGTTTTCCCTGGATTTGCTCGCTTTAATGAAACTGTGATTTCTGAAGGACTGAAGGCTCCTTTTTAATGTGAATAAAGCCAAACTAAGGGCCAGAAAATTGTTAGTCACTGGCCTCAGGAGACTAACACTCACAGCCTAATTAGGTTACATAAGTATAGAAATGAGTTTAGCACCCCACTTGCAGAAGGCTGAAGCATGGATGATGTCTGAATGTTGGATGGTTAGTACTTCCAGAATGTCCTATTTGTGAGCTCAACATACCAGTATATTTCTGCCTTCAATATACCAACTAAGTTATCAACAGAGACTCATTTTAATTGGCTGTTATTTTTTTTTCTGTACAGAGGACAGTAAAGCTGTCTTTCATTTTTCATTAGATGGTTGTGTGTGTGTGTGTGTGTGTGTATGTGTGTGTGTTATAATTACTAACAAAATTTGTGCATTTCCTTGAGGTTTTAAAACATTGGAATGGTAACATTCCTGCTTTATTTATTTAAAGTCGGTCAACCTAAGGAATTTAAAAGCTAACCAAAACTCAAAATGATTTTTTTTCTTTTTAGTTTTATAAACAAAAGTTCTGCTTGCTAGTCATGTCACAGTGAACTCTGGCTAACCCGTTATTAGTTCAAGAATGTCAAAATCATTCATGTAGCTACAAACAAAACTTGGAAAACAAGGAGCAAGCCATGCAGATTCTTTTTTGACCACTTTTCTTTCTCTAGTTATACAAAGGAAATAGTAATGCATACCTCATACTGAATTTCTCCTAATTAAAGGAGGAGATTTCTGAAAAGGCATTGTGTCGAAGAGAAATTGCTTCACAGAAAAGATAAGTCTAGATATATTAAGCCATTTGAAATTTTTGTTGTCCTATATTGGCCAGTGAGAACAGAGATTTTAGTGTAATTGGGTCCTTCACAGAAAGAGAAATATTTAGTATTAGCCAACCAGGTTGAAATGTACATTGTTACCCACCTAAATGAACATCATTTCCCACTAAGAAATGAGAGCAGTTCGTCTACTGGAAACTCTCCACCAAAAGATGTGGGGTCTTTCAGGTGTATATTTGTCAGATGATTCACTACTTAAAATTTAAAAGTATTACTACAGAGTCAGTGTTCAGCTAGGCACTGAAGAGAGAATAGACTTGGGGGACACAGGAGCACGGCACTTAGACTTTTGATAGTGGATATACTGTTTTCATAAACATATCATTTATTCATATCCCTAGTAGCTTGATTGATACCTATAAATAGCATGAACTACATATATTCAATTTGTTATAGCAGAGCTAACAGAAAAAAATAGACTGAAACCATGCCCTATGTCACTCTTAACATCCATTTCCAAAATCATTGAAGGTTCTGCTGAATTTAATAAGTTTAGTTACTCCATATGGCAAATGAACTTGGTACTCCATATGGAGTTCCTTCTTCCTTGGAGTGACCAATTTGGAACCACATTAAGAACATACTTGCAGGGGTCATTCTGTCTCTCTTAACTGTGTGGAGCATTTCTGGAATTAATTTTGACTGACTTCTTCCTTGTGATTAATCATGAATGAGTCTGCCAACATCTGTCTTTATCTTTAATTAAGATGTGCATTATACCCTGACAAGTTCCTCTCCTTTTCCATACATCCTTGAGAGACTGTCCACACCTGAAGGAAATGGCCTCAGTAACTATAGATACTGTGTACCATTAACTTGCCATGTAAGGATTTGTGGACATTGTTTATATTCCTAGAATTGGCCATGCTTTGTGTTGTGTGCTTTTAAAAGACACTGAGAAAATATAGTCACTCTCTGGCGTAGTATTCACCAGCAGCCCTCCCATACCTGTCTCTTGCATCTTCTTTTTGCCTTTCCTATAATCATCCTCACTCCCCCAGTCGTGGTTCCCACATTGACTGACCAGCAGGCTCTGGCACTCAACAGAACATAGTATTTAGGTTACTGCTCAGAAAAACCCTGATCTTGTTTCTTATAGAGAGAATTCTACTTTTCCAGCCAAAGTTATTTCAGAACAAGATAACTAGCTTTAAAGCACAGAATGAACTTTCTTTTGGTTTTCTTTCTTTCTGCCTTTCTTTCTTTTTTGAAACTTTTAATTTCTTTATTATTAGTTAGTAATGGGGAATGAAGTGAAGCCCCTAAAATATTCCTCTACTGAGCTGCATTCCTAATGCTGTTTTTTACTTTTATTTTGCGACATGGTCTTAGTAATTTGCTCTGTTTGGCCTTGAAGTATGGCCCATGCTTTCAGATCTTGAATGTTGGATCTTCCTGCCTACCAAATACAGTAGATGACAAGATTGCATTAACCTGTTTGTCTAGATTTTCTTTGAATGGTAGTTGGAAGGCAGATATGGCAGATTGTATCTCTAACCTCGACAGTCGGGGTGTAAATTCCATATCATGAGATTGAGGCTTGCCTGGGCTATAGAGTACCACCCAAGCTCATGAAACCAAAACAAATAAAATAATATAAACCATAAGACAGTTGGAACCTAGTAATAACTGAGACTTGAATCAAAAGAGAAAATCAATTTTAAATGTACACAATATCTACTGTGGACAACATCTTTCATTTAAAGTGAAGATGTGGCCCTACATTGGAAGAAACCTGGTTCATCACTTCATGGGATGGATCTTATTGATATAAAAGACAATTCCTAAACATATATTGCCCTAAAAGGAAACTGCAGAGATTACATTGGACTAGAGTTCACACAGGATTTGGTAGTTGTGGAGAGTGAATTTAGAATCAATGAAAGAGTAAAGTGTTCATAAGAATATGAAATGTAAAGACAAGATACATGAACAAGAGATTTAGACTTAGTATAGCATAAAGACAAGGACATAGTATCATTTGACTTGGTATCCTTTAGATTTGAGTTGAAATCACTGAAAACATTCAAAGGCCCCATGGGTAGCAAATTTTGAATAATATAAAAACCCAAAGTGTCGCAACTTTCAAGAAAGTTAGACCAGGTAGGTTCCAATAAATGGTTTTGAATTTGTCCTACATAGTCCTGAAATCCCAGAACTACTGGGAGATTGAGGGAAAAAAACATTTTTGCAAATTCAGAGCCATGCAATATAGTGATTTCTAGAACAGTTATGGCTATGGTTATGGAGTATAACCTTGTTTAAAAAACAATAGGTACAATTTAAAAAACAGTGTTAGAATGTATTTTAAATAGTGATTTGACTGCACACTCACAGTTAAAACATGGTTACAGCCACCTTTGCTGTAAGCTATAATAATGAATAAATAGAAGAATTAAAAGTGAGAAAATCTTGAGTGAAATAAAATAGAATTATTCAGCTAAGAGCAGGGTGAGGCTAGAGAGACAGAATATGTCTAGGCTGGGCAAGGTCCTGGGCTTGATGTCCAGCACTGTATAACCAACACAGAAATATTCATTAAACTGAGAGATAATGGATAGATATTCATATGGCAAGATCCAGAACATGTAGCTAGAAATTACTTTTCAGCAGCCTATATATTCTTTTATATGGATTTTACACTTCCAAGTCTTATGGTACTCAATAGCAGTCAGCCATTCTCAGCCATTGATAGAATTCCTTGTTGAGCTTCCTCCACCATAAAGTGCTTTTTCACTCCTGGTACTGGTGAGCAAGAAGTCTCATATGATGAGTGCCTCTGAGACGAACGAATCTGGTCAGAGGACTTCACTTTGAATGAACACTTTAAGGCAATGCTGGTTATTCAGGGCCAAGAGAGAGCACAAGTTCTTTATACAGAACATCAGCAAAAAGGGATTTCACTCATCTGAATCTTCTTAGGATGGCTGATGTTCTCTCTTGGTTGAGATAAAACTTTGATTGAACTTATCTATGGACAATGGTTGCAAATAAATTTGGAGAAAGATATTGATTGTGATCAAATGCACAAATAGAAAGGCTCTTTCAATCACCATGCATGCTCACCAAGTCCTCCAATGGCTTCTCTGAAAACACTATCTATGACAAGCAATGTACAAAAGCAATATTCTCAAAATATCAGGTAGATACGTCCTACTTTTGACAATTATTTTTAATTGTGAGGTAATGGAGGGGCATGAACTTTTGGAGGTAAACAAATGGTCACCTCTGAGAGAATTAAAATTCTGGAAGATTCTTACAATTCCTCCCTATACAAAGGAATACACAACGACTTGGGAAGGAAATTCTGAGAAGCCCAAGAAAACAGGAAAGAGATGTTCAGAGTATTGGGCTGCCTGTAGGCTGTGCAGAGAGTTCTAGGGTGGGAGCACTCTTAAGGTGATGAGTACAACAGCACGTTTCAAGTTATCTGTGCTCCTCTACCTCATAGTTATCCTTCAGCCATACTCCTTTGGGAACCAAAAACAAAATCTCTTGGTTCATCAACCTAAACTTTGGTGCAGTATCACTTTGATCTGTTATGAGATCCCTTCCTGGGGCAAATAGATGTGTGTGTGTGTGTGTGTGTGTGTGTGTGTGTGTGTGTGTGTGTGTGTTATCTCATTGGCAAAAGTTTGACAAATCACAAAAATAAGTAAACTGTATTATCAAAAATATATCCAGTTGGCACGTTCCTCTTTAGGCAATGTATGTGTCGAAGAGAGAGCATGTCAGTGTCAATTACTGAAATTTTGGGAAATAACTTCTTAATAAAGGGTTATGGGATATGTTAAGAGTGAGGCTTCAAAACTATTTTTTTAAACAATTAGAGTAGGTATAGACTGGACTTTTAACATCACTGTAGCTAATATGTATCACACATATATACACATGTCGAAGGGTGGTAGCAGTTACTATGTCACAGAATTTTCAGATTTCATGTATCAAAAACTGTAACTGTCGTTTAAATACCCTTAAACACAACACCCTTTGTCAAATGTACCTAAAGTTTTTGTTAAATGTACCTTCTAGGACTCCATTCCAGGTCAGCTGAATAAGGACACTCAGGAGAGGAAAGGCCTGGATACCTGTGCATTACAGAGATACTCATCATGTTCTGATGCCCATTGAAGTTTAGAACTTTTGCTCTCAGGACCTATGGAGATGCTCAAGAAGTAGCATCCTTGTTCCAAACCACAGGCCTTCAAAAGAAGTGTCGAGTGGGTCTATTATTTTATCATCATTCAAGGGCCTGGAGGGAGGGTTGTTTGTTTGTTTGTTTGTTTGTTGTTACAGCATACATTATCTTCTGAAGTCTCTCAGAGAAGTTTCCATTTTTAAGCATTTATAACTGTTGTTCTCTTCATGTACTTTTGATTAACATTTCTAAGACATATAATTTTTTTAAGGTGTGTCGTCACTGTGGTATTGTAAACAAGATGTGAGTCAGAATTTTGGCTCATTATTAAAGAAGGCTATGTTCATACCTGAGACAAATGTTGCTAATTTAACTAACTTTGCTTTTTTACCTGCTGCGTCTCATACCATTTTTGTACAATACTTAAACACAGTCTCAAGTATCTAGTGGAACTGGGTGATAAACAAACGCAAATTAATATGGCAAAAATTGCCAAATGACATATTTTGTATAATAAATGGTGATTTAGCAATTTGTCAGAACACGAAGAATTCCTTTGAGGTGAAATGAGAAACAGTTATTATCAACTCCTCACATTTCCAATGGTTTCATTTTAAAAAATCATATTTTTTTAAAAAATATATATTTATTTACTTAGCACGAACACATACATCATGCATGGCACTGTGCTTACTGGAGTTGAGAGCATAATATGTATGGAATTGGCTGTCTCCATGCACGGTATGTATCCATCCACCCACAGTATGGATCCCAGAGATCAAACTCAGGTCATGAAGCTTTGCAGCAAGTGACTTTATGAGTTGAGCTATCTTGCTACCTTCCAATTACTTAATTTTAAAAGAAAGTATAAGATGTTAAAACAAATGAGAAAGAATTTTCTGACATTGTATCCAGATGTGTGTGTGTGTGTGTGTGTGTGTGTGTGTGTGTCTTAGTGTGCTTGGATACTATATTCTTGCCCTGCTTCTTTACTTTAGATATGAAAATTAAAAATAATTATAACTGCTGATCACCTCTATTGACAATGAAATAAATTAATTCTAAAAGTATTAAAGAAGAAAGAAGTTGTTATAAAAAAATAAGATATTAGTACATTATTCTGTAAGATACTAGTATAAGACCCCAGAACTTGACCTCTTTTTGCTTCTTTTGTAATGGCAGCCCCTCTTAACATACACATTTTAGACTGAAAGACCAGAATTGGCTATTATGCTGAGCACCCAAATCCTTCAAACAAAAGGAATTGATTTCAGAGATCACAGTATTAGTGAAGGGTCAGTACTGCAGAGGATGGGCTGTAGTCTAAATTTACATTGACTCTTGACCAAGGAAAGAATAAAATTCCAAGGAAAAAAGTCTCCTGCTTGACAAACCTGTTTAATAACAAGAAGTGGCTGCTAGGAATTGAGAGTAATGCTACGGACGAAAAGGTGAGGTAGGAAAGTCAGGATGCATGCGACTGAGCCTGGCAGGGACCAAAGACAAAGACAATATGTAGAAGAAAAGTGGTTGATGGCAACCTACTGTCTACTACAATCACTTCAAAAGTGTATAGTTCACAGCAGGTTCACTGAAGGTTCTCTGCTGCTGAAATAATGCAATAATTAGTGGGCTATTGTTTCAGACTCTTGTCTGATGGGAAGGCCTACCTTCGTACCAATGAAGATTCAGTAGGAGGCACTGAATCCCAAACCTGAGGAGCTTTTAGGTTTCTGCCACTTTCATACATGCAGAGGAAAGCTAAGTAGCCATAGAATTCATAATTGAGAGCCTACGTACAGTCAAACAGTAAAATGACAAGCACGAGATCTTTATGAACATGAATGAAGGAGTTATGGTAAGCAAATGGTTACCAGCATTAAAGCTAAAATGAAACCCTGTTGGTCCATATAATATTTACATAATTTAAATAGCTAGGTAGTTGGAGAGGGTTTTCCTCAGGTCTTGACTGTTACTTAGAAATAAACTATCCTTTAAATTGAAATTAAATATTGATTTGACTTAACAGTAATTGCTAAGTTCTCCACTTCAATTTGACTTTATGCAATTTATGATCACCATCTCTGTCCCAAATTTCCTTTTAATGAAACTAGCACAATAATTTATGCCATATGTCTTCAAGGATCCTCCAAGCCCTGCTATCAAATATATTTCCAGCACACATGTATGTGTCTGTGTGATTCATGAATTAACTTTGGGTTTCCTGCCTATAATATGCCAAGTCAGCACATGGTTTGCTTGCATATTTATTGTTTCTATGCCCCCATTAGAAACCGTAGAATGGATGCCTAGGTAAGATCATACATTTTAACCATTCTGTTTAACACTAAATCACCAGTGCTTAGAAGAGAACCCAGAGCAAAAAAGATACTCCATAAATATTTCTTGAATATATTAATAAGAAGTTGGCAGTTGGAATACATATAAATCATATAGCACTGCTCTTGGCAGTGACTGAAATATGAGAAATATGAGATAAAGAATGGCAAGGATATGAATATGCCTTTCCGTCTCTCTCTCTCTCTCTCTCTCTCTCTCTCTCTCTCTCTCTCTCTCTCTCTCT
>NW_021604630.1:6808743-6809801 GCF_004785775.1 Grammomys surdaster
TCTCTCTCTCTCTCTCTCTCTCTCTCTCTCTCTCTCTCTCTCTCTCTGTGTGTGTGTGTGTGTGTGTGTGTGTGTGTGTGTGTGTGTGTGTGTCGAAAGTAAATTAAGGAAGGGACAACGAAAGATAAGTGTCAA
This sequence comes from Grammomys surdaster, assembly GCF_004785775.1. Taxonomy (NCBI): domain Eukaryota; kingdom Metazoa; phylum Chordata; class Mammalia; order Rodentia; family Muridae; genus Grammomys; species Grammomys surdaster. The sequence goes on from NW_021604630.1 coordinate 6,808,879, forward strand.
TCATGTATTATTTCCCTAGCAGAATTTAATCACAATTGAGAATTACTGAGTGTCTAAGAATGTTCATTCTCTAGCTCCTGCTTTTGTTTAATTTTACAGAAAGAAAGAAGCCAACAGTACAGATTGCTCATGTGCCTCGTGAATGATTTCCCATGACTCTGACATTTCTCATTATTGATGCTTCATGAATTTTATCTTTTTGTTGTTTTGCTAGGATCTTGTACCCCAGCTATGACTGTCACTTCTTCTAAAGAAAGAGCAGAGGAGAAGAGTCTTTGAGTGGCAGTTGTCAGATTCATCTTTAAAGACATCTTACAAAAGTCTGAAAGTGTGAGCAGAACATAATGCTAAGGATATGCTGACATGATGTTGAATTTCCTCGATAAAAAACCTAAATCAAAGCTATAGATTGCAAATTACCTTTAAACTCAAACATGGGAAATAATGACTAAGGTCTTAAAAAGTATTCTCAGAAGCATTCCTAGAACTTAACTAATATCAAACTATAATTGGAATCCTCCTTTAGAGTGACCTTTGTCTTAGATCAAAGCTATCCATTTTATATTAGCAATTCTTACCTTGGTCAGGTCGTTATAACCAGAATCAATAGCACAAAAGATAAAAAGCATCTTTTCTTCATATTTCACCCTACCTACAATATGACTTATGCTGTATTGTATATTAAACTTCGTCTAATTATTCTCCATTATTTAGTGAAGTTACAAACTAGAGACTTTTATGGATGCAATTATTAAACTGAATGAGTAATCAAAATAACCAAACTGAACCCAAACTGAACAAAAATCAAATAGTGTCTTCTGTTTCTAGCTTATACACTTCAAAAATAGCCTGTAAATCAACAGAATTTAAAAAAAAAAGAAGAAGAAGAAGAAGAAGAAGAAGAAGAAGAAGAAGAAGAAGAA
>NW_021604630.1:6809811-6870455 GCF_004785775.1 Grammomys surdaster
AGAAGAAGAAGAAGAAGAAGAAGAAGAAGAAGAAGAAGAAGAAGAAGCAGCTTTCTGGGAGAGAAAAGAGTCTTCAGCTGAGATTCCTATCCTCCACTAGCAAGGCTCATAAGAAATCCCTGAGTTCAGCATGAAATATACATGAATACCTATCTCTATTATCACAAATTTCAGGCTATTAACCTTGGCCTGCTAGGATTAGTTGCATTCTATAATGTACATTTATTCTTTGTACCAAAAAAGCTGATGCATCCCAATCTTCTCCTCATGTCTTCTCTAAGCCACCTAACCCTCCAAGTCCCTGCATTCTATCTTCTCTTCAGGCTTTCCATTCTCCTAATAGCCTTCCACCATGCCTTCTAGAACTTACTGCTGCTTCATAGGAAAAATATTATTCAAGAACTCTCTGGCCTCTTCCATTCTTCCAGATCTGAATGAAGAGTGTTTCTTTCCTAAGGGAACTGCTTCTCCAAAGACAGCTAAGACAAGCCAACCATCCCTTCATGGGAGATTTTAGGATTCTTACACACTCGGCCCTTTCATATCTATTCCTCTACTTAGACAATCTTGCCCATTATATCCATCTGGTAGGATTCCAGGCATCCACTTAGATATTTCTCACTATAGCCAAGCTTCACAGTATCTTGAATTCTTCTTTTAGAAGGTTTTGCCTTCTGGGAACATCTCCTGTTAGGAATTCAGCTGTAGTCTGTCTTTTCTCCCTAAAGATCTATTCGAGGCAAAACAGTATTCTCTTTTCCATCAGCACACAAACTGTGCTTTCTAAAACAGAATTCCACACTTGATCCCATATCATGGCTCTCATCTCTATAAACTTGGACTGAATGATAAATAAACACTTTACAAATTTTAATTTTTCTGATTTTATTTAGTTCAAGGAAACATCTTCCATTTCACTGAAACTGTTCTCGTCAAAGTCATTGAGTGATCTTGTTGATCGTTCCTATGGTCAGTTGGTTTCCATAGTCTGCTCTTTTTCATGAGGTTGGCCTGTGTGGTGGTTTGAATGAGAAATGTTCCCTGCAGTCTAGGGCATTTGAACATTTGGTCCCCAGCTGGTGGTGAGTTTGAAAAGGTTTGGGTGCTAGGGGATTGCTGGTGGAAATAAGTCAAGGGGGGCGGGGGGTGTTTTGATATTTAAAGCCCTGTTACCTTCCCAGTTTTCTCTCTGTGTTTCATCCTTGAAGATGGGAGCTCTCAGTTTCCTGTCCCTGCCACTATGCCAGCTGCTCACTGCTGTATGCTTCCTCCCTGTCAGAATAGGTTTTACCCACCTGGAACCACAAGCTAAAACAAACTCTCTCTTCCTTGAGTTGCATTGGAACATGGTGATTTTTATCACAGCAACAGAAAAGTGATTAATATCACTTGGTACTCAAATGTTTTTTCTTCTTTTATAAAGGCCTTTTAGTGTCTCGGTGCCGTTACAGCTTCTCTGATGACACCCTAATTAATATCTTCAGTCTTGATCCCCGCTAAACATGAACTCCATATCCTTATATCTAACAGCTCTCTCAACAACTACATAAAATGCCTAAATTAACTTGGCCGCGTGCAAAGATTAGAATGAACTGCTGACCTTGTTTACAAGCCTTCAATCATCCTACCTACTGCTCCATTCCTGTTTTAACTGCAATTAATATTTCCAGATTATCAAACCCCAAATCATAACATGATCTCTCCTTCTTTCTCTTACACCTCAACTACAACCTGGTAGCAAATTTCCTTTCAATTAGTTTTAAGATCTATCCCTAACCAGACCTTATTATCTTCCTAGCTTGCCTTTTACTTCCTTGGTCAAATCGATGGTTATCACTTTTCTAGAGTACTGCAGACATCTTCTTACCGCCTCGTTGCCATCGTCACTTCAGATCTCAGTATGCTTACACAAAGGTAGAAGGAACATTGAAAAACTCTAATGAGAACTTGTCACTTTACTTTTATCTTTCCAAAGATTCATTTTAATCATTGGCCAAGGAAGGGAACACAGTGGTCCGCTCTTCAAGGCTCGAGTTCCTCAGTTGTTTTAGCTTTCATTTCCTACTACTGTCCCCATGGGTGGTCATATATTACACCCATTACATTGACAAACCAGGCTCAGCTGGTTCATCCACGATTCTACCTGTCTGTGTCTCTCAGTGAACCCAGGTCTTCTCCCACAATATATCATTCGGTGTCACCTTTGATCATCCAAATTTAAATGATGTATATATCCTCACTGAACCTTTTAATTTTGTCCCTCTCTTTAATGTTTGCACCCACTCAATACTTTCTAATACAAATTATATTTATGATTTTATTAATTATCTCCTCCCTCTAGAGAGATTGTAACAGTTTTTTGTTCCTTTCATTATTCTGTTTTCCAATGACTCTAGCCACAGTGGTAAAGATAGTGTTAATATACGATGAATTATCAAATTTTATTGACTGTATGTACGGTACGTGTGTTAATGAATGAATATGTAAATGGAGGGGTGAACAAAGTCTGTATTTTTATTCTTTAGAAATCCCATACATTTATACTATATATGTGTGTGTGTGTGTGTGTGTGTGTATGGATATATATATGCATATATATATGTATATATATATATATATGAATTTATCATATTTGACCACCATTATTTTTCTCCAATTTCCCTTTCCTTGACTCTCTCCTAGATTCAAGTCCTCTTTCTATTCATTTTTTATAGTTATCAATCCCTGAGTCATTTCTAATCAGTATGATTCATATTCATACGGATGTGGGACCTTTCTTTGTGGTATGAACAGCATACAAATAGCCATGTCCCCAAAAGAAAACAATTCTCACTCTCTTGGCAGCCACCAACTGCCAATAGCTCCTCAGACAAGGCTGGGGCCATAGTGGATTTTTTTTTTTTTTACTAGCTTGACCTTATGCAGGCCTAGTGCAGGTAAATACTTGCTGTAAGTTCTATGGGTACAACAGTCCTGCCATGTTCAGAGGTTAACATTTTATAGTTCTTCAACTATCCACTAGCTCTTACAATCTTTCACACTCCTGTGAAATTTTCTGAGTTTGGATGGTGAGAGATGAATAGAGATGGCCCACCCATAACTGAACATACAGTTATTTATAATTGGTTCTTTGGACAGTTAGTCTGTACAGTCATGCAAAAAGCATAACAAAGGATAATTAAGTACCCTGTAAAAGAATCTGTAGTGTCATATCAGAATCTCAATGTAGAGTTCCAGAATTAATAAAGCCATTCATTTTTATTAATTCTGACATCCATTAATTTCACCATTTTGATCCAATTTTAAAGCAAGTTTCATTAAATATTAAATACTGACCAAGAGATCACTTTAATCAGAACCACGCCTAAGAATTTCCCCGCTGAAAATAGCATTGAGCCGCATGTTACCTGAGCTTATAAGGACACAAACCTATAGGCCACTGTACTCTTTCAGAGGCTTTGTGATTTTCCAAGTACAATTCCCAGCATTCCAGGAAGTTACCTGGGTCCTGAGCTGGTGGGACTTACAGGTTAATTCTGGGCATTACATCATGAGACTGATATATAAACTGTTATTGAAAATTAAAGAGAACTCTATTGAGAATGCAGTTTCCTCTGTCCAGTGAGAAAGTGAGAAGAGAGGCGTTGGAGATTGGTGCTAATGTTTTGAACCTGCATGTCCAGATGCTGATGGTCCTTCTACCCAATTGGATTTTGATCTATCGATAAAGGTGCCAGCGGCCAAGGGTTGGGCATGGGGCGGGACACTTAGAGTTGTCTAGGTAGGATGCAAAGAGCATCGCATGGACGGGAAAAGAACTGGACGCAGTAGCAGCAGGAGATAAAGCCACCCAAACATGTGAGACTTAAGTAAGTGGCCACTGGCCACTTCCCCAACTGGCCTGGAGTAGCAGGGAATTATTTGGAGTGCCCAGCTTTTATGTTAGCCAAGACATTTTAAAATTAACTTGTGTGTGTGTGTGTGTGTGTGTGTGTGTGTGTGTGTGTGTGTGTGTTCCATTCGCAGATCTCAGATAACTCCTGGGCGGGTACACGAGTGTGACTAGCCAGGAGCACTAAGTGGAGCAGCCAAGAACTCACCATAATACAGAGGTAATACTTTACACTCTAAATTCAGAAGAGGAGAACTTCAAGACATTATGGAAAGATAACTTTTCCATGTTTAGAGCTGAGGGTAGAGTGAACTCTGTACAAGCCTTAAAAACACAAAGACAAGAGAGTGTATCTGTCCTCTAAGGGAATAATCAATGCAGGGGGAAAGAGCCTGCTATCACTGAGGTCCCTCGGGTTCACTAAACTGTTTCACAGAAGAATGAACACATGCAAACAAAGCAGGATTGTCCTTACCAAGAGAAAGCATTCTCCTTCTAGCTATGATCCCCTAATTGTTCCACACCTCTGTGTTAATCCTGAAAACATCAGCATTTACCAACAGAGATGGCCTTTCTTCTAAAGAATGGAGAAAGCCTCCTTTCTCAGTTTTATACTTTACCCTTGTTATGGTGTTTTCTAGAAGAGGGTGCCTTCTTGAGTACATAAATAGGTTTTCCTGAATGCTGGTGATATTTCATTTCTGATTGAAAATTACAGGATGTAGCTACTGTGTGAAGCTGCATCCAAATGTACATCCTGTGATTCATGGGGTTTTTATGTTTACATTTGAACATTTAATCTGAACACTATTTGTTCTAAAAATGTTATATTACGACAAAGCAGAAACCCAAATAATAAATGTCATAAGGCATGGAGGAGGAGATGGAACCACTGACATATTACGAACTTCAGGTTGGCTGCCCTCTTTATTTATTATTATAGTTTTTAATCAAAAAGAAATTCCAGTGAACAGCCCTTCCATGTTTAATGCTTCATCCATTTATCAACCTACAGAGATTCTCAGCAAAACATGACTTGCCCTGGTTTATCTACAACTGTCTTAGTACATATTTTTTCTAGTACTTGAATTCAGGCTTACTATCAGCAGGAGTTCTCCTATCAGATCCTATGATTTGTAACTGATACCTCATAAGTAAAAGAAAAACATCTATAACTGAAGTAATATTTACCTGAAGCATGCAAAATTTCTTAGGAGTCAATGAAAATGAAGGGCTATCAGTAATATAATTGTTTAAATGCTAGTTATTCCTATGACTATTCCTCAATTTAGAATATAAATTTTTAACTTTATTTTCATTTTCAAAATGATTTTAGGCAAATTAAGAGTTTTTTTAAGGTAAAATATTCTTTTACATGTATATGAACACTAATTTGCTTCTCCTATTTTTACCTTGGCAATTATTCTTTTATTCACTTTATTTATTTCCCATAATGGGATCTACTAAATCGAGGCATCATTTTATAGCTTAATTCTTGTCGATGATGTAGCTTTCTTGGTTACAGAAGAACAAATATTGTTTGATTCAATTTCAATAAATAAACTCTTTAAGACAGCCAGTTATATAAACAAATTTAATTAAATGGTAGTTGCCAGAAGCTGAGAGATTAGGAAAAGAATATGTGTTCTTCGCTAAATGCAGAGTTTCTGTCATTAAGAATAAATGAAATTTGGGTGTTTGGTATACAGCATATTATTTAGAGTTAATATATTATTGCATACTTAAAAAATGTGTTAAGATAGTAGAGCTTAAAGTAAACTTTACAATTCTTAAAAACAAGTAAACGAAAAACTACTTCAGTGTGAGCTGAACTTAATTTTAACAAAAAGGATGTCCCTGTGTCAGGATAGCATAAAGCAGCTTCCTGCCTGGGCTCTCTCTGTCATCCTCCTGTGCTGGGGACTCTAGATACCATGGAGACACCATGTGCCATGATAAGGATTACAGATCCCAGTTAGACAGATACAGGGCGCTGAAGCCTGTTGATGCTCACTGAACTGGCTCAGCAGGTAGTCTTTTGATCAATGCTGAAGCTGCATCCAGCAATAGCTTCAACCTGGGTTATCAGCTGAAATATCTAGGGAGACACCCTGAGTCACAAAAATTCAGCCAAGCACCTCACAGATTCCTGACCACACAAACTATGAGGTCGTTAAACGTTTGTCATGTTCGACTGATCAATTTTAGACGAATTTGTTGCACAGAGAACCATAATGAGAACACCCGCCCAACTCTTGATTATTCAACATGATTTAGTGTGTTGCCAGCCTCCTGGGGGCATTTACGGTGTTGACTCATCATTTGGGTGTTGGTAGGATTTGTTGTTGTTGTTTGGTTTTGTTTTGCTTTGCTTTGTTTTATTTTGCATCTCTTGTGCATTTCTCTATATGCCGCAGTTTGGTCTTTTGAGTTTTGTTTTGTAGACTCTCTGAAGTATTTAATGATCAATGCTTTATGTTTTCATAGATGGTACAAAGATGGTCCTTCTGTTAAACAATATATAATTTATAATTCACGTGCAGTTGAGTTTCTGGGTTGTTTCTCTGTCTTGCTGCAGCTGGTATTATTCTTAGAAGAAATGTCAATCCTTAGATTTTTTTCGTGGCATCCTGCAATTTATTCTCAATAGTTCAAAACTTGTTCTTCACTTAGCATTTTAGTCCACCTGTATGCTCTTCATAGTTATGTTACAGAGAACAATGTAAAAATTTCACAGAGGATAAGGAAGAGCAAGCATATCACTGTGATTAGTCAAATGATATTTGATGTGTTGGATCCTCATAAAAGTAGACATTTGTACAATATATTATATTCTTTTAACTTTCTTCTTGTTTCCAGTAATAACCATATAAAATTTAAATAGCTGAGATTCTGTATGCTGTGATATTTGAGAGACTTGTGTCTCTGGTCATCTTTTCTAATATTTTCTAACTTTATTTACATATTATCTTCTGTGATAGATTAAAAAATTACCACATAGTTTCACACAAGTTACATTGCCATTTCAATCTTCAAATTAACTTTAATTTATAGCATGATTTGAGGTTTCTTTCAAATATTTTTTCCTTTACCAAGGGCACAGTACAACTTCCTCTTTTTTCTAGTGCTTGCTTTATGACCTTCAATAAACTTCTATAGTTTTCTTTTAATAGGTTTACAAGTTGCTTGTTGTACCTAATCATAAGTATTTAATGAGCTTTCTGTCCATTCTAAATGAATCCCATTTTTCTATTACACTTTAAATCGGTCATTGCTTGTGTATAAGAAAGCTATTGATTTTTCAATATTGATTTTTTTAATATCTGGTTACTTCCTGGATGACAGTTTTTTTTCATTGCTTTTGGTTGGGTTTTTCCTTTCTTTTGTTTGTTTCTTTGTTTTTGATTGACAATCAGTTTATCTAGTCATAAGTATTGGTACTTTGGGGACATGATCTGGTATCTCTAACAATGTTAACTTAAATCCTTTTCTTATTTCAAACATATAATGGATCATTTAGGTATTAAGTTTTGTATATACCACTTTAATAAAAAATACAGAGAGTATAAATATTACAGTTCTAGAGGACAGAAACTCATGGCAGCTGCACACAGCTACAGTCCAGGAATTCACATACACTCTAAGGCAGGACATGTGACTCACTCAGACTGGATTCCACCACAGTGTGCATGCCTCAAGGGCCCTTCCCTATAACCTCCAACATCCTGCTTGCATCATTATCTTTGCCTTCCTTTACATCCAAGGTCGTGTCACTCATAATCAAGTACACTCTTGCCAGACCACATTCCTTAAATTCATCACAGCTGGAATGTTCCTTTAACACAATTCCCAATGGCAGGGACCTTTTGAGAGAGGAACATAATTAACTTACATCCCAATTTAAAAGATTTTATGATTGTATATGAAGTTTTCTTAGTGATTATGACGAGTTGTTAAGCCAAGGTATAATAGTTAAGCCAAGTTCAATATTTAGCTTAGTAAGAGATTCTCTTTTCTGAAACACTGAAAAATACTATAATGAATCAAATAATTTATTCACCCATATTGAATTGCTTAGATGTCTGTTCACTTTTCTTTTAATTTGTTGCTGTCCAATTAAATTAATTCACATGTATCATAATGGGAAATGCTTTTGCATCCTCAGTCTATGCCTTTTGGACATAATATATCAGTCTGCTAACACATTTTTTAAATTAATTTGCAAATAGTTCCATTAGGATTACAGCCTTTGTTTATGAGTGTTCTCTTATCTGCCATCTTTGTTTAATTTTGCCACTAGAGTTATCTTAGACTCAGACAATGCTTTGAGAAGGGTTTTGTTTTCTTTATTTCAAGTAAAACTGCTCTGTAATGAAGAATTTATCTTTGTAAAAGTGCAGTTGGTCTTACTTATAGAATGACCCAAGTTCCAGCCTCCATTATGACGACAGGGAAGTTTGAAGTACCTCCTTCATTTTCTCAGCATTGTCTATTTTCCTCAGATTCATTTGTGCCAGTAGAAAGTTATTCTTACTAATGAATTCAGTTTTTATCCTAAACTGTCCTAAACTTGGTTCTACAGTTACTAGGGTATATTTTTATATTTATACTGTTTTTGTATTCCTAATAGGTGAAATTTGCCCAAGTATATCCATTTTCTAACCGTTATTAGTCTTTTTGTACTTTTGTTGATCATTTCTGACTTTATTTATATTTTTCATTTAGTCACTCTTGCTTTTTCCCACTCTTCTGGTATGAAAGATCAAACTCAGAGACTGTTACATGCTAAGCATGGATTCTACCACTGAATTGCATCCCCTAATGCAAGTTTTGTGCTTTTGTATTGATTATTTTTATTCTCTTGGTTGTTTGGGGTGTGTATGTGTGTGTGTGTGTGTGTGTGTGTGTGTGTTCTAGAAGATCTCTTAAGTTATTGTTTTTAAGAATAATTTGTAATCTAAATTTTTATTCAAAATATGTATACTTAGGCTATAACTTTTTAGGTTAGCAGTAGTTTGATGAGATATTGCTTATAATATGTTGCTTAAATGTATTTTGTTGCCAAACAGATGTTAATTTCAATGTACATAGTCCTCATTTCATAACTTACCTACAGGAATATTTTTTAAGGCTTACCTGTATAAATATTTTAAACTCCTGATTTTAATGAATTATATTCTGACACTATTTTTCATAAGGCATAAATTCTTGTTCTATTTTTATATGTCCTATTTACTTTGGAAAAAACTGTGTTTTCTCTCTTTCAGTGCCAAATTCCATTATTTCATTTGTATTATATCATCCATATTTACTGTGCACATAAATTTAACATTAAACCCAAAGCGTATTGTTTTGAGTATAAGAAAACTCTTGTAAATAAATAAAAATATCACATACCCAAATTAACCAGACACAAAGACTATATGAGCTAATGATCTTATATTCAGTTAGAATGAGCATTAAAAATGGAAGCCATAAAACTTAAATTTTAAATTACACTTTCAGTGCTTAATATATTTTATGCATTTATCCAACACCAAAACACACAAAAGAAAATTCATGGCAGAATTAGAACTAGAAAGCACATTTCAAAGAAATATTCTCATATTAAGTAAAAATATAGTGTTTATAATAACCATTCAATTAAAAATAAATTGGAAATATATTTTGGAGTGAAACAAAATATGTAATATCAATATCACATTAAAATTAATTTTAAAAATAAATGGTATTTAAAAGTTCTTGCTATATTAAGAAAAATACATTCCATTATAAAAATATAACCTTAAAATATTTTTGCATTATGTACTACAGTAAGTCCAGCAATTGAACATGTACTAAAATTTTGACCTCATAAAAAGTCAACATAGACCAGCTGACATGAGGCCCTTCCCCAACACGTATACAGCAGAGGACTGCTGGGTCTGGACTCAGAGAAGATACACCTAACCCTCAAGAGACTTGGGGTCCCAGGGAGTGGGGAGATCTGGCGAGGTGAGAGGATGAGGACACCCTCTTGGAGAACGGGGAAGGAGGGGAGAAGGTGTGAGATATGGAACAGTTGAAGGTTGGACCAGGAGTGGAATAAAGTCTGGACCGTAAAAAACAAATTAAAAAATAAGTTTAAAAAGAGCATTGAAAAGCATAATTAACATTAAAGAACTATGAAATTGCCAAGAAAAACCCAATGTAGAAGCTTTTTAAGTCACCCAGACACACATACACAAACATGCACATATACATACCCTCACACTCACGCGTGCACGTGCACACACACACACACACACACACATGCATGCATGCACACACATACAGAATTTAAATGAAGTTACAATATAAACAGGGGACAGACATGATAGGCTATCAAATAAAAAGCCAAACAGCAAATATGTTTCACCTCTACTCAAGCAGAGCTCCATAGACCTCTGCAACATTACATTCTATTTCCAATATCCTTTGTTACCCTCCAAAATGTAAAAGTAAGGGCATGTTGCTGAAGATATCAAATGCCTGGGTTACAGAATATGAAAAAATATTCAGCTACCAAACTGGAAGCTTTTTATCTACTTTTTCTTTACTGACTGGGTTTCATGATGCTTGAAGAGTCTATGCATGTTACTGGAAGATTAATAATTACCAATGATATTACCCAACAATGAACTCTGTGAATCACAACAATGATTTGCCTGGCAAGATATATTCATTGATGTAACAACGCAAAAAATACTATGGAAATAACTGCCCATTTTTTGATTGCACTTAAAACCCCTAGCTCAATTAGAACACATACCTGGCACTGTTAACTGGGCTAAAATCTGTGACTGGCTAGTTCAGAGACTGTAGCAGAGAACCTAGTGGTAGTATTCTGTTAAACAGATATAGAAAAAAAATCTTATCTTTTTTTTCTGTTATATTTGAGATTATAATATAATTACAACTGTTTCCTCCTTCTTTCCCCACTATGAACCCTTCCATATATCCCTCCTTGCTCTCTTTTAAACTCATGACCACTTTTGTTCATTAATTGTTGTTACATACATCTATGTACAAGCGTGTGCACATAAAATGGCTCAGCCGCCCAAGGCTAGGCTCACAGCCAACTCCACAAATGCTCTTATCTTCTTACCCATGTGTTGGTGCATAGTTCAACCTTCAGCAAGGAAGCTTCTTTTTGCAGTAGATGGTGGTTAATGCAGATACTCACAGTCAATGTGGAAAGAATAAAAGACCAGGGAGTGGTTACTTCTAAATGGTAAATATCATCTGTCTTCTCGACAACACTCAGGCATCATCATACAAGAACCAACTGAAAGATATTAAGAATCACATGGAATAGTTGGTTGCAGTGATATAGTTGAATATATGGACTCACAGTGGCTGGGAGAATAGGCACACAATCAAGCCAGCTGCATTCTTGGCAGAGATGTCAGAGAAGCTCAAAGTCTCACTCCATTTGCAGACCTATTGACAGCTGATAGCTGGTGTGAGAAGGGAGTGTCAGTTTTCTTCCAGAAATGTGCCCTGAAATGCTACCCATGCTGTAGTAGATGGCCCCACACCAACAAATATATAGGCAGCACATAAAGTTGAATGGGGCGGGGCCAAGAGAATACATACATGAAGTTAGAAAGGAAATAAATTAGTGGTGGGCTAGGGGAGAATTTGGAAGGGAAGGTATTGAAATTAAATTAGTTCCAAACACATGTGCATGTATAAATATTAAGAAAAATACTTTAAATTATTTTAATTAAAATAACATGACACATTTTTTAATTCCTAAAAAAGTCCAAGAGAGACAGTAAACTATAAAAGATTTATGCGGAAAATTTCAATTTGTTTTTGAAACAAAGACCAAACAAGATTAAAAATGTTAGTAATTTATATTAAGTACCCAGAGTGAAGTAATTAATCACTCTATTATTTAGGATTTCTATTGCTGTGATTAAACACTATGATCTAAAGCAACTTAAAGAAAAGAGTTTGTTTCATTTATACTTCCATATCAAGAGTTCATTATCAAAGGGCAGAACCTGGAGTCGGGAGCTGATGCAGAGACCATGAAGGAGTACTGCTTACTAGATTGATCCTTGTAGATTGCTCAGTCTGCTTTATTATAGATCCCAGGACCACCAACCAGGCATAGCTCAGTCTACAGTGAGCTGGGATCTCCCACACCAATCATCAGTCAGAAACAATGCACCATAATAGACTTGCCCACAGCGGTATTTTCTTAACTGAAATATCCAGCTTCCAAATAATTCTGGCTTGCATCAAGGTGACATAAAAGCAGCCAACAAAAATCACTAAGATGGGTAACAAAGGAGATGTGTACTCATAACTCCTATTTTATTCAATGTTGTATTGTGGGTGTTATTTATGACAATAGGACAAGTAAGAAAAGAGTGTAGTTTCTGGAAAATTAGAAGAAGAAGAAGACATGGAGAAAAGACAAAAGAAAGCTCAGACTTGCCAAGAAGAATCTGCTGCTGTAGCTCAGTTGTTGCTTAAGCATGAGAAGTTGAATTACGTGGGGATCAAGGACATAAAATCCAAAAGTTGCCTTATTGTCTATTACTTGAGTACTGGCCAGGAAAGACCTATCGATTCCAGATGCTCCCAGCCAGCCAGTCTAACCAAAAGAATGAGCTTCGGTTTCACTGAAAAGACCCTTCCAGAAAACATACACAGTACTAAGAGTGATAAAGGACATCATCTTAATGCAAATATTTAGCTTCTACATGTGTCTTCACAGGAGTGAATATCTCCCAAACCATGCATATACATACATGCATACAACACACACATACACACACATAAACACACACACATACACACAGTAAAATATTTTTAGGTATCCATTTTCACAAAATTGACTTATAGAATAAACACAATAACTATCTGTCAGCAGTGGGAGAGAAATAAGAAAGGGTATGAGAAGTAATTAGAATGCACTGTATACATGTTAGAATAAAATTTGTGAATAAAAAAAGAAATTGGAAGCTAAAATTCCAACATCCTAATGTTGAATAATAATAAAAATGCAATTTCAAGAACAACATATGAACATAGTGAGGTAAATATGAAAAACAACCACCCTAACTTTAACAAGAGTGATTCAAATTAAAAGCTGAGGATAATAATTTTGCTTTTAATGTTAGAAGAATGGCAAAACTTGATATTGGAGCAAAGGAAAGGTTTCACTTCCTACTCTCTGGAGGTTGAAGTAAAGGGACTGACAATAGAAGCATTTAATTGGAGAACAGCTATACAATTTTATTACATGGAATGAGAGAACAATTTTTGAGACACAAATAAATGACATCCTTGGTGTTTGTGCCAATTATTATCAGTTGTCATAAGTCATCCATTCTCATCTCCTTCCCTGACTCTTTTTAAATAGAAAAGAAAAGTATGTTTCAAAAACTTTTGCTAATTCTCCATATGTGCGTGGATTTCTAGCAATGTGCAAGCTACTGCAGATGCTCTGTAAAGAAAAAAGGGGGCGGGTCCTCTTTCATTTTCCCTCAAGTTCCAAAACTCCCTCAGTTTCACATATTTTATGCCGGCATAACCAGTGCCCTGTGAATACCTCCACCAGGTACTACTGCTAGCTCAAACTGGCCCCTGGCCCCTTGGACCACCGTTGCCTTGGCCTTTGTATGGTGACTGAGGAAACATCCCTGGGTAGTTGTTTTGAGCAGGAAACTCCTTCAACAGTTTAAGCTCTCTATCAAATAAATAGATTACATTATCAAAGTTAGTTTAAGGCCAAGCAGAGAAATTCAGTGAGAAGCTGAGAGAAGCCAGATTGAATCAGTCATCTTGGAGAGGAGTTTGAGCCAGAACAGCTGAGTTGAATCAGCCAGCCAGCATTCAGAAAGAACTAGAAACTGTGAGCTAATTCAGCAGTAACCCTCTGAGATGACAACTACAGTAGGCAAATAAAAGTCACTTTAACAGGGGTCTTCATTGACTGTGATATTCCTATTAGAACACCATTATTAATGTCCCAGTTCAGAGGACTAGGTTTGGTTTTTAATTATGATGATCACCTTAACAATTGCTGACATGCTGTCATACATAATCTCCTTGTCCCAAACTTCAGAGCTATTCACTAAACTTCACAGTCTTCTTCATTTTTCTGCACTACATTTTGCTCGTTCTCACCGTGATCTGGATCAGAAAACTGAGCTGTACTCCTGGCCTGTACACTCCATTCTCTAACAAACAAATTGTATCCTTAAATTGATATTTACTTCACACATATTCTCAGGCCACAGGAAGAATAAAGTTTGAGGGGGTTTTTGGACAGAAAATTATTAAATGACGCCTAATCCAGTTTATAGCGATGTCTTTGTTCTCCTATATTAAATATCATGAGCTGGCCCTCTGGTGTCTTTGTTTTTCTCTTCAGTCTTATCTTCCAAACCTCCACCACAATAGGCCACTGAGCTCTATTTATGTTCCTCATACCTCAAGGGTTTTTGTAGGCCACACTTCTTTTTTATTTTTTGGATGTTTTATTTACATTTCATATGTTATCCCCTTACCCCATCCCCCCCCCACACACACACCCAGGAACTCCCTATCCCCTCACCGCTCTTCCTGCTTCTCTGTGCATGATCCCCTACCTACCCTCCACTCCAACCTCCCCACCCTCAAATTCCCACCCACTGGGGCGTCCAGCCTTCACGAGACCAAGGATCTCTTCTCCCACCTATGCCCGACAGGGCCCTCCACTCTTACGTATTCAGCTGAAGCCCTGGATCCCTCCCTAAGTGCTCCCAGGCTGGTGGTTTAGACCCTGGGAGCTCTGGTTGGTTGATATTGCTGCTGTTCTCATGGGGCCGCAAACCCTTTCAGCTCCAACAGTCTTCACTCTAACTCCTCCATTGGGAACCCCTCGATCAGTTCAATGGTTAGCTGTGAGCATCTGCCTCTGAACATGTCAGACTCTTGCAGACGTCTAAGGAGACAACTATATCAGGCTCTTATCAGCATGCACTTCCTGACATCCACATCAGCATCTACCTTTGGTGACAGCACATGGGATGGATATCCAGGTGGAATGGTCTTCAGATGGCCCCTCCTTCAGTTTCTGTCCCTCACTTTGTCTCCATATTTGCTCCCTTGAGTATTTTCTTGCTCCTTCTAAGAAGGACCGAAGCACCCCCACTTGGTCTTCCTTCTTCATGAGCTTCATGTGGCCATACTTCAAAAAATGTTTCTGCAATCTACCCACAAACCAATTCTAAGGGTTTAAGAACCACTTGGCAAAATTTGTGACCAACAGACCAATTTTACATGAACTGACACCTCCAGAGTCAAATAAATCTCCTTCGAGAAATAAGCGATTGTGATACTAACAAGCTGATTGCAATGACCAGTAACTTCCACCCCTCATTATGATGGCATCAGAGGAGCTCATATAGAAAAATAGAATGTTAACCATTATCCAGAGCTAAAAACAGCTTCTCTGAAACTTCCAGTGTCAGTGAGTCCTGCATGGCAAGAGTAGTAAGGCACCTTTCCTTTCTCTACCCAGGGATTCTGAAATACCTCCTCTACTCAGCAGCAATTAGATTGATCCCTGTAACTCCTGTGTGTTGGTGAAATGCAGTCTTATAATAGTTAACTTTTATTTGCTGGTAATAATTGTGTCAGAGACTTATTGTCTTTGTCGCCTAACCTAGGCTTAGTCCTGGAAGCTTTTAGCCTCTGTAAAGTCTTGGCTAGGCCCTGAATGTTTTCAGCCTCTGAGACTTACTTCTGAATAAGATCAGCCCTCCCTACTTCTCTTGAGCTCTGGTTGAATTCTTATTGGCTCATTCAACTCAGCTGTTCTGGCTCAAACTCCTCTCCATGCTAATATGGCTCCTTTATTGATCTCTGACTTTTTGATCTGCTTGCCCTCCAACTAACTGTGGCAATCTGGTTCAATCTTCTGGCTAATTCTCATTCTCTAGCTCTTCTGTCTTCTCTTATGTCTAGCTTGTTGTCTCTCTGCTACCGGTATCTCTATCACCGTCCCAGGTAAACTGCCTCTTCTGCCTCTTCTGCCTCTCTGCATGGCCCCTTCAGCAGTTTCCCAGTTAGCAGCTTCCCCTTTCTCTCTCTTCCCCTGAGTCTATTCTATATGAGCTCCTCTGAAGCCATCATAATGAGGGGTGGAAGTTATGAGTTAGGCATATCCTATTCTGTCTTATCTTTCTCTGATTCATCACTTTGTCTACCACTCAACTAGCCATCACTTTCAAACATGGGCACTCCCTTCTACAAACTAACTTTACCATCATTGTTTGAGATTAATGGTGTGTATTTTAAGGGTGTGTCTTATTCTAGACAAAGGGATTAAAGATGTGTACTAAGGGTTGAACCACACTAAAGCTTCTTTTATTTTTTTTTTCAGTAAATAACATAATGTCAGGGTTCAGAGTGTGATCAAATACCTGCAACATGGTCTGAATTTAGTTCCACTATTGGAACGAAGTAGCCCCTCCCTGGCTCCATCAACATGGCATTATAGGAGCTCTACTGACACAGAAAATTTAGATAATATCCAGGGTCTTATGTTATCCAAAATATTAAAATATAATAAAGCAAAATTACTAGTTCTCCTGAGGATTCCCCCTCATTTGGAAAAGACAATACCACGATGATACAGGAGTTATCATTTTCTACAATTCTAAAGCAGCCCTCATAAAAACATTCCCCAAATAAATTGGCAGCAAGCATGCTTGAAACAATTGAAATAAAATTAAAACAGCTCACTAAATAAAGGTTTAGAAAGAATGAAATAAAATATTTAGCTATAATAATTAAAACTTCAAGTCACCAGTACAAACACTCCATACCAGAATGAAGAGAAAAGACAGTTATTTAAAAAAATAGAAAGCAACTTGGGAAAGTGGAGAAATATAAAAATGAATGATTTTTCAGTAGGCGACTGTTAATGTATTATTGGCAGTCCCAAGAAGAGGGGAGGTAAAGAATGGGGCAAGGCCCCATGGTGCACAGCTTCTATTATTTTCTAAAAGACATCTTCTCATACATTAGAAAAGTTAGCAGAGCCCACAAAGAAGAAACTTAAAGGAATGCATACTAATGTGTAACCAAAATTCTGGAAAAGTAAAAACAAAGAAAGGTTCTTGGAAGTAACATGAGAAAAATTATCCATCATCTGAAGACGAAAGGGAGTTTGGTTTCTCCAAGGAAGTAAGAGCAGCCAGAAATGCTGTGTCTTTCAAACACAGAAAGAAAGAAATCCATGATCTTTTTGACCCACCAAAATCTTTGAGGAAAGAAGGGAAATCATGCCTTTCTCAAATAAACACTAAAAGAATTTGTTGTAAATGAATCTTCTCTGACAAAGACAAAGTCACAGAAACAAAACTGATAACAGTATTCTTCAAACATCAAGGATAACAGTAGAAAGGGGGGAAACAAATCAAAACAAAACAGAATAACAAACAAAACATGGGGAACTCAATAGACATTGATTCTGACCTTGAGTTTTATATATTAGGTTGAAGGTTGAAACAAAACTCAAAACATAGATTAGCTATTGTGGCTGTTAACACATAGTGATTATCTGATATTTAAGGACCAATAGAGGAACCTAAAGACTAGAAGGCTTCCACATTTCTCTCCGGATGGTAACAGACTGGAAATACTGGATCCTTACATGATGGATGAGTCCACACTCTGTTATACAAATGTGTTTGCAAAATCTGAAATCATCTAAGAGACAAACCTCTAACTAAGCACACTTGCGAGGATTGTCTTGATTATGTTAGCCTCTGTGGATGTCTGTGAAAGATTATCTTGATTAGGTTAACTGAGGTGAAAGACCTACTCTAGAGGAGGGCGGGATCATTCCTGAGCTTGGACGTCACACTGAATAAAAAGAAGAAAGCTGTCTGAGCACCAACATTCATCACGGTCACAGACTACAGATCCTGTCATGTCATCACGTCTTTCCAACTCGTAACACTATGATGCTCTCACTACAGTACAATATACACACTAACAGTGAGCCAGAATAAACCCCTTCCTTATGATGCTGCTTTTATAGAATAGTTCATAGCTAAGAAAACATAAAACAAAATACATACACATATTTTCTTGTTTTAACATTGAATAATAAACAAATAAAATGTCAACCCTTGAAGATACGTGATGAAAGCTAGTCTTCTAACATGTCTCTTCAATTTCTTTTAGATGCATAAATTTAAGTGCATAGTCTAATTAAAAACTTTTAATAAAAATGGTAAAGTACTGATTTTAGATAAAAACCCTGGTATTTCAACCAAGTTATGTCCAACCTACTCCCAGTACACACCTTCAAGTGTCTCATCTCCTAATGTTACCACTATCACCAATATTTAAGATACAACAAAACTCACTGTCACCTTTGCATCACCCACGATGATCTCTCCCCAAACCAGGCTTCCTGTCTCCCACATTTAGTCTTCTAAAATGTGTTCCTTTCTCTGAAATCCTCCCGATGGCTTCTCATACATAGAAACCTAAAATTCAAAGTCTTTTTTGCATGCTCTTTCCTATTGACATTTCCAAATAGAAAGACACTGAACTTCTGAAATTTTAATAAGTAAAAGAATGAAAATCATTAACTCCATACCATTTTCAATTCTGTTAAAAGCATCACTATCACAAGGAACTATACGATACTCACAGCTACATGAATGAGCACCCCAGAAACTACAGGAAACAGGGCAAGAAATCCTGCCTGGTGCAACTTGCAAATAGAATCTATGCATTTACCTTGCATGCAAAGCATGGGTAGCATAGTGCTCCACATCCTGTGAGTCATAACAAGACAGATCTTAATCATTCCACATACACATGTGTTTCACCTAATAGCTGTACTTTCCATATCTCAAGACAGAGTGACATAAATGATCTTTATAAACGAAAAGCAGTCCTAACCCATGCTCAAGATTTACAGGCACTAAAGTTTCATAAGCTAAATGTTTAACTCACAAATTATTTATACAAAACTATTGCATTGTAAGCCTCCATATTGAATGCCTTGTTTATGCCGAAGCAATTGCCACTCAGCGAGTAGAAGATTTATTTCTACCTATGTAATCTCAGATAAAAACATCTCATTCTTAAATTTCTGCACCATTGAATTGCTGCTAAGATGGGCAACCACCGACATACTTCTAGGTTTCAAATAAAAATGATGTCGCTGTCTGAGTATCAATAGAAGTGAAAGAATTTGTTCAGAGAACTTGCTTCTAGAGACTCCAGGTAGTAATCAAATACTAATAATATAATTTTTCCCACTTAATAACAGGCAGTGTCCACCAACACATACCTTAATTCCAATGTTCCTGCTCACGCCATATATTTTCAATGACTATGAGGACTGAAGTGTTGCGAATATTTGATGAGTAGACAGAAGGAAAAAAATAAAGCCCTCCTCTCATGGTCAGTAAACAAACTGAAACAGAATGGCTTTCCAGCATGCTGAAGATTCTCTGACAGATCATTAATCCAAGGAAAATCTCTCCAAACTTACTGATGCGTGGATTCCATTTTCAAATTTCTCATTAGTTCCTCTTTATGGGTTAAATGCTGATGTTCACGAGTGAATGCACACAGCTTCAGCTGATGGGTATAATTGGGTTGTAATGGATTTTAGCTGCTGTTCCTTCTGATCTAGCCAATTTGAAATGCAGTATCAATGTATTCTCCATCTCTGGGTAGGGAATGAGAAATTGAAACCTACAAGATGAAATTTATCAACTTTCATAAAGTCAGCTTCAGCCATCATAAAACTGTTAAACTTCTCATTATCATTCTACTGTGGTTATTTCTTGAACTCTGGTCTGGCAGTCAAAATATTAAAGTGAATTTGGAGTAAGTAGAGTTGATCCTTCAATATTCTGTCTGTCCTCAACATTGATTTAGGTGCTGTAAATATTACCAAGTAAGGATGACATTAACACAGCAAAATTTAACACCAGAAACATAAAATGACAAGAAAAGATTTACAGGTTGTGAAACCCTTCTGCAATTTTACATTTAAAACGTGATTTGCAGCTACACCAGGTTTGATAACAAAGATTACATGTTTCAAAGTCTCAGAAATTGCTTTTCTGGCATATTCTGGTGTCTCTTGAGTCTGAAATCTCTGGTGATAAATGGAGGACTAGGTCTGGAGAAAACCCTAGGAGTTGTTAGATGTCAGTGTTGCCCTTCATTTTCTCTACTCTTCCACGAGTGTTTTTCAAGTCACAAGCAAGTCCTTTGATTCTGTATTCATGAGCACTGTATGTCAGTGAGATACAGAATCTAATTGACCTCAAACAGACTGAACTTGCCTTTTATCTTTAATAGTGTGAAAGTGGAAGATATGGTAAAGCAGCTATTTTATTAAAAATGTTCAGCCAGAGGTGTCATGGGAAAACAATTTTCTATTTCTACCAGCCTTAAATCCTTCTAAATTCATGCAGAATTTCAAGGTTCTCATACAATTCTAAAGTTTTTTTAATAATGCAAAGAATACTGTAAAACACCAGCAGACATTACATATAATTTGTTTTATTCTACAGAGACCTCTTCCTATTGATCAATTTAGAGTACTTATATTCTAGGCAAAAAGATTGAGGAAGATGTATGATCTAGTCCCATCCCACCTTTGAATTTATGCAAAATGTTCTTTGTGTTGTGCATCTTAAGCTACAAAAGGCATCTGTTTCTTGAGTTTATACCTGCCTGGAAATGAAAAGAATTAATATCTTATTTGCTTTTCATAAATAATGGTAATTAACACATATATTCCATTTAGCATCTTCAAAACACTTGACAAACATTAAGTAATTAATTAATTAAACAGAAAGCCATGATGAGCTTAATTGGGATCTCTCCAAGAAAATGCAATACTTCTTGGTTTGTATAGCTTTGGAAATAACAAGAATAACCTTTCTTGTGATATTTGACTGCCAGTTTGAGCACGGAAAGTACCTGAGTGCATGGCAATTAGATGCTTTTTAAAAGGTCAATTGGATTTTTGTAACCTCCAAAATGAAAGGATCTCCCCCCTCTTTCTCCATCTCAGCATTCTCTTCTTCCTTTTCTCCCTCCATCCCCACTTACTTTGACTCCATGTCCGCTTTGTTTTCTACTACTACTCTTCATGCTCACACACATGAACAAATACTCACGCAGAACAAGTCTAGAACAAAAGCTAGAACAAATAGTTTTGTCAAAATATATTATCGTACTGTATAAACATCTAATCAAAGATACATATCAAAATAGTATTTTGAAGAAAAATAGTTGGATTTATTCCTGTAAATCAGTATTAAAACCAGGTATTATTTTCCATGAAGACAAATGCCTTGTTTTCCTGATCCACAGGGGAGAAATGAAGTCACAGTAATATGTAATGTGAAAACAAGCAGCCCCTAATTGACAAGACATAAACTCTGAGGTCTTCTTTCATTACTTACATTTGTAACTGCCCTATTGGTTCAATACAGAGTAATCCTTCTTAATGGAAATCATCTCATTTTAAACATGGCAAAGCTATGGGAAAATGGGAATAAACTTTCATGGGGCTATACACACACACACACACACACACACACACACATACACATACATGCACACACACACATGCACATAAACTCATGCATATATATATATATTTCAAATATTATTGAGTGATGAGTGTTAGTAATAATATAACTCTGAAGAAGTTCAACAAGAAAGATAAGCTATGCAAAGCTGTTTTTGATCTAGAATCTTTCCCTCTAAGTAGAAAAAATAATACTTTCAAAGGAAGGATGGAAAAGGTCTAAAATATGTATATGAATATTCTTTAACTCTGTTAAAGCTTAAAGTTCCGAATCTCATTTGTAGACAGTATGTTTACATCAAAAATAACTCAGTACTAAATATTCATTAGTTACTTTTTTATTTAAGTTGATGTTGGCTTATTACTCATTGCATTATTTACATGTCAAAAAAATGATCTTAGCCATTTCTGAAAATCAATTCTACTGTCTGAAAAATAAAGAATCATGATTGTATTTAAATAATTAAAAGAAAATATGTTGGTTACTGAAAACAATTCCAAAAAGTGTTCTTTATTTAATCTTGTAAGACTTAGATGAGCTTAGACTTTGATAATTTCATAAAATTAATGAAATTATTCTGACTGACCTATTTATCTTGAGAAAGGTTTCCATCGTACAGGATTTGTTTACTGACCTGTGGTACATCAAGATTTGGTTCACATAACTGGCTTCACATACAAAGTGGTGACACAACAGCGTCACAATTATGCCCATATCATGTAGATAAGAAAGGAATAACCTTAATAACAAACTCATGCACTAAACTCACTATGTGAAACATTCAACTCAATTTTTTGGTTTTTACAAACTTAAAAAACCATTCTACGATGGTTTGTTTTGAGTCCTATGATAATTCACCTTTAAAATGAACAATATAAAAACTGTGTCGTCTTTAATAGGCTGTCTCTATATGGAACATACTTGTAGAGATTTTGAAGATTAAGTGACGCAAAAAGTTTATCTCACTCATAAATATAGATGTAGACTGAAAATGTGGTGTTATAAAAAGATATTTCAAAAACAGAATATCAAAAGCAAGCAAGACTAGCTAGCTATGTAGATATCAATTAAAACAAATTTAAGTAAATATAAAAAGTATACAGAAGGGAAAGAAAGGCTTTCCATAATGTCAAGTGATGAATTCAGCAAGAGCATGCAACATTGGTAACTATATCTGTAACCAATTTCATACTGTCCCAATATGTGAAACAACTACAAATAACATTAGCTCTGAGAAAGAAATATATTTAAATGCAAAGATACCTGGGAATTTTATTCTTCCATCCATCAATGGATAAATTATCAAAGTGTGAGTTAAATTATACTGTAATCCTCCACCATCCAGATGTCCCACTTCCTGCTGAACTCGTATCCGAGACTCACCCAACTTGCTATCACCCGCAGATCCTATCTGTGACACATCTACTCTCTCCACTCAGTCAGATCTCTCATATGCATTCCCAGGGTCTAGCCTGCTCCCTTCTGTGCAACCTCCAACCTTTCCACACGGATCTCCCAAATCTTTTTCCAGGGTCTGCTCAGGTGAGTCTCCCTGATTCTCCCATCTACTCAGCAATCCCAACCTACAAGATATAGCCTAGGTCCCACATTCAAGTCTCAGATTTATCTGACTACTACTATCTGTATGGCTCCCTATCTCTAGACTTCTGTCAGAACCCTCACTACATATCCCCAAACACCCAGGTCTCTACCGCATTAATTCTAACCTTTCCACCTAACCAAACGTATTCCAACATTTTAGCCTTGGACCAGGAGACACAGTTCTGTACACCAGCCCTAGTCTCCTTTGCCCACCTGACATCGTCCTACCTTTGCCAACATATTCTCTCTTCTGCCCTAATCTGAGTTAACCATATCAGACTTAGAACTAACTAAGTCTTCAATCTCAGATCTTATTATAACAATACAAACAATATGAGCTCAAACCAGTATCTTCTCTCTAAAACCTACCAATTCTGTAGAAATGTTTGGCAATGATAATTACCTCAATAAACCCAGGATACAGAATTTCAAAAAGAACAACAATAAACATCGTTAAAGAATTCAAGTTGCTTAAAGAAGGCACACACACACACACACACACACACCACACACACACACACAAAAGCTTAATGAAATTAAGGGGAACAGGCTTAAGAAGAATAATTGCCTAAATGATGCCCAGAAAACAGGAACCTAAAGTTGAGGAAAATTATGATCCAGGACTTGAGAATAGAATTGAATAAGGAGACAGAAACAAGGAAATCACCTGAAACTGAAATGAAGATAGAAATGAAATGCCAAATAACTCAAGTAGAAAACTCAAAGGAAAACTTTATAAAAACTCAAAGATAAACTAGGGTGTCTAGACTGAATAATCAAGGAATATGGAAAAAATTAAAGAGAAGAAAGAAAGATACAGGAAATGTGAGAAACTAGGAACATGATCAAATATAATTATAGGTATAGATGAGAGAGAAGTATCCCAAGCCAATGGCAAAGACCATATTATCAACAACATCATGAAAGAAAATTTCCCTGATCTAAATAAAGCCCTGCCCATACAAATACAAGAAGCACACAGAACACAAAAAAGATAGATCCAGAAAAGAAAATCTCTATGACATATCATGGTTAAAACACTAAGTATACATTACCAAAAAAAAAGAAGAAGAAGAAAGGAAAGCTGCAAGGGAAAAACACAAGTAACATGTAAAGGGAAAAGGGAAACCCATTAGAATAACACTTAAATGGATATTTCAAAAAATGCACTAGAAATGATTTCTATACTCTCACTCACAAAAAAGATAATTGTTTAAAGTTAATGATATGCCAATTAGCCTACTCTGATCAATGTGTGGGTATGTGCCAAGTGTTCGTGTATAAATCAAAGAATCCTGTAAAGTCAATTTTCTTCTGCCAAGGGTTCTGAGGACCAAGTTCAGGTTGCCATGTTTGCACAGCCAAGTATCTTCACAGGCTAAACCATTTTGTTTTCTCTTGTTTTTATTTCTTGCTATCAAATTATTTAGGCCTAATATTGAGGATGATAGAGCTGAGAATAAGACACTACATACTTTCCCTTTTTATTTTTATCCTATGTCAGAAGTGATTCTCTTCATTGTAAGTTCACTTTTGATTGTTTATCAGAGCCTGTCTGCCTCTGTAACACATCAGTTAGTCATTCATAGTTTGTATTGTAAAGAATCAGGTCCTCATTTTTGTTGTTGTTGTTGCTGATGATGACGATGATGATGATTTTTGTTTTAATTTTCTCTATTCCTGTCTTTTGCATGATTTAAAATTTCCTGGCCATATTACCCCTTTTCAGCCAATACAAAATCTGAATATCTTTGTGTAACTCTTGTGATGATCAGAGTCTCTAGTCCCACTTCAAAGGCAGTTAAAAGATTGGCATCAACACAAAATTACACAGCAAGAACATTCTGCATTGAATGCTTTAAAAATGTTCCTCAACACTAAACCTGATTACAAAAAAAAAAAAAATTAATCAACTCTTTGAAATAACAGTGGGATATTTTTCCCTTTGGTTAAGAAAAATGATTGAAAGGAATAGAAACTGATCTTTCAATATATTTAGAGAACAAATGTGAAAGGAGAAGCCAGCATAAGAGAATCCTTTACTCTTCTTCTTACAACCTTTCTACTTGATTTATGGACAACCTCTGTTTTTCTGGTGAAAAAAAAAAAGAAAGAAAAGACAGAAAATCTTATAAGAAGGAACAAGAAGAATAACTATTAGATTTTTTTTTAATCTGTCCAAAGTAACAAAGCATATACAGGGAGGACACTTCTCAGCGACCATTTTGCTCAAAGCACATATGCCACCATTAAACATCCATTTTATTAGCATTTAGCTAAACTAATAGACCATTTCATTTCTGATAAACAAATTGCTCTTCTTGCTTTCCTCTGCGTGCATGTGTGCGTGCATGTGTGCATGTGTGCATGCGTGCATGCGTGTGTGTGTGTGTGCGTGTGTGTGTGTTTTCACAGACAAAAGTTTTTTTATTCTATACCTTCAGCCATGACACTCATTCCCTGAGCTATTTAGATATATGTATATGATCTGCATATATCTAGATTTCAAAATAATTCTTTTATTATTCAAGGGAGAGGGTGAATTCATGGAAAGTCAAAAGCAAGGGTGCTTACCCCTGGTACTCTGTAGGTTTAACCAGGTACTTCATCCCTGATGCCTTAAGATATGAGAGGTAAGAGCATAAATACTTAGAGAAAAGTACTAGAGATTATAGTCGCAAACTATTAGAGAATTCTCATAAACATCACCAACAAAAATGCTCTGTACTCTGAGGACTCTTTTTTAATGTAGATGGTACATGAAGTCAGTAAAATGAATTTATTATTTTATGACATCACAGTAAAGTGAGAGAGTGAATATAAGTATCTGCCTCAAACAAGAGAAAAAGCAAACATGGCCTTGAAGAAACTAAACAGAGATCCACTTTGCATATGAACAGAACAAAACTATAGACAGCCAGAAGGCTGTGGCCACTTATACACAAGGAGATGCCCATGCTGAAGAAGTGCACATAGCATTTGTGCCAGGTGGGGAGCATAGCAACCATAAAGCGCTGGCTGGATAAGACTCAAGCAGGTTCATGAGAAAGAAATGGGGGCATAGAGTGGAGAGGGGCACCAGCACAGTAGCTGAAGGAGATGTAGCAGTTACACCGCAGTGTAAGAGAAAGGAATGGAACTGTTGTGCATCGAGATGGCTTTTAAATGAAGGATGCGTAGTTTGAAACCATATTTGAAAACCAAAGACTAACCAACACGTATGAAAAATGGTCCCTGGATCATTATCACTTGTAGTTTCTGACTTATAAACTAAGGATTCCAGAGGATCAAGAGGCAGTGTGATGGTGTAAAGCCAGCACCTTATTTTCTATTTGATAGACCTGTGTTGAATACTGGTTTCATCTAAGCATGTAGAATATTCTGTTAATTCTTTCTTTTTGTCTTTAATTTTTCCATCTGTCTTTTTTTCTTTGTATCTTTCTGCCCTATCTTCTTTCTGTTTTTCTCTCTATTATCTTTTTTTAAAGATTTTTATTTATTTATATGAGTATTCTATAGCTGTCTTCAGACACACACCAGAAGAGTGTATCAGATCCCATTACGGGAGGCTGTGAGCCACCATGTGGTTGCTCGGAATTGAACTCAGGACCTCTGGAAGAGCAGTCAGTGTTCCTAACAGTTAAGCCATCTCTCTAGCCCTATTATCTTCTTTGAACTTATTTATCCATTCCTTTTTCTTTCAAAGCTGTTGTCTAAACTCAGAGTCCTATATACCAGGCAAACACTGTCTTTTATTCCTGAGCCACCTGTGGCCTGCCTTCTTGTTTATTGCATAGGTTTTAGGTACTCAGCAAGTTGTTTTGACTTACTTACATTTGGTGGCTTTAATGCTATGGCTGAGCAAATTTGAACACTTACCAACTTGTATTTACCCCTTCCTAGAAACACTGGTTATCATTGGCCAACCTAATGCAAAAGGACCAAAAATAAAGAGCCTTACCTGGAGACTTAAGAACCTAACATTTCATAATCTAGACTGGAAACCGACAAATTCTTTCTGAAAATGCCAGGTTGTTTATCTTCTATACTTAGTGGGCCACTTAGTATATGTCAGAATTGTCAAATTTTAATCATGGTACAAAAGCATAAAGACCTGAGGCAAATGAGTATGACTATATTTTAATAAAACTTAATCTGCAAAAGCAGGGGACTGTGCCTAAACCATTTTTCATTGGCTGGCCTAAAGCAGCCTGAATCAGCAGACTTTATGCAATGCTGAAGGTGTCCTTGTCTATGTTGTAAATACAGATGCCAAAAACATGTGGCCATTGTACCCCAGATCTATGACTAACATGCCTCTAAGGAGCTACATTTTCAATTTCATTTCATTTCATTTCATTTCATTTCATTTATATATCCAAGTGGTGCCAATGATTATATTATTGACCAACTTTGGCCTAAAGGGAAAACTAGGCATAGGAAAGCACAAAGACTATATTAAAAATGCTTAAAGTCATATTGACACAGGTGAGAATCAACTAGTTCTGATACGGAATTTACATGGCTTTGTACTCAAAATGGCATTTGAAACGAGTCTTGAGAAATGTGTAAACTTTAGCTTTTTTTTTTTTTTTTTGCCTAGCATTATAGGCAAAACCAAAGCAGACATATCTGAGAAATACTTTATAATTAGAGCTACATCTTTTGCATTACACTATTTTCCAAGAGTCCTCTGTCTTACTGGAAGTAATGGAGGCTTCAGAGTAAGGAAATACTGGCATGAAGTGAGAAGTCTTCTGTATGTAAATCAGTCTCAGTTTTCTCATCTTTAAAATGTACAAGCAACACTGATCACTTCTGTAATTACTTACAGTAATCAAGGATGACTCAGTTATAGTACTTGGGATAATGAACTTAGGATCTAGTTACTGAGTCTTCTACTACCCACCATGAAGTCTCTTCTTAAGACAAGCTACTGAAACACTTGGAATTGCAGTTCTAAACGGAACCTGACATCTTGTGAGATACTTGGTTTCATAGGTATTTGGCCCGCAGTTCAGTTATAGTTACTATTCAGGTTTCCAGTTTTGACATGAAATATGTTCAGACTTCACTTTAGTTTATAAATAATCTTGAATAGTTATATCTATCTGTTTAAGAATTAACCAGTGTGCCATAAACTAGAGCTACAAAGTTTGATATTTTAGAAGCATTTTGTAAAACAAAGCAGACACGCCTTCTTAGGACTTTTATATTTAGCTTCTCTTCACATGGCTTTGTGATAAGTCCTGGTCTCTCTAACAGTTAATCTGTATTGCCAAAACAATGCAATAAATTACTCAAATATAAGTTAAATCAGTCTATGGCATGTCTGACTCTACCTTGTTTCCCCATACAAATGAACACAGGTCTCTAGAGACATGATTGTCTTTCTTACTTCAACAAAAACATAGTACAATGTCACAAGTGTAAGTATATGATTTTATTTCCCTTCTTACTCTAGAAGAAATTTAGCTAAATAGCAAGCACTATAGAAAATAGGTATGTTGAAAGGTAAGGGGTACTCGTGATTGGCATAATACACCCCCATCTACCCATTTTAAGGTTTCTCCTATTAAACAGAACTCTATACTAACATATCCTTAAGACATTCCTCTTTCTGGGTATATGTGATAGAAAAGGTACAATTATTATAAAATGAGATTATTTCTCACTAAAACATGAATTTTAAATAGAAAGAGAAACCGCTTAGCTGAGGCATCACACCAATAGTATTAGATACTCTTCCCAAACCTGACTTCTAATCTCCATCAGAGATGACGCAGCTCAGTATTGCTGCATCTATCTCATGGTAGTTTCATTATTGTCTATAAAATGTGGCTGAGCACAAACCACCATATCACTGGAAGGAAAACTATTGTGGTGGTTTAAATATGCTTAGCCCAGGAAGTGGCATGATTAGGAGGTATGGTCTTTTTGGAGTAGGTATAGCCTTGTTAGAGGGAGTGTATCACTGTGATGGTGAACTTTGAGATCATGAGACCATCCTTCTAGCTTCCCAGAAGTCGGTCTTCTCCTAGCACTTTCAGAACAACAGATAGAACTCTCAGCCTTCCCAGTGCCATGCCTGCCTGGATGCTGCCATGCTTCCCACTGTAATGATAATGGACTGGACCTCTGAACCTGTGAGACCCAGTTAAATGTTGTCCTTTATAAGAGTTGCTGTGGTCATGATGTCTCTTCCCAGCAATGAAACCCCAGCTAAGACAACTATCAAAGCTAAGGTACAGTAACAAAAGAAAGCTATCAATTTTGAGGATGGATTCTCTCACTCTATTCACTTGAAACTGAAATTAGTCACATAATCCCACATCAACATCAACCTCCAGTGAACTTTCTCACACTCAAAGTCACTAGCTCATGCATAATGCTATATTTTGCTCTCCCTCAATTCAAGAGGAATTTTAGACAATTGTCCCATGTTATACATTTAAATACTGACATGTTCTACTCAGTCTATTCCTTTGGTATTAATAGCTAAAACTTGGTTCAAAGAAAGTGAAGTTTCTTAGCACCAGCTTGATGCTGAGAGATGGGAAAGCAGTGTTTAGCTTTCCTAAGATACTGCAGTTCAGTTCTTACTCCACTATATGGAATGCTCCCTTCAGATAGCCTTCTTCACGAATTCTATTGCTTTCTAAAGTTTGTTCTATTTCTAAGAAAAATATAGTAGTTTCTATTTCTCTTGTGCCAAGGTCCCTTCTCTTAGCAATTAGAATGGCTTAGAGCACTAAACATACCAAATTCATAAATTCCATACTGTATTGTCGTGCTCCAGAATGAGCTCTCCTTCCACAGTGGACTCCCACTGATATACTTTGCTTATATTTTATTCCTTTTTCACAAGAGCAATATCTTGTTACTTGTATTAATCCAACTCCATGGAGATTTCCTAAACAACATCCTTCATTGACCTGTACAAATAGTCAGCACTGAGTGCTTCAAAGCTGAGTGAGCCTTTCAGAGGGTTCATAGCAACTCTGTTCCCAAATCAAATGTACATGATGTCACATACATGAACATGACATATAATTGTTTCTCCATCTACGGTATGTCAATGGATAGAACTTCCTTCTCAACTACTGAAATTAGAAGGATCTAGTCAGTCCATCCTTTGTTGAGTTTAGGGAATGCACCCCCACCCCAAATTATTCTGAATTACTTGTAGTGTCTGGCTTATTGACTGACATATCTCGGTATTTCCAAGGAGGCTTGAATGTTATGACACCATTGCATTCATGTCCCCCAAAGACTTTGCTACATTTTAGCTGAGCTCACAATCTTCACAAGTATTTATGCTTCATTCACATCATAGTTTAGGAAGGTTTGCTTCCTCTGTAATGGCTGAGAATAAAACTTTAAAGCAAAACATCTCGGTGGGGTGTCTAGCATCACTTAGGAATGAGTAATCTGAGGCCTCCAGGAAACATTACTTGATCATTACTTTGAATTTTCCTTTTCTCCTTGGTTTCATCTCATTAAGTATTTCTTTTATCCCCTCACACCACCCCACACTGTTGTTCTCCCTTCTGGCTGTCTTATATCTTTCAAATATTTGACAAGCTGCGCATTTTGATTGATCTATCTTTTTTTTGTTGTTGTTCCTTCTCCCCCAAGTGCTAACTTCTATCTTCAATGGATTCCTGACTATTGTTCTTTAAGATTAAATCAATGAAAATTACAAAAGCCAAAGAATTCATGAACAGCTACTTTACCACTCTCCTCATTTCTCACAAAGACTCTTCTCCCCCTCATCTTATCAATTTTGTTCCAAAAGTACCGTATACCTTAATTAAATTATTACAATTCTTTTGAGGTTTATGAATAAATCTTCATTTGTTTCCTTTATTGGTACTGGATCTGCTTTTGTTAATTGTGTAAATGGTCCCCATAGGCAGAAAAGCAATATAACGCAAATGAAGCAGGCCTGTTTGTTAGGCACAGTCAATTTGATTAACATCGCCATCAATATGATGGATGGAAGTATTTTGGAGCAAGTTGCCCAGTGACTCGAAATTGACAATATAATGTGTGTGCCATTAGGACTAGAACAATAAATTCAACAATGTATCATAGCATTTATTGATTTGGGACACTCCTTAGTTTAGGATAAAATAATGATCTTTGCATTTACATAGACCCATTCATTCTTAGATTCCATGCTCGTAAATAAACTTCATCATCATCGTATTGTTTAAATGATGCGACAATAAGTGGGTCTCATCAGGGCTGAAGAAGTAAAGTGGTAATACAAGAACGTAGACCTAGGATTTAACGTGGTAGTAATTGATTACCCCTGCTAGCTAACATTATGTAGTTAATAAGAAAGGATTTATAGGGAATATAAATAAGTGTCTATGGAAAACACTTAAAATGCAAACCAAGAAATTATAAACTCCCCCTTTCTGTGTTTCAGCCAGATGGTTACCAATGCTTACCAGTGTATAAATGTCTGATTAACAAATTTCTTGTAGATGGCGTGTACAAGAGAAATTGTACCTAAGGATTGAATTATGATGACTAAAATCAGAAAATCTTCCAAAAGGCTAATCTTCATTACTATCACACTTGCAATGTTGCAAATAAAGATTGCACGTTACAGAAGGAGACATTAAAATATTTGAGGGGGTTTGTTCTGTGTTTTCCCAAGGGTTGCTGCTTTGTGTGTGGCTTGTCTTTTTCTTTTTGCATAAAGTTGCAACCACTTTGTTTACTGAGGAAGAGAAGATAATTTATAAAGACAAAATCCCATTAAAGGAAACATCAATAAAAGGGAGAAGTGTGAGGAGAGAAGAGTCTACTGCGAGATATTTACTTACCTGAAAATAAAATCAGTACAAACATGAAACGGAAACAGGGGTATACAAGCATCTGTTCTATGCAAAAGAAAACATTAGTGTAGAGAGACAATTACAGACCTCAAATATGAACTGTCCTTTCCTACAGAAAAGGATGCTGGCTCATAAACTACCACATTCATGCAAACCTGTACCAGGTCAGCATCTGTCAATACCCTCTCTTCATCCAAATTTTCTTAGTAACAGGCATAATTCTTAAAATATCCATATTTTTTGTTTATTATTTTAATTAGTTAAATTCTATTTGTCATCTATCTACTCTCAGAAGAAACTGCCACATATTTCTTTTTTTTTTTTGATGCGTTAGTATCGTATAGGCAATGCAGAACATAGAATCTTAATTTCAAAGGATCTAGAATAAATATAAATTTTAAAAGAAACTCCATTGCAGATTTAAAAAAAATGGTTCCAAGTTATAAACTCTCAGAGGTATACAAAACTTTTAATATGAAGATAGATTGCATATAAATGTAGAATGAGCATCTTTAGAGAAAAAAATAAAAGTTTTAAAGTTATTTGGGGAAAAAGGCAATGTAAATCAAATACTATAATTGTCTTTTTAAATCATAGTTTCCCTGGAATTTCCTTTAACTGTATAGATTCAATGGAGAAACAAGACTATGAAGTCAGTGTTTTGTTTTGTTTTGTTTTCTTCTCATGAAACTTGTGAGTTACGTCAGGTTCTTTCAGGCCTGTATTATTAGAGTTCACATTAAATAAAATAAGCCTATAAGAAAAGCGAACTTCAGACAACATACAACATTTTCCATGATCTATACTTTACTCTTCATCTTCTGCTCCCCAGCCACATACCTTCAAAACCACTCATCTCTTTACTGCTCCCAAATGTCTTGAGGTTGGACCATATATGACTCTATATCTTTCACAGAACACCTTATGGTTAGATCAAACATGACTATGGCTACTTTTTAATTGTTTTATTTTTTGAGATTATGACACAATTACATCATTCCCCCCTTCTATCTCCTTCCTCCAAGCCCTTCTATAAATCCTTCTGTTTTCTTTCAAACCTGTGGCATCTTTTCATGAATTGCTATTTCGTGTATATATGTATATGCACATATATTCCTAAATACATAAATACAACCTGCTCCATCTGTATAACATTATCTGTATGCATGTTTTAGGATGACTATTTGGTACTGAATAGACAATTGCTGTGCTCTTAGAGAGATGACTCCCCTCCACACCCATTAGTTACCTGTGGGTTTCTGCATAGGGTTGAGTGAGGCCTTGGGGATTTCCTTTAGCCTATCTTTTGCTATTGTCTTTTCTTAGCTCACATTTTAAGCAATGGTTGGTTCCCTCTTTTGGAACCAAAATGTCTACTATGACATGGGAAATAGAGACAATTTGAGCCAGCAGCACCGTAACTTAAATTTAGGTAAGGAAAGCAGGAAGGAAATAAAAGTGATGAGTATATGGTGTTCCACTGAGGGAACATCTTTAGAAATCAATACTATAGACTTCATCAGGATGGTTTGCTTTTCAATGCATCCACACGTTTGTGAAGGAGCTAGGTATCAACACTGTTTTATCCCCTACTGTACACACTTAATACTATCTTTGAACAGGGAACTCAGATCCCCTAGGAACAAGGATGTCCTGTGGGTAGAGAAGGAGATGGGTCAGTAACTCTGGGACCCTTCTTTGCATTATTTCCTTTCTCCCTTGGCAATAGCTTTCACACAGGAAATTCCAATAAATGAAGAGTCCCTTGCTACCTCATCAGCCATCTTGTCCTTGCCCAGTCTGGGCTTCTTGTCTTTTTTTGCCTCAGGAAGGATTCTGGGACTATGACCTTTGCCTTTTTTTTTTCCCTCATCAGCTCATTCTTAGAAACTTTTTCTGTCAGTGCACAGGCTTGTCTCTTCATTTCCAATGTGACCCTTACAAAAATATCTACTGACCCTGACCTTTGAAAAGAGCAAAAGGAGGTTTTTACTTTGAACTACTAGGGAGCAGATGAAAGCTCCGTGGTCTCTGTGGACCCCAAGGATACTAAAATTTCCAAGGTGCATCTCTTCTCTTTTGGTGTGTGAAGCCCTGTGCTTCTTAAACAACTGGAACTAGAAAACCCATGGTGAGAAGCTACGGGACCCTTAGGGTGCAGACCACAGGCTTATATAGGGTGAGAGACTTTCCTCTTTTAACCAGATTCTCCTGGGCAGAAATACTCCTTAAGAATTTCTCCCTTTGTTCAGGAATAATTATTTAAATTAGCATTTTAGCTTCAGAGCACAGTTTTAAGAAATCTGTTTACTGCCCAGGTTCTTTCCTTTTATAAGAAAATACATTTTTTTTTTCTCCCCAATATGACAAAAAAAATCAGCTCTTAAGAAATTTGGCTAGCTTCAATGTTATATTTAGGAGTGATTTATGCTAAATTATTCAAAATTACTACAACACACACAAAGAAATCATATATAAATTAAAGAAGGTGTTAATGGCACCTTTCCTTTCAAGATCAGTAAGAGACTTTGATGCAATATTTAATTAGCAGAAATACAGCAAAAGATAGCTTATTTGCAGGAGCTAGAAACCACATACAGGAAGGATCTCCCCTTTCTTCTCATTATCTCTTGTGTGTATATGTGTGTGTGTTTTAATTAAAGATCCCCAGTCTCGGTGATTCTGCAGATGTTTCACACAATAGTCATCCATTAGAAATACTCTGTCCTTATCACATCTTGAAGATGGCCTTATCAGCTCTTTCTTCCAACCACACATCCCAGATTAATATGCATTGTGAGCTGAGTTATTTGACAGGTTCAGGGGGTTGGGCCATGCTGTGATAACATTGCAAATCTTACTAGAATTAGTTAAAAAGTAGAAAGGCAGCATGGCCGCACTAAGTCTCCATCAATAGTTCAGCTTGAATGAGTACATATGCTATTATCTTGCAGGTGCATAAAGGAAGAAGAGAAAAGATAAGAGAGCTGTTTCCCACCAGTTACCATACCCTGCTTCATCCCTATCTCCATGCCTTTCCATGCCCTTCACAACAGCTTATTCATTTAGCTCCAATGGGCTGGCTACACTTGGGTGTTTAAAATGCCTCCTAAGAAAACAATAAGCCTTCCATTTGGAGGTTTCGAACAACACTGATCCAATACACATTGGGTAGATGCCCCATTTGGCTTCTTAATGGTGGCAAGCCATTTTTCCTCTGGGTCTGTGTTGTTTCACTCACTTGATGGTTCCATCTGTCCTTGCAGTGGAGTTGCCTGGGTAACAGCAGGGCATGTAGAGACCAGTAGCTTACAGGCTCTGTTTCTCCCACTCCTTCTCTGCCACCACATGTGTAAAATTGTCCCTAGTCTCCTGTGAGACAATGCAGGGGGAATCTCAGTCTACATACGTACGACCTTGACAGTACCCCATCTTCAAGTATACACAGTGAAGAGTAGTGCCAACAGACTTCAAGAGAAAGGCCAAGCTGGTATAGTAAGAAGGAGGAAGGAAGCAAGGACAGCCTTGGTCAAAGGCACATGTGATACTTGATGCCACCTGTACAGTTTTATGGGCCTCCAAAGTATTTTTGCTATTGTCACTTGCCAAAGAGTGATGCTGGTTTTGTTCTTATGAAAAGTTCAAGGTAAAAGCAGCAATGTTTGTTAGAGCAGAAAATGTAGTACATTTGGCCCTGGGGAAGGAAAAGCTTCGACAGCTGCCATAAACTGCAGAACTAAACCTCAGGATAAATTGTGCTTCCCTTCAAAGGCTTACATTCCTTCCTGATTTCCAAGGAGAACCTCTACTCCTACATTGTGATCCCAACTGTCACTTTCTTTGATTGTTGCTCCACATCTCCCATCACTTAAAGATATCAACTTCCACCAAAAAAGAGAGTCTTCAAAATCTGTCGACCTAAAAAGAATAATCCCTAAGAGATATGGCAAGTAGAAGGTAGATCCAGCTCATGAAATATTTCAAATAAGATATATTTTCTCTCTCTCAAGTTTTGGCTTTGGTGAGACTTCTTACTTGAAACACACCTTTCCACATACCTCATGTGTGTGTACCAGGTAGACACAGCAATTGTTCTTGACTTAGAGATGAGGAGCAGCCAGCAGTAGAGAAATCTGGGGAATCCATGTCACATGTGGTCACTAGGTCTAGTCCGAGTGCAATGGAAGACTTAGAGTAAAATTATTAAAACATGGACAACTTAACCATAATGAGCACAGCTACTGTGCAAGACAGGGAAAATCATGAGCTCAGATTTATAGATATGAAAGGGTAAGTCAGTCAGAAGGAAGAGCCATAGGAATTCCATCACACAAGGAAGGTGTGTGATGTGGGGTATGGGGTGGGTGGGTGAGAAGATCAGGAGCAAATGTCATAGGGTTTGCTAGAACCAGAGTTCAATGCTCTTAATGAATGTTACATAATTTCGGTTGTATTATAAAGGAAGAAAAGAAGGCCATAGGAGATAAAGCTGCTGTACATGTCCTGGGCACATTAAGTTGTAGGCATAGCTTGTTTGAACCTTCAGTGGAAATGCTTGCATTCCTGCTAACAGCTGCAGGGTTGTTCTTTACTGTTTTGAATGCTGCACAAACCTCAAGATTGCTAACAAGGATCTTGTATCACAAAACATCCTGGGAGGGAGAAAGGGGATGCTCAGAGCCTCTCCTGGGTAAATGTCTATAGCCATGGTAAAGTCCATGTCCAAAAGTAACTCAGAGAGAAAAGGGTTTATTTGGCTTCTATTTTCATGACACAGTCCATCATGAAAGAACTCAGTGCATGAACCTGGAGGCAAGAACTGAAGCAGAGACCGTGGAGGAGCGCTGTGGCTTACTGACTTATTCCTTATAGTTCACTCAGCCTACTTTCATATATCACCCAGGACAACATACCCAGGGAAGGAACAGCCCAGAATGAGCTAGGCCCTCCTATATTACCCATTAATCAAGAAAATACCCCCATAGACTTGCTTACAGGCAACCTGGTGGAGGCGTTTCCTCAATTGAGAAAATTCTTCCATGTTAACTTGACAAAAAGTAAGAAAGACATAGATGGTGAGAAAATGTCAACTATGAAAAGACAGAATGCCTCCATGTTGGCAAATCATAGAGCACTGGAAGAGGAAGAAGAACTGCTTCGGGCCATGTCATACTTCCTGATAGTCCCCTGTTTTCCTTTTGTGTAGCTCACACTCCCTACCACATACCATCTGCTTTCATGGACATCAAGCACATTTACACAATCCTCTGTGTGAGCTCGGGCAGTATTGGAGGATGTGGAAACAAGGTAAGCAATCCTCCCTGAGAAAAGACCCCAGGCAGCTTTCCTTAAGTTAAAATGAAAGGGCTTTAAGGGGATAAATTATTTTAGTGATGTCCTGCTTTAATAAATAAGAGAGTCCATCTACTTTCTGCTATCCGATGATGAATAGAAAAGACAAATGTGATATATACACCCAGTGGAATACTATTCATCTGTATAAAGAATGAAATCCTGTCAGTTATGAAAATGTGAATGGAATTTGGTATTTTTATATTAGAGGAAATACATCACTCATGGGATGGATTGTGTGATCTCACGTCCAAGTGGAAAAAAAAAAGATTGATGTCAATGAAGTTGATGGAGGAATGGTGAGCTTAACAAAGAGAAGAGTAAGAAGAGGTTAATCAAGGGGCATTATGTTGTCAGAAGAAGGCTATCAGGTGTGGTCAGTGACTGACGTGACATAATGCCAATGGACGGTATATTTCTGAGAGCTTGGGAAGAGAGCTCTTAATAAAGAAATAGAAATGGTTGCCATGATTTAAACCTTATGCAATGTACATATACATTGAAACAATTGCACGATACTCAATAGACATATACAATCGTATGTATTAATAAAACAAAATCTATTAAAAACTATAAGACCTTGACACCCCCTAGTGGTTGCAAGCCAGCGGGATGGTTTCCTGTGGTCAGTTAAAACTTTCAAAAAATGGGAACAAAGAAGGCTAACTAGAGAGTTGGGGAAACTTAGAAAAAGATCCACATGGGAAGAATTTATCTAGCAATGACAAGTCCTGTGAAGATGATATGAGCTTGCCAGACACTTTTATGATCTTTCCTTCAGTCTGGCTTATGTGCTTTCAGCGGGAGGAAGATGCTTGATGGGAAGGCAGCCTTGAAATCAATTGACAGCAGGGAAAGCTTTAACAGCACCTGCAGCCACAGGACACTCGGCCACAGTGAGATTTGTTGTAGGGCAGAGATGACAGCTATATAACAACATCTTATTGATACGGGCTCCCTGAGCATAGATGGTGGGGAAAAAAAGGAATGGGTACTCTGTTTGCAGCATAAGTTAGGGATTTGATGGAACAAACCAGGCTAGCAATAAAGTAGTGTAAGAGCAGAAATGACATGTGGCCAAGGGAAGAGAGACAAGGTCAGATGAGGACTGTTTGGTGCAAAGCTTTGCCTTCGCCGCCATTTTAACCTGCCCCATCCTACCCAAGCCACAGCTATCCGTTCATCTTCTTGCCATTTGAGACATGTATGCATGTTCAACAGCAGAGTGACTTTACAGTCAAGGCACGATAATGATGAAGCAACATGTGATGAAGTCATCTGCTGACACAGGTGGAATCCACAGGGACAATTGTGCTACTTAGACTCATGCTACTCCTAGTAAGTTTCTAATAGTTTAAATAAAATCCACCTCTAAATCACCTCCCAGATTTTACCGACATATTTGCACTGTAGAATAATTAGTGTTATGACGAAAGTCGGAAGACATGAGCACAAATATGTGTAGACTCCTCCCTGAGGAAGTACATAGACCAAAATCCCAATGACTTGGCAGCTAACTATGTGAAGAGTGTTATTCAAATGGATGAGAAAGCTGTGAGTGTTAGGGTGAGCAGAGGATAGCCCTTGTAGGAAACAGACTTCAGTGCCATGTGTACATTAAATGATAGAAGAGTGTTGGTCTAAGGAAAGAAGCTGCAACTGATCAAGAGGTGAAGAGTTAAGATCAACTAAACTGTGAAGTTTAGTTAAGAGGGTAAAGCATAGTTTACACATTAGAGTGGGAGATAAACTTATACTGGACTGTAGGGTATATTCAGCCTCAGGATATCTTCAAATTGCAGAGTCTAGCAGATGAATATACAGGTGTTGATAGTGGGTGAGACGGAAAGATAATTACCCATTTCTAATTCTAATTTGGGGTCTCTAAAGGGGTACCAGGCAAGAACCAATTAAAAGGGTGACTGTTGGGTTAGTTGGCTGAATGCCTTAATATCCAAGCCCTAGAAACATAAATGCTAAATAATGGGCAGGGAATAAAATTAGGAGGGACGGGTTAGAATAGCAGTTATGATAAGAAAAACATGATGGAGAAATTAAGGGTAATTTAAATATTAAAATATAGATGTATTTATTTGTTTTATGTATGTGAATACACTGCCACTCTCTCCCGATACACCAGAAGAGAGCATCAGATTCCATCAGAGATGGTTATAAGCCATATGGTTCCTAGGAATTGAACTCAGTACTTCTGGAAGAGCAGTCAGTGCTCTTAACCTCTGAGCCACCTCTCCATCCCCAGACAATTTGAATATTAAACATCAAACCAAAATAGCAAGTGCATAATTTCAGTGAAACAGCAACAGGGTTAACCATGGTTGCATATATACACAGAGGTAATACTGTGACTACCAGACACAGCACATATGCACATTTACACTCACAGGAGTTTCACTGATCAAGACGGGATTCAGTTTAATATGATCCAATCGGAACATACATTTTCAAAAGTACAGCTCTCAGTCACTCATTAATATAGTGTCCATGAAAACTCAGAAGCCTAGAACTAACCATTAGGCATCAGACAGGTAATCACTGTCAATATTTGAAGAGAACAGTTTATAATAGTACTGGGTGTGGAAGCCAGGCTTTTCTTTTGTTCCCTCAAACATTACTCCCTTTCATTAAGAAAGAAAGAAAGAAAGAAAGAAAGAAAGAAAGAAAGAAAGAAAGAAAGAAAGAAAGAACACAAAACAAAACACCTATCATCAGACAACATGTATGATGTATAACATAAAAATGACATAAATAAACCCATTATCTTGCATACTAACCAAAAGAATAATTTAGGCTGGACTTCTGTGTGATCATTAAATTATTAGAATTTACTACATTTTTTTCTTTTATTGAAAATATATTTTCTTCTCACATTATATATCCTGTTTCCTTTCCTTCTATAATTCTCTCAGTCCTTCCACCTCCCCTTCCATCAGGATCAAACAAACATAACAAAAACAGAGCTCAAGAGAAGGTGCAAGAAACAGAGATCTGTTTGTTCACATACTCAGGAATCTCATAAAGACACTAAACTAGAAGCCATAGTATATACACCAAAGACCTGGTGTACACCTATCCAGGCTATGTGTATGGAGTATTTCTTAGCCATTAAAAAAAAATCATGAAATTCACAGATAAATGGACAGAAGTACAAAAATCATTTAGTGAGCTATTCCCAGACCCAGAAAGACAATATTGATATGGACTCGCTTATATGCGGATATTAGCTATTAAGTCATTGACAACCAAGCTGCAATCCATACAAGATGGGAGATAGACAAATCTCCCCAGGAAAGGGAAACAGAAACGGTACTATGGATGGGGAATCTTTGGAATGACAGTATAAAATGGGAAGCAAAAGAGTGAAGGACAAGGGAAGGGATATGGTCAAATACAGTTAAAATTTATGGCCATTTGAAGGGTAGTATGGAAGTCTAATACAGCAGAGGCTTCCTAAAACACATAGTTATAAAGGTAATTTAAATGAAATTACTAAATTATGGAATATACAAAGCCCTAACTTGACATTACTTGGGATCAAGTGAAGATTGCAGTACTGGGAATTGGTTACATTTAATTGAGTCATTGGCCAAAGGGGACACACGGGAATCCTAAACAACTCAGGCTGTTGCCAAGATTATAGGTAGCTCTCCACAAACTGACAGTAAAATACTGTTGCTGAAGGCAACACCTACTGAGCTTATCAAACAAGGAGCTGTCCAGTTGGTGGCTTCATCTCTTTGGTACAGAAATGCTACCAAAGGAGAAACATAAACACTAACACAGCTATAAAACCTTTGCTCTACCAATAATGTCCTTCTTGAAAAATATACTAGAACAACGTTGGTACAAAGTTTGCCAGAGTAACCAACTAATGTCTCATTTACTGAAAGCATACCCTCCAAATGAAACATATTCCTGACACTGCTTGGATGATCATATATCCCAGGGATCTAGGTAAACCAAATACTTCTGGTTTACCAAAGTATTACTAAATAAACAAATGTATAAATGAATGAATAAATAAATAAATAAATAAATAAGCAAATAAATAAGTAAATAAATAAAAAGATTCCTGATGGCATTCTGCTATACTCATAGATGGCCAATTCCTTCCTCAGCCACCATCAGAGAAGCTTCCTCCTGCAGCAGATGGCAACAAAAACAGAGACTCACAGCCAAGCATTACGCTAAGTAAGAGACCTTGAGACACTCAGCCCTAAGTGGGAAGTCTCCATCAAATCCCTCCCTTCAGGGATCCGGAAACCCCTCAGATGAGGAGGTTTAAAGAGTGGAAAAGCCAGAAGGAATGGAGGAAACCATGAAAACAAGGTCGTTTAAATCAGCAAGATTTTACTTTTCAGGAGACAACTCAAAGCATTTGTTTTAGACAGGGTTTCTACTCCTGCACAAAACATCATGACCAAGAAGCAAGTTGGAGAAGAAAGGGTTTATTCAGCTTACACTTCCACATTGCTGCCCATCACCAAAAGAAGTCAGGACAGGAACTCACACAGGATAGGAACTTGGAGGCTCAAGTGGAAGCAAAATCCATGGCTTACTAGCTTGTTTCCCCTAGCTTGCTCAGCTTGCTTTCCTATGGAACCCAAGACTAACAGCCCATGGATGGCACCACCCACAATGGGCTGGGCTCTCTCCCCTTGATCACCGATTGAGAAAATGCCTTACAGCTGGATCTCATGGAGACATTTCCTCAAGGGAGGTTCTTTTCTCTTTGATAACTCCAGCTCGTGTCAAGTTGACACACAAAACTAGCCAGTACAGCATCTAGAAAGCAATTGGACAAAGTGTGACTTCCTCTCTTCTCATAGGCACAGAAACTCTTTTGAATGTATTTGATGTGAAATCATGACTGCAGACAATCTCAGTTTCTGGTGTGCCAGCCTAGTAGAGATACCTGTAGAGGCTCTCCAAAAGGGGAAACAAAAAAGGAGTAAATAAACACAGTAGAGTTTCTTAAAGATAACTTTCACTTACTTGGTCATAAATGACAAATTTAATAATAAATAAGAAAGAAAAAGACATGGGTTTTGAAGGTCAGGTTAAGCATTTTTCTTTAACAAGGTTATTTTGACATTACTAAATGGAGC
Organism: Grammomys surdaster; assembly: GCF_004785775.1. Lineage (NCBI taxonomy): Eukaryota > Metazoa > Chordata > Mammalia > Rodentia > Muridae > Grammomys > Grammomys surdaster. Next base: position 6,852,248 of record NW_021604630.1, read on the forward strand.
AGCCACAGAGCTTGAGCAGCGCTATTAGATTAATGATAGCATCTGCAGCAAGAACAAGTACTATTTGTTAAGCACCTTTCCCCCTCAATACTTTAATTCTGCTTGGAACAGAGAAAGTGGATATGAAAAGAGAGGCTAATCTAACCCTAGTCACATTGTGTTTTCTTTTTCCTTTTTACCCTGTTTTTTAAAATTCAATAACAATGAAGATAAAGCAAAAAATAAAAAAAAAAAATTTAAAAAGCCATTTTTGGACAAGACCAAAAAGAAGCAACAAAAAATCAATACTCAGTCTTGTCAAGTGAAATTCAACAGTCTCCTAAAAAGCCACAGGCCCAGACTCTTACATAGTCTGAAAAGACATAGCATCATAACACTGTATATTATAGATAAAGCTTCCTTGCTGCATTCATGTCTCCATACCCCAAATCATCTCTTTTCCTGTTACTTCCTCAGGGTCTTACATTGTAAATGGAAACTAAAAAGTCCTTGTAAGGGAGAGGGGCTGTGATCTAAGTCCATTGTTTTCGTGTATGAAGTTACCAAATAATAAGTAAAATTATTTTAAATGAGAAAATAAGGACTTCAGACTTCAAGTGAAGCACTGAGTCTTAAGTAGACTTGGATATTTATTTATTTATTTATTTATTTATTTATTTATTTATTTTTGCATCTTATAGACATCCTATTCAAACCTGAACATTTTTTTTTAAGGTAAGTAATTATGGAAGCACCCAGAGAAGGAGCAGGGAGCACCAGAAGATACAGATATGTGAACAAACTATGGGAAGGTGAATGATATCAATTAAAACCAGACTGGATCTTGGCGCAAAACTTGGAAATAATGGTGTACTTTGATACTGGACACACAGACGGGTAGAGTAAGGCATGAGAGTAGAACAAAATCTTCTGTGGGAAGTCATCAGACACTTGGGATCTCTCCAGAAATCTGCTGCTCATTTTGTGGAAAACTGAATCTACTGGCATACGGGTTTAAGCATACTTAGTTCAGAAGGCACATGGAGGAAAGACACCATTCTGTAGAGTTGCTGATTCGTGAACACTCTCACCTTTTTCAGTTTTACTCCAACACCATTGCAAAATTACCCTAGGCGAAGGCTCCAGGCAAGAGCTTGCAGTTGGTTTCCCTGAAAATTTCTGAGTATCCCAAAAAGTACATACATCCTGACCTTTGGTTGTCTCTCTATAAAAGTACTGGATATTTGTATTTGTATTTGTATTATTTGTATTTGTATTTGTATTTGTGTTTGTATTTATATTTGTGTGACTCTGGATAGTAGTTCTAAGATCATCTATGAACACAAAGTCTGGATTCAACCCAGCAGGTCCATGCCTCCTCCATGATGTTCTCCACCTCCTGCCTCACTATTCAGAGAAGCTAATTCTCCATACAATAACCCCAAAAGCTTTAAGATAACAGTTTTTACAGATCAAAAGAGTCTGCTAAGTTCCCAGAATAATGAATGATAAATGACCCAAATCACATCAAAATGTAATTTCAAAAAGAAAGAGGAAAAAAACATCCAAAGGCTTCCAGAAAAGAAAGAAATCAGATAACATTAAAAAGCATCAAGAAACACAATGACCTTGGACTTCCCAGCAACATCACTCACATCTAGATGACAGAGCAATTCCTTCAAAGTTTTGTGGGTGATAGCTTTCAGACAATAACTGTAAATGCTGCCAAATTGTTAGGTAAACTTGAAAGAAGGATAATATGTTTTCATATATACAAGGTTGTAAAAGCATTTCCCTCAAGGATTAAAAAAAACAATTCTTCCTTTTTCGTTTCTCCAAGATATTACTGTTGTCACCATAGCATAAACACAAAAAAAGAAGGGGAGGGGCACAGTAAATATAACAGAGAAGGAAGGTAAGGTGAAACTGGAGAGACAAAGACTGTACCAATCACACCTGAGCAGGGCCCATCCAGAAAGTTCCAGAACAATGAAGAAACTACTTCACAACCTGAAATGCTTTGCGGTTTATGAAGAGAACATGATTCCATTGAGAAATATGAACAATGTATGTGATCCGAATAGCACACATCAATTAATTGTGGTGAGCCAGAAGGTAAAGACCAAACTGAATCAATGTTTAATCCTGAAATATGATGGAGAGGCACATGATGAGGAGTGGAAGAGAAAGATTTTCCTGGAGAATATTTCTGTCTTGGGGAGATGGGCTTGATGAACCTTATCTGTGATCACCATCATAGTATACCTGATTATTAATCTCTGAATATATTTTATTGTTATCAACGTAGCCCTGTGCTATAGATAGAGTAATTATGTCATAAAGCAGGACAGATGATTATCTATATTAACACTCTGTGAAGTTTTATCACTAGGTCTCTGGCATCTTGGGAGCAGCTTCTACATTTCGTTCAGCAGGATCTCTGTTGTACTCTTCAAGAGATGAGACCATACCACCAATTAAGACAAGTTTCAGGAAACAAAGAATATGATTGTTGCTCATAATACTTGTAATAAAACCAAATTTAAAACAGGTAGTTACCATCTGGAGAGCTGGCTTGGTGGTTAAAAACATTCATTGCTCTTGCAAAGGACTAAGGTTCAGGTCTCGGCAACAATATGGCAGCTTACAACCATCTAAACATTGATAGTCCTGTAGCAAGAATTATTACAGCTTTAGAGAATCCCATATTAAAAAATCATTGGATGAATGAGCATATAAGGTAGAGGTGGGGGGGATACAGAGGATCAAAAACATTAATGAGTCCATTTAACATCTATTCTAGGGGTGGGAACAATGTTTCAGAGGTTATGAGTACTTGCTGTTCTTGCAGAAGACCTGACTTTAGTACTTATCACCCATGTAAGTTGGACCCATAACCACTAATGACTTCAGCTCCAGAGGGATGTGACACCTCTAGGCTTCATGGTTACTTGCACATATGTGCATACACCCATCCACAGACACATTCATGTATCCATAATATAAAAAGTAAAAACAAATGTTTAAAAACAAATAAATTGTTCAGAATAAAGTGATCACTCAGTCAGTCGTTGCCATACCAACAAAGTTATTCACAATTTGCTGAGATTTTTTTTTGGTCATTTCTCTAAAAAGCCTTTGACTGATATTTCCTATGGCACTAAAATATTGATCAAGTTACAATATATACTTCTGACTATTCCTAACTCTACCTGTCAGAGTTAGTTTTATTGTCAGCTTGATGCAAGTGAAAGTCAATGGGGAGAAAGGAATGGCAGTTGGAGAATTGCTTCGGTCATGTTGCCTGTGGTTTTGCGTGTGAGGAAACATCTAGAGTATTGATTGAGGTGGGAGGTTCCAGCTCAGAGTAAGCTGTGCCATTCCTAGACAGGCAGTTCTCCACTGTATGAGAAAGAGAGGTGAGCAAGCGAGAGAGGGAGCCATCTTTCCTCCATGGTTTCTGCTTCAGTGCTTTCCTGAGTTCCTGCCTTGCCTCCCCTCAGTGATAGACTATGACCCTAAATTATGAGATGAAATAAGCCCTTTCCTCTTCAAGCTGCCTTGGGTCATGGTATTTTTATTACAGTAACAGGACGGAGCTAGAATAGAATCCTACCTGAAAAGGACAACTGAAACAGCTCTATCCTGGTCATCCTGGAAATAGAGGCAGTCAGATTGCCTCAGTGAACGGAAACCAGTCAGTGCATAGACTGTTCATCAAGAAGAGGATGGTGGGGTGGAGATGAACTCAGGAAGTATCCATGAGTCAGAGACATTTGCTTCATGACTGTGGGATAGAAGCAGCTGGATGGATAGTCTTTTGGTCAAAAAGGGATCAGAGGTCATTAGTGAGTCTCCCTTAATTCAGGATGGGAGAAGGGAAGGAAACAAGAAGAGGGCATAAAAGGGAGAAAGGGAAAGGAAGAATTCCTAGAAACACAGTATTTATGTAGTAATGTGAATTGAGCTAACTAGTGGCAAGGCCAGCAGCACGCAGATGGGCTGGTACAGAGAATTGTTCCTAAGGATAGGAGAGGCTGCAGACAGGGAAGTAAAACAGTAGGAGGTGAGCAAGCAAAGTAAATTAACATGGAGCAGGATCTAAACCTGCAGCTCCTTTCGAAACAGACACCTACATTCAACTGTATTTGGGAGGAATTAAAGAAAAATCCTTCCCTAAAACAGTGAATGAAGGGACAAAGACCACAATATCTTTCTTATTTTAAATTCTTCTCCCACACATTACATTCAAATCACAGTTTACTCTCTCTCCTCTCCTCCCACTTCCTGGCTATCTCCCAGGGATATCAACCAAATGCGGAATAAGTTACACTAAGACTAGACAACCCCCCTCATATCAAGGCTGGACAAGGCAACCCAGTAGGAGAAAAAGGGTCTCAAGCAAGAGTCAGAGACACCCCATTCCCACTGTTAGGAGTTCCACAAGAACACCAAGCTATACAATCATAACATATATACATAGGACCTAGTTTACACCCCCATAGAGGCTTTCTGATTCTTGCTTCACTCTCTGAACACTGCAATATCTATCAAAGCAAGAAGCAAATATTATGTATTAAAATAGGAAGTAAAAGAATAGTACAGGAAAATATTCTATGTATATGGAATATATATATGAAATAAATACATAGAACATATATATCATACAAACACACGTATGTCAGAAACATGGGCACTAAAAAGATGTGAGTCTGTATTATTCTTTCATGGTTGATGTCAAATTAATTTTTGCCATCATGTTATTAGGATAAGTATTCCCATTCATTCGACAAAATGAAGGAATATTTTTCTGATCATAACCTCAAGTCAATCTTTTTTCCATAAGTTGATTATACAGCTGCAAATGAGTAGCAATGAACCCACAGCTGAAACATATTTCACTATGTAGCATGCATGTACATTAGGAGACTGATATATTCAATACAATCGGAAGCATTAATCACTTAATGTTTGTTTAAAGCCCCCCAAAACTAACTAGCACAAATATAGATTAGTGAAAATACAAAATTCTATCTAAAAATGCAATATACATTCTTGCCATACATACCAAAGTATTCAGACTAATTCATGACTTACATTCTTTGTCCACTGTCACAAAAGATGCATTCTTTAGCAGATACTAACTGTTACTGGTCGGATCTGTGTAAACCCATGTCAGCTGGGACATAGGTCACTCTTACAGCAAAACCCTTCCTGCTCTGTGGCTTACCTGAAGAAGTTAATGTCCACAGCTGTCAGTCCTGCTGACATATAGCATAAGCGACTATGTAATAGTGAACTTGATTGGCACTATAGGTAGGTGCCATATGCTTGAAGAAGTAACTTGAACTCTGATGAAATAATTTAAGAGTGCAGTTACAGATGATGGGGATGATCCAGACCTATAATCCCAAGTATTCTTTTGAGTCTCAGGGACAGGAGGTAGAAGGACTATATGGCATCTTCTATTAGCCAGTTCCTTTGCAGTTTAGGAAAATGACCTGTTCGTGCATTTTGGTAGGCAGGGGTAAGGCAGTAGGTATTCTCTTATGTGTGGAGTAAATAGAACCTAAATGAGAGGATAAACAGAGAACAAAATGGCCAATGTGGGTGTTACCATCTTGGGTCTACTTATAGTGAAGATCTGAAAAGCCAGTTGTCACATAGGAAATGATCCAACTGTACAATAAAAAAAAAATACACTGTAGATTGGCTTCGAAGAGCAGTCACATACAAGCAGATTCTGCCTTCTGGATCAGACTGTTTTCCTAAGGTAAACTGTGAAAAATAATTTGCATTTATCCTCTTTGTCACATAAAACCAGGCAAATTCAGGGAGAAAAAAAAAAGAGAGAGAGAGTTTAATTCTCATTCCAAGACAGGCATGCATTGTAAAACTGCGGTTGATGCAATAAGCCACTGGGCATCTTCTCTACCCTAAATTATCTTTTTGCTTCTACCTCTGCCTCCTGTTTGTTTGCAAATGGGATAAATCTGTAAAAGAAAGATCTACTGAGAAGAAGCCACTGTTCTCTCTCAGCTTTCCTGGGTCTGGGGGTCCAGATGGAAAATGAAATGTATTTTCCACCAGTAAAAAAAATCATCCCAAATAACGTGAAGACTCACAGAAAACACATCCACAGTAAGAAAGTGGCACATTTCTCCAACCACATTCTGCCCATGGCTAAGCTTTCCGGAGAGTAGAAAACTCAAGAGAGGAACTGCAGATTTAGAGAGCACTCACTAGAACACAAGGCATGCCTTCCCCACACTGTTTCCTCTGCTCCAAGCTGGCAGTGTCTTCCTTCCCCTGAGCAGATCCATCTCAGGAGCTCCTTGGAACTGTCAATAGCGTCATTATCAATTATGTAATTCGGGGGAGGGAGAAAAGATTAATAATTCACAGCTGAGACATCCCCGTGATTTATAATCTTGCATGTAACTGTCTACAGCTAACATTGGGAACCTGTCATTAGTAGGCATTACACTTGAGAAAATTAGAGGTCTGTATTGATCACCAAGCACGGTTAGTTTATTGTGGAGTGATGCTTTAATTTACATTCCAAGCAACTCTCTGCGAATAGCACTTGCATGGGAGAGAGTGTATCCTGAAGCCATCCAGTCCTACAGCATGACAGTGGCTCCAGGTAAGCATTCTATCTCAATGAGTACATCCTAGTATAATAAATATGCAAACCATAAACGGGACATTGTTCACGTGGGACAGCATTCATTTAAGACATAGGAGATGTTGGTTTATCTTGTGCATGCAGAACTTGAGCTGATCAATGGCTGACTGGACATCTTAAAGTGAATATTACCTTCCGCCCATCCTAACTTTGGACAGGTGAACTGCTTCTCGGCTCTTTCCCTGACAATTTGCCTGCCTTAATAAAAATCACAATATGCTGCTGAATTACGTGGGCTCCACTGTGTGATCCCTAAGAGAACTGGATGTGAAGGTGTATTAAGTCTGATAATCAGATCTTTAGTACTGACCTTTACACAAAGCACCCGAGAGTCCTGAGCTGAACTTCAGAGACAGTAAAAGGGTTTTCGTGAGCATTACCTTCAAGCCAGTTAGGCAATGATCTCACAGAATATAGCTAATAATGGGTTAACCATGGTTTTCCGTCACAACTGTGTCTTCTAATCCTCCAGGGAGAATTTCAATCCCAAATCCTCCTTTAATTGGCTAGGGGTGGGCATCAAGGCACTGGAAATATTTTAAAGTTTCCTAAATGATTCCAATGTGCAGCCAATTTTAAGGACCACTGACTGTCAAGTGTTCAAGTATATGAGTAAATGCGGGAAAGAAAGGATGAAACATAACTGACATAGCTAAGACTAGGCATCGATCCAAGAATGGAGGAACAGAGTATAGGGAAATTCAAGCATCAAATAAGAAATTAGTATATAGCAGGGAAATATGGGCACAGACATTTTGGCTCATTTCAGCCTTGGCTGGGTAGCAGAGAAGTACCATAGGGAATGTGGTGGTAAGCCATAAAACGTCTTCCTCTACTTTTGCTCAGCTGAAACCCCAGCAGCTGAAGTATATGGTAGATAATGGCCGAACTGAGTGGAAATCAGACACGCTCTTCTCCGCTGTGAAATGTCAAGAGGGGTGTAGGATAAAAACAGGATCAGGAAACTGGATTTGGCAGCTGTGAGGATAGGATTGGAAATTCAGTTCTCAAAAAATAAAAATAAATAAAAATAAATGTCTCTGAGAAGCTGATGTCCCAAGCCTCTTGTACAATGTGTGCCTCTTACGAGCTGCAGGTAAAATTCTCCTCCCCATCCCAGCTACCTTTTATCTGAGCATTCAGACCTGGATGTAAACAAAGAGTAGAGGGTGACATTAGGAGTGCTTGTAGCCCCCGATACACAGCAAAGTGATAAAGGGAGATTAAAAGACTGTTTTTTAAAAGCTTAAAACCTCAAAGATAAGCATCCGACAAGAAGGATTCAAGGCAAAGAACAATAGATTAGAGAGGTGGCTTTGATAAATTTTCATGCTGAGGAAAGAGAATAATAGAGAAGTAAACCATCCACAAAGAGCCAAAGACCTCTCTGCTTATGCATTATTAATAACTAAGAGGAGAGCAAATAACTAATCTTCAAAAAAATACAATGATAACACCTTTGATGTCTCTGTTTAGTCAAAGGTGAATAAAAGACTATGTATTTTCCATGTATCAATGTGTGTCTGGCTGGAATAAAATTACAGTATTCAAGACCCTGTCATTCTAGATCGAAATGGAGAGTGGTATCAATGTTGGTAAATAGACTGGGTAAATCTCAGGACAATATTAAGCACTATGCATGTGTTTTTGGTTAGATGCTACAGATTTGTCTGAAATACTTGAGCTGGCTGCCTAGACTGTCCATTGTCTGATGGAATCTACCAGATTCAAAGTCACAAGTTGTGTTTTTCACCTTCCAATCTTTTACACCAACAAAGTCCCAACTCTTGCCAGATCATAAAAAGCCCACAGGAAACAAAATTGTCTCTACTTCCTCTTTTTGTGGTAGCAATAATACTTTCTGGTTGTTTTGTTTTGTTTGTTCTTTTAATGCAGGGCCTGTGGAGCCTCATTATCTGGGAAGAAATGTAATGGAAGGAGAGAAAAGATGCACCAACATGCCCCATCAAATAAAGTACTGGCCATCATTTCTTGTGATTAGATTATAGAAATCTCAGGGCACCTTGAAGCAATTTATAGAAAAACACAGTCCTACTTACCTGGGGGAAAGTGACTGAGGTTACTGCTACTGGATTCTAGTTTTAGAACCTTAAATTTGATTAATAGATAATACTCTTTCGTATTAAGTGGCATCATTTGATGAGATGTAGGGTCGACAGGGACTTTCCTACTGCAGCAGGCCAGTTTCGGTGACAGCATGTGTCTGAAAGACACTTGTTATGAATCCTTTGTTGATCCTTTTCTTGGAAGTGGATATTTGCATTTTCTAGATCCCTTTGCATTTTGGGTTACTTTTTTCTCTTGTCTTCATTGCCCAATAATAGTTTGAGTGAGAAAAACCTCTCAATTATAATATAACCCTTACTTGCATTCTGTTACCATTTTGAAGAGTTCTCTTTAATATCTTAGCTTCAATTCTTAGTATCTATTCCCAAGCCTTAGAAATCCCATACCCAACAATAGTAATAACTGGTGTTCATTAGATTAGGAATAAGATAAACTATTCCTTTATGTTTACCATATCCTTTGATTTTGTTATGCTCATGAGACACCATGACAAAAAATAAACACGATTTCCATTTTACAAAGGGTAAAATGGAGGCCCAAGAAAGTTTAACGTATGACCCATGCTACACACCTGTCAAACAACAGATAGTAAGCTTTTAGAATTTTTGTTGAGTACATTTCATCCAGGGATTCCTATCATGGGTCAAAAAGTACTGTGTTAGACCTAAGAAACCCAGTGGTAATAAAATGAGAGAAGTACCCTCATGAGCTGTGCCTATAGCATGAGAACAAGGCAAGCACAAATCCAACATTAACAAGTTGTAATGCCATTAAATAAAGAGGAACCTAGGTGTCCTTCAGAGGTGAGAGTAAGGAAAGCCTTTCCTACAGAGGTGACATAAACTCTGAGTTCTGAGAGCCTGCTAGCTACAAAACAGGTGACAAAGGCAGAGACAGAATTGGAATTCAGGGAGCATATGTCTATACCTCTATGTCCAGTCATCATTACACAACATCTACATTCGGACTTCCTCTAGGACAAGACCACCATTCTTCTTTCAACTTGTTCTCAACAGTGCTCCTCCCTCCCCCATGTACCCTTAATTTTAAGCTGGTCTGTTATCTATGCACATAGATCTATCTTCAGTCCAAGGGGAAGAACTGTCAATGCTTCTTTTTGCTCCCTCATCTGACGAGCCCTGAGGTCTTGTCCTTTGGCTGCCTTCTATCATTTTTGTCTCCTGCTTCACTTCACATTTTCTCTTGAGTCTTGTCTTGTACTGAATAACACACACAAGATCCTCATGCTTCAGAACAGTTCCTAAATAGGCATCTCCCATCTGGCTACAACTGCTGTAAATAATGACTTGTACTTTTTACCTTATTTGCACATGTTTAGTGTACATGTTATTAAGTGTCCTGAATTGCAGAAATCTATAATGGACTTTGCTTATGTCCCTGCTGGTATTTCCCACCCTCCCCTCCATCGCCCGTTCTTTCAAGTTCTGTTCATTTTCCTGGATATATTCCTTTCTAATTACACATCATCTCTACACATAGGATATTGTGTGTCTCTCTATAAAATCTGGAGTTCAAAATTGAGGTGATACATGGAATTTGTCTGAGACTAGCATACATTAAGTGATATGATATCCTCTCATATCCACTTTTCTGCAAGTGACATCACTTATGCCTGAATAAAATTCCATTGTGTATACATCATATTCTCTTTACCCATCCCTCTGTTGATTGCCACCTCATCTAGTTGCATAAATTAACCAGTGTGAATAGTGCAACAATGAACTTTGATGGAGAAGTATCTCTCTGTAGCTTGCTTTGAAGTTACTTAAGCAAAATCTCAGAAATGTTACAGCTAGCTCATTTGATAACTATATTTTAGTTTTTCAGAGAATCTCCATATGGACTTCCAAGTGGGTAGAACAGTATACTTTCAACCTGCTGCGTCTAAGTGCTCCTTTTTTGTTTACCTTCTACATAACATTTACCTGTTCTCGCCATTCATAATCAGCAGTGTTGTCTCCATGTAATGATTTCTCATTGTCAACATGAGCCCTCTGAACTCACATAGTGTTGTTTGCTCCATGAAACCAAAGAGGTAAGTAGAGAGATGAGAACGGGGGCTGTGGACAAAAAAAAATAGTTAAGACCAAAATATGCATCTTTAGACTAGTAACAATGAAAAAAAAAGATACTCAACCTTTCTAAGCTTGACTTCATATGTTTAAAAACATGAATAATGATAAGTTTACCCTCCTTCCAAGATATAAGCATATTTCCCTTAAATGAGTTTCCTTGAGTATAGGAAACTGCTGCCTACAGACTCCAACCATAAGCTCTTCTATGGTTTGTAGCCTATGAAATATCTTGCAGATTTCAGATATGGTAGCTCTATAATAAAGATGAGTTAATTCCATAAATCAATCAATCTCTCTCTCTCTCTCTCTCTCTCTCTCTCTCTCTCTCTCTCTCTCTCTCTGGGTGTGTGTGTGTGTATGTGTGTGTGTCATAATAGATAGATATACAGATAGACAGATGATAGATAGATAGATAGATAGATAGAAGATAGATACAGATAGATAGATGATAGATGATAGATGATAGATAGATAGATAGATAGATAGATAGATAGATAGATAGATAGATGATAGATAGATACATACATACATACATACATACATAGGTCATATATATTATATAGAGAGGATGGTCATCTCTATTTTTTTCTATATCTCTACATTTATAGCTTTATCTCTACCTCACCTTTTGGTTCTGTGTCTCTAGGGAAATACAGGAGCTCTTTCTGTGAACTCTGATTACCTCCAAGGTCTAATCTGCTTTGCCCTTCTCATTAGAATCAAGATCAGCACCCCCCTGATATGAAATTCCTTCTACATACCTGCATTATTTATTTTTTCATAAACAGATATCTTGTAGGCTATAGGTTGCCGTTCCACTTATGTAAATGATGCCTAAAAATTTTTGAAGTCATAAATACTAAAAGCCCTTCAGGTTTTGAAAGAAAACATATCTGTCATAGTTTGTATCTACTTCTTCTCAATGACCTCCTGTTACATTAGCCTCACCTTCTCCTATGCAACACATGAGCAAGTGAGAGTTAGCTTTCTCACTCACCCAATTTGTTGACAGGGATTTATAAACCAAAGATTTTAGGGTCTTGGGTTAAGAAAACTAAATCAATTACCATCTTGAGATCCAAGTGGTAGAAAACAAAACATTAAAATCTAATAAATCACAAGTCTGTGTCTTTTTCCTTCTTATACGTCTACTTGATTATTATGCCAAAAATTGATTGATTTATAATCTATGATTGCTCTGAAGTGATAAGTTGGGGATTGGAAGTACTTTCCATGTCACTATCAATTTAAGTTGTCAACAATCAGGCAAAAACCTGATTCGGAGATAAATCTCAGTGGGATTAATTAACTTAGCAGTGGCATCATACCCAGCTCAGGGAAAAGGCTAAATGATGGACTGAAACTAGTGTTCACTCCCTATGTGCCACTGGCTAAAAAAAAAAAAAAAAATCTAATTAACCTAGTATATTCAGTAACTACTTTAGGATATAGAAAGAAGACAAAAGGTTGTGTTTACTATGTTGCTGCAATCTTTGATTTAGCTTGCAACAGAAACCACAATCTCCTTCTGTTTCATTTAGAAATAGCTAATACGTACAAAATGCTCGGTAAGGACTAGGTTAGCCCCCATAAGAACCAGGTTAGCACGCAAGTGAAGCTAGAGGTTTTAAGATGATCTTTGGTGTTTCTACTTACAGTTTCCAAGTTTCCAAAAGAGAAATTTAACACATACTAATAATTTGTACATCTAGCTTCTAGTTTGTAGAACCCGAATTAGAGTGTTGTACTTGATTACTCTGCCTTCTTTCTCTAACCAGACTCTGTGGCAGTATAACTGAGACTTACAAGGTTCTCTTTTCCCCTGGATTCCATGCCCTGATGTTCTGAATATCACCACTGGTATTTAATATCCAGAAGGAACTAGACAAACATTTTTGATACAAAGAAGTATATAGTGGTGTTCTATTAGTTACTTTTGTGTGTCTGTGATCAAAATGCCTGTGAGAATATTTAAACTCTGCATGGTTGCGGAGTGATTCATTTCCTTGTGTTTTCACAGAGTCTAATCAATAGTCACTAGGTCTCATATATTTGAGGTACATTACTGTTGGTGGGAGTATGTAGAGGATGGGGCTCTTCAGATCATAAGGTACATTAGGCAGAGAACAACGAAAGGAAAGAAACCACTAACAAAGGATCTCTCCATGACTTACATCCTCTAAGCCATTCCTCCTAATGATTCTATCATGGCCTAAAATCATAGTACCATCTGGAGACTAAGTGTTCCATACATGAGTGGAGATGATTTCAGCTCAAACCATGACAGTGACATCACTGTTATGAATAGAGGGAAGAACATAAATTTTGGACCCCTGGAGGTTGTCTCTTCTTTCTTGCTTGTCAATTTATATTTGTTTTTAATGGATCTTTAGTCAAACATCATTTAATAAATGTTAAAATATTTCCCTAACTCCCATATCTACTTCCTTCCATTTTTTTCTTTTGACAATCTCCAGTATATTAATTTAAAAGAAAAAGGAAAATAAAATCTTGACAGTTAAAAAAAAATCTAATGATACGGGGACATCTGTCTGGAGTGTGTGCTCACTTGCAATGTACTCTTCCAGGCACTGGAGAAGCACCTGGACATTAGTAAAGAGCTTTGCAAACTATGCACATTGTGAAAGGAAACCCAAAGCACTTTGGTGTAGTATTCCTTTACTAACCCACTCAGAGGAATAAACAGAATATACTCTGTGATCAATCTTCATGTCCTCCAGCTCTAAGACAGAAGAAAACACATTCTGATCACAGAAATGGGATTTTCTGAAACAGAATGAGTACTGAGGAAAGAAGAGTCCCAACATTGTTGGAGAGAAATGAACATGTTTAGTTAACTTGAAAACGTTATCAGGTATTTCATTAAAACTATGATTAAATTATTCATTTGGTGTAATGCACTTAACATTTCAATAATTAGATGTTCTAGCAACAGGAGAAAAAGCCTGAATTACTAGTTTCTACTCTTTGAGATATAAGTGAAGTCTAAAGATACACAGTGACTTGTTCTTCCAAGTAGTCAACAGAAGGACCTCGGAGGTTGTGTTCATTCTCTTTTTGTGTTTGAGTCTTTCCTTCACTTTGTTTAGCCTCCTCCTCACTCCCTTCTTTATTCTCTCATATAGCATGTATGGGTTTAAAATATTCAAGACATTAATAGACAGTGGAATAACATACAACAATAGCACTAAAATATTTGTGGCTTTGCCTAGTAGTTTGGATATATATAGAAAATAGCAAATTCATACATACAAAACCATAGTTTTTGCCACTGAGTAATGCCATTTGAACAACTAGAAAAAGTTCCTTGAGACACTAAGAAACTATTTCTAATAACATAAGAAGTCTCTTATGTATTTCTGCAGCTCACCCAGCCTTCTTCCCACTAAATATGATTCAACAGTTCAATCATTAATTCTATTTAGGCTTAATGTGTCATAAAGCTATGGAAAGCACAGCCATTTTCCTCTCTGCTGGGGCACAAAAAGTGTATTAACTATTCCATCCAGTACTGGAGATGATTTATTAATTCAATTTTGCAAAGTGAGACTGTCAGGTCATATACATACATATCATAAACAAACTCTGGAAGATTCCTGCCCCTTTTTTTATTCCTTCTCTCAACTAGCTGACTGGCAATGCACCTGGCTGGTGAGATCAATCTTCCTCCCTTCCACCCTCCCCCCCTTGAAACTCCACAGACATTAACTCAAATGACCATAGGATGCTCAATAATACTTTTTTTCAAATTTGAGACTGTAGGTTTACTCTGCTCATAAATTTGAATCATCTGGAAAGAAAGGAAAGACTCTTTCTACACATGGACCTGAAAGCCAATGAGCCAACTATGACACAGTCAACAGATGGAATTGAAGGGCTCCTGGGTTCCAGGGTGTTTCCAAATCTAGAAGTGAGCATAAGTACATCCCTTGATCTGTGTCTGAAACTCCAGGAAGACAGGATGAACAATTCCCAATTTCTTCATGCTGTGCCATTAATCTATGTCATAGCATGAGGGACAAAGGATGAAATATCAACAAATGTAGATCTTCTCCATGCCAATTAGTCAGCATCTTGAGAATATTACCCTGACAGCACATCTTTTCTGAATAACTCTCCATAATGCAGGTTTATATTATGTAACCTTAGAAGTTTGGTATTCGGGCAATGTCAGTGTGTGTGTGTGTGTGTGTGTGTGTGTGTGTGTGTGTGTGTGTGTGAAGAGTTAATGTTTTGAATTTTTATTATCTCTTTTAATGCTACCTTCATTCTCTCCTGTAATTCCTGTTTACAGATGGGGAGGTTAGTTTCATTCCTACCAGGACTCAAAAAATTGAAAATATAGAGATTATTTTAATCATGTGATGTGACTCATTTCCTTAGATATTCTGAGTGTGATAAATATGAATAAAATCAAGGAATAATTTTTCAAGATCAGAGACTTGCTTGCAATTTTGCATCATGCTAACAGCACATTCAACTGTTTCCTAACCAAATTATCCTCAAAGGGAAGTATTTATTCCATGTTCCTAGCCAAAAATTTAAATTAAAATAAATAAATAAATAAATAAATAAATAAATAAATAAAGGGCTATGTTAAATCAGCAGCAGATCTGTGTGACTGAGGGAGACCTGGTTCTAGAAGAGTATAGAAATTAGTAAATGGTTCACTATACAAAAGAAATCATTTAGCTCTAGCAAAAGCTGGGTTATGCTGCTTAGAATGCAAGTGCTATTTTTGTTAAAGAATTATGTTCCATAATATCTGTTCTCTCTAACACATTCCATAGAGGACATTTAATCATAGATAGATAGATAGATAGATAGATAGATAGATAGATAGATAGATAGATATCATGTTCTAAGTATTACAAATACAAGGTTAGTTTCAGTATGACCAGAACTTCAGCTATGATATAAGCAATATATTTGAGTTCAATCTCCCAGATTCACATGCAAAATTTCTGACCTTGTTTTATTCTTCTGCTAAGTTTAAGGATACATTTATGTCACTGTTTTCATATTCAATATCAGCTGAAAAGTATTTTTCTCAAAATTTGCACTTAAAAACATTAATCATCCCCAGACCTATGACTACGGCTTTATCTTTGACCACTCTTCTACTTGGGCACTTTTTGTAGACAACATCCTCAAATTTATTCACCTGGAAAAGTCCTACTTATATTGAACTGGCCATCTTATTTGTGTTTGTAATATTTGGTGCTTAACATGTAGGAAGTTTTAAGTGGTCTACCTACAAGGAGTTTCCAATTGGAAGCATAGTAAGAGATTGTCACCAGGGGAGAAAGGAGAAAAGGAAAATGTTTTCCACACCCAGTAGTGCCAGTGGACCCTGAGTCTAGGAGCATATGACTCCCACCCCGACCTGACTCCTGCCTGGGAAGGAATTCAGCAACACCTTAATCTTGAAAGTCTGGCTTTCAGAACTGTGAGGTTATAAATTGCTGTAGTTGAAACCAGCCAGTGTGAGCTATTTTGTTATGGTAGTCCTAGGAAACTAACAGAATGCCTTCCTGCATTGCTTCCCGTTTGCTTTTTAATCCTAACATGACAGTTCTCTGGATGTTTGAAACGAAGCACAGCCGAGGTGGAGAGCAGATTTCACTAATTGGCAAGATGTCAGCTGAAATGGAGTGACGCTCACCGTTGTCTACATCTTCTGTTCTTGCCCCTGTTGCTTTAGACTCTGCTGATTAATTTGTGATGGAAGCATAGTGTCTGTGGACTTTTAACAAAGGAACTGGAATTAGCTGCCAATTAGAGAGGAAATGGACATCCCTCACTACACATTCATCGGCCCTCGTTCCCTTCCTCCCAGTGTCTATCCCTTATGCAGTTTACTCTCCAAACTTCTTTCTACATCAACAAGATTTTGGCAATCTGCTTCAGAAAAAATCAGCTCCGACATCTCCCAGACAGCTGGTCAGTTTTTCACTTGATGCCCTTCTTCCCAAGACTTCCTGTTTGGAATGCAAAATGGAGTTCCTGAGAGAAAGGAGGGTTGAAAGTTCTTCCAACTCCTTGAGTCTTTTGATGGGATGAGAGGGGGCTTCTGAATCTCTGTAATCCCCCCTCATTCTCTTCCTGTTCCCTGCAGTGTAAGCAAAACCCAGGTCACCACACTCTGCTTGGGCAAGTCTGCATGAAAACCATCTCTGACACTTCTCTATTCTCCAGACAAAACACAGATAATGAAATGCATGCTTCTGTCATTATTCTCGATTTATGTGGCAGTTGCAAAGAATAGTGAATTAATATCTCCAAAGATTCCACTCTTAACAATGAAAAACTAGATAAGTATTGATTTGAATCTCCTGCAGTTGTGCTTAAATTGTTGTTTTTCAGTTGGGTTTTCAGTCGCAGAAAAAGAGATGCCTGGGAAAAGGAGAGAAGAGTTTCCTCCAGCCTCTTTGCTTCCAGGATGTTTGCCCATTGATACACTGTTGTGGTCAGATTTTGATGTTTTTTTTTTCAGGGCCTCCTTCATGATCTGTCAACTGTCCCCCAAAGAAAGAAATATTGCACAATGCAATAATACATTTGATTCCAGTCTCAACCAAGCGGGTCAGCAAAATTGAGCTATAAATTTCCCTAGAATTGCTTCTCAGGAGAGTTCCAGTATTTCTCAATGGGTCAGAAATCAGTACCAATGGCCCATCTCTTGCCATGTTTTGGCATCTAGACTCCTTGAAAGAAAAAGAGGCAGATTTACATGGAGCTGAAACTATCCTCTTCCATCACGCTGTTCAAGCACTGGATTACACTATGCCTCTGAACTTTTTTTTTTTTTTTCTATGGAAGCTCGTGGAACTTCAGAAAGCTGGGAGAGGGAAGCTGCATCTCCCAAAGCCCCCATTACAGCACTGAGCACTAGGCAGACTTCTGCCTCCAAGAAGCTGGACAGGAGGGAAGTGCCTCTCCATCCTCAAAGACTCACTACTGTCATGAGATGAGCTGAGGTGTGGTTCAGAAGTTACAAGCATCACAGAGGACTTGGGTTCAGTTGCCAGCACTAAAATGGTGGCTCAAAAACACTACTGTAATTCAATTTCCATTGGGATCCAATACTTTCTTCTGGCCCTCCTGAGCTTCTATAGCCATATGGTACACATAAAATAGGCATACACACACACACACACACACACACACACACATATACACAAGTGTGTGTGCATATTATATATATATATATATATATATATATATATGAAATTTTATTTATGTGTGTATTTTTTAAATGTAGGACTGTTCTATGAGCCATCTCAACAGCTCACTACATACATTTCTTAAAGAAGAGAGGAGAGGAGAGGAGAGG
>NW_021604630.1:6870855-6890950 GCF_004785775.1 Grammomys surdaster
AGCATGATCAGTATAAAGTTACCAGGGTAATATTTGCTCCCATAGTGATAGAATAGGTAGGAAGTTGTTTTTGTAATATATCATTGGGGCCAACCTCTAAAGCACCTATACTCTTTGACCACTTGTGTCTACATAAACATTTTGAGTCACTGTAAGTTTCTCTGCCAGTAACTTGTGATTCCCACATTACCTCCAGAGGGAGAAATTAAAAAGCAACTAATTTGACTATATTATTTCCACTTCTGGTTTGTTTTAAAAGGCTGATGGGTTCTCCAGACCATATCCAGAAGTGATTTAGTTGCTGGATTTCTAGAAATTGCCTAGTATTGGTTAAGCTGCCAGAGAATTGAAGTTATAGAAAGAAGAATGCACTTGCTGATGCCCTAGCAGTTAGACAAGAGGAGAGGGCACAAAAACTTTAAAAATGTCAATACTCCCTTAATGATGCTGGAAGGAATAAGGCCTCTCCCTATCACATGGGTTAGTATATAGCTCCTTATGCCACTGCTTGTGAAGGCACAGCCTTTAGTTAACCTATTATTGAGGCATCTCAAATCTGTATTGTTCAAAAGATAATGTTATAAATAGTGTTTGGTATTTAGGCAGTGAAAGATGTAGGTTGTTTTATCTTATTAAAATACACAGAGTGTTGTTCAAATATTTCTTTGTTCATGGTATGTTACTCATGCATACACTATTCAACTGTTCGAGAAAATAGCTACCCGTGTAAATGGCAATAGACAATTAGACCATTTGCACTGTGTTTCACACAGTAGAGATGAAGCAGCTGAATTACATCAAATATTTGAACAACATGCTTTGGTGTATAATGTGCTGTAGGAGAATGGACTAGTTTTTTTTTTTTTTCAAACTTCAAAGTTGCTGCAATGATTATATGTGTTGCCACATTTTCAAGCCATTTTGTGATATTATATTGGGAATTGAGTTTCACCAAAATGTCTTTACTTCCTCTATTTAATATTTTATTAACCTGTATTAATGACATAAGGGTATACGTTATAGTATTTCAACAAGAATGAGGCATGTGCTGACCAAGCTAAAAGATCAGCATTTCTTTATACTTGGAGATTAACTCTGTTCTTCATAAAAATATAAGCTAGCTCATTGTGAACTACAGTTATCCCTCTATACTACAGAACACCACAAATGATTTGAGGTGCTTTGCTGTGTTTTAGTGTCTGTTTCCCAAATACCCTTTATCTTTACTTATGGCCCATATCCATCTAAATATTTACTCATAACTACTCTGCCTTCGATTCCGATATTTTTGTTCCCACATATGAGAAAGGTCACAGAGTATTTGCAATTCTGTGTCTGGCTTGTTTTATTTAAAGTAATATCCACTCATTTTATTTCTACAAGTGTCAAGATCACATTATTTGTTGTATACCGATAGGCAGAGTCATAGTGACCTGTCCCCTGAACCTTCACCCAACTGATACCTGGTTCTGAAAGATATCTGTATTCCCCCTGAATACCCACACTCCAGTGTCATCCCCTTCCCCACATCCTGCCTTTCTGTGTTTATAACCCCTGTGTAGATGAACTACAATTTGAGAAAAAATAAATAAATAATTTTTTAAAAAGAGAAATAACAAATCCTACATCCAATAGAGGGCTAATATCCAATATATATATAAAGAACTCAAGAAATTAGACCCAGACAACCAAATAACCCTATTAAAAATGGGGTACAGAGATAAGCAAAGAATTCTCAACTGAGGAAACTCAAATGGCCAAAAAGCATCTAAAAAAATGTTCAACATCCTTATCATCAGGGAAATGCAAATCAAAACAACCCTGAGATTCCACCTCACACCAGTCAGAATGGCTAAGATCGAAAACTCAGGTGATAGTAGATGCTGAGGATGTGGAGAAAGAGGAACACTCCTCCATTGTTGGTGGGATTGTAAGCTGGTGCAGCCACTCTGGAAATCAGTCTAGTGGTTCCTCAGAAAATTGGATATAGTATTACCTGAGGACCCAGCTATACCACTCCTGGGCATAAACCCAGAAGATGCTCTAACATATAACAAGGACACGTGCTCCACTATGTTAAATAGCAGCCTTATTTATAATAGCCAGACGCTGGAAAGAACCCAGATGTCCTTCAACAGAGGAATGAATACAGAAAATGTAGTACATTTACATGATGGAGTACTAAAACAATGACTTCATGAAATTCTTAGGCAAATGGATAGAACTAGAAAATATTATCCTGAACTATTTCAATAGACTGTATAAGATGGGGGCTAGATTTCTCACTTTTAAAATTAGAATTTTCAGATAATAAATTAAGTGTGAAGGGAAGGTCACACAAACTCATATAAATATACATGAATATGGTATATATCTTATTTCTAATTTTGCTGTCTAATGAAAGACATCAGAAGCCCAGGAGAAATGGCTGACTTTCCAGAGTATAAGACAAAATTTATCCAATAAACCTGGATGATCGGTACTGGAGTTAAGGAAGTGATCATAAATAACAGTAGACAGAATTAGTCATGATGATTAGGGCATATTGAAAGAAGCCATAAACTTTGTGATACGGGAAGCCAGAAGAAAATTTTGAGACACAAATTTAAGAAACCAATATGATAAAAATAAAAGCACATTGAAGGTGCTTTACAACATTGAACCATAAATAAATGAGACCAAACAGACAGACTTTCCCATGAGTAAATATTCCAGATAGTTTATGTACCTACTTCTCCCTCAAGGACAGAAACACTAATGTCTCAGTTGTTAGGTGTATGCTGCTCACAGTGAGGAACCTCTTTATAAATAAAACACAGTGGGGGGGGGGGTGTAAAACAAAGCCATGAAATGCAAAACCTTATTCAAGTGACCAAGGTTCCATCATTTACAATACTTCATTATCTTTATAAATGCCTTGATATGATGTCATAGAAATAGCACTTCACCTCTACATTTCTCAAAATGTATAACCATGATCTAATTATCAGAAAAAATCCTAATCAATGGCCAGTCAACAATGTATTGAACTCCACAATATCTCAACATTATTAACAAGGGCAGCCTGAATTACTGTCAAAGCCAAGAGACCCCTAAAAAGACTTGATGACCAAATGCTATCTGGACCCCTGGATGAGATCTAGGAAGAGAAAAATAGTTGTTGCTTCTGTTATTTCCTCATATCTGACATACCAATATTAAGGAAGGAAGGACATAGCTTCTGATTTCATGGAGTTAAATTGGTTATTGTCATCCCCAGAAGAACCCTTCAGTTGATTGTAAGGAGAGAATGACAGAACTATCAAAGAATAATGAACCCCAGAATAGCCTACTTCCACCAAGGTTCCAATGCCATGATTTCCATGACCTCCTCTCCTGCCACTAGGTGAGGAGAAAATCCACTATTCAAACCATGAGCTAGAGACTAAAGTAGAGTTTAGTCAACAATAATATTCCAGTATTCATTCATTCATTGATTCATCACTCATACATTCATTCACTCATTAGTTCACTGTGACAATGAAGCCACATTAACATAATATGTTAACAATAACGACAAGATAAAAGTCTCATGGGAACATGGTGACATCTTTACAGTTTTTCTATAAAGTTCAAAGTACTCTAAAAGGGAATTTATTAAGGATAAACAAACAAAAAGATTCCTGAGTCATTTCTGAATATCCTGAGCTTTTTGACATAGGTCACAGAACAAGGTCTCTGAGAGCAGACGGAGCTCAGCTGCCAGCTTCTCAGAAAGAATTTTCTGACAATTTGATCTGACATAATCTCCATGGCTGCCAGTTGCCTCATATTATCTTTCCCTTCTCTGGACCCTGCACTGCCTAAAAAGTCTTGAGTGTTTCTTTTTCTCCCGTGTCTTCAAAATATAAACTGAGCTCCTTATCTCACTAAACCTTCATCCTGTTCTTCACACTGCTACTGGTATATCGTAGTCTGTCTTGAATATTAATTGAGTTAATGAACATTAAAATTATTTAGAACCTAGGACCACAGATGTTAGCTAAGTGACAGAGAACCTGCTAACCATGCACAAAGGGCCTGGGTCCCATCTCTAGCATAAATAAATAATAAACACTTGAAATCATAAAGTCACATTCTCACACTAGCTGGAATGTAACGAGTCAGCAGACACTGGTCCACACCAATATTGACTGCCAGCCACCCATTTGCCGACATGACACTTCAAACCTGAATGCGTATGCCCTCAAAGGTCACAGAGTTTGGGATCTGATTTTATAAATGAGATGTACAAGTGAGCTTTACAGTCTTTGATGGATTTCAAATAAAGAAATATAATGAAACTAATAGTAATACCAAAAGAGCTTAAAGTGGTTTTCTAAAAGCCAGTTAAAAGGTAAATAAGAACCAATGTTTATTTTCTACCTCTATTTTTGCATCTCTTCCGGACATCATAAGCAGAAGCAGGGTAGGAAAGTGTTTTGTGGTTAAACTATACAAACTCTTCAATCTCCAATCTGAGAAGATTTTTTTCACTATGTTTCCTGACAGTGAGAATTAAAATTTATAAATTGAATCATTTAACCACTCAAATGTGCGATCTGCTTTCCTTAAGAACTTGTGCTTGCATGCCGAAGGTATAAAATATGCTTTATAACAATTAAACCTCCTCATTGAAGCTGGAAAATAAACTCTGCCACTTTTAATTTTCTTACATTTCATTCTTTTTCTTGCAGCTCCAAGAATGATCCAAAAATCCCAGCAGCCACCTGAAAGCAACAAATAAAACATGGAGAGCAGTGGTCTCAACCTTCCTAATGTTCCGACCCTTTAATAGAGATCTTTGTGTTGTAGGAACCTCCAACCATAAAATTATTTCATTGCTATTTCATAACTGTAAATTGTTATTCTTGTGAATCATAATGTAAATATTTGATATGCAAGATATCTGAAATACATAGGTTGAGAATCACTGACATAGATAATTGTGTGTTCTTCTCTCCTCCCAGACTTAAAATCAAGAAATTCAAACCTAGGCACAACACAGAGACTTACATTACACTGGCAAGAACATGAGAGAGAGAGAGAAAAATTATACATCCAGCATTTATCCTTTAAAAAGATCTTATTTGTTTTTAGTTTATATGCCTGAGTATTTTTTCTACATTTTTTTAAAGCCTATTACACTAAGAAACTAGGTGGCCATGTCATTTTTTATATTCTTACATTATACATGGATTATGCAAACCAAACAGATAAAAACAAAATCACATTACAAATGTGGTTTTGTAAGCTGTCTTCTCACTGGATATATGAACATATATATCCATGTTGACATAGATTGATGATATTTTAACAGCTTAAGGTTACTTATCCCAAATTCTATAATTCTGAAGATTTAAATGGCTTACGGTATTTAACTACTGTAGTCAGCCCTGCTATGAACATTCTTGCATGTGCATCTGTACTTGTCTAAATATTTTCTTAAGAAAAATTACTTGGGGAACTGTTGATTGAATATATCTAAATCTCTTCACAATGTCAAAACATTTTTAAAGCTCTCTGGAAAAGTCGCACAAATTTAACACAGTCTCCTCAGCTTTAAACTGCCCATTAGCTCTTCCCTAACAGTGGCTATCAACTCTAAATTTAATATTTGCATATTGAGAGGAGTAAGTGATCTCATGTAGCTATTTTGGTTTGGGCACAGTTGTTCAGCCAAGTCAATATCCTGCCTACTCCCAATTATATGACAAGACCCAAATCAAATCCATAGCTCTTTTCATACTTAAGCTTGGACACTAGCCCTACTAGATCCTCCATTTTTAAAATCAAATAACAAACACAAAACCACACAAAGAACTGAATGTTTGTGTCAGCCAAACTCATTTCAATGAGCCCAGCATGGAACCTCTTCTTAGCATTTCTCTGTGTTCTCCCGCCTCAGTGCTTCTGAGCCTTCTTGTTCTACAGGAGTCGCATCCTTGGAACTTGCTCAGTTGGAGGGGGGATTATGATTAAAAGAATGCTTGGCCCCTCCACCTTGTTGGTTGTGTACCTTTCTTGAAGATGTCTCTCCACCTGCTTTAATGATCTTCACTTAGCAGGAGGGAGAGGCCAAGGCTCAGGCATGCCTCTGTAGAATTCAAGGACCAGGATCTGTCGATATAATTGGCACCCTATCTGTCAGAGAATCTCTTATGAACTGAGAAGTAAGAGGCACATAATTACTAGGCATGATTTTCCCCTTGAAAGAAAAATAAAACTTAATAAACATGATGTCCACAGGGTGCACAGACAAAATGAGAGCTCCCTGGATCCTTTTGGGAATTCTGACCAGCTTCAGCCATGCCATGCAATCTTTAATGAAGCATCTCTCAAATGAATGATTTATTGCATTCCCAGGTTACTATAAGGTAGAGTTGTCAGTTGTACCTAGCAGTGAGTGACAAGGTAGCTGAACTCTGAGGAAGCTAGCAGCTCTTCACAGTAAGCTCGACTGAAGCTTACTAAGCCTCATAACACTATAAAAGAGAAAAACAATAAAAGAATGTTCTGCACAAGATAGAAATGGACACGCTAATGTATCTTCATATGGTTCTTGTTTTAATTTAAAAACAACCAGTGAAATGAACAATGAATTAGAAATATAAATGCAAAAGGAAATAAACCGGCAAGATACGAAGCAGGCCAAATTCCACAGCCTACCTGAGTGAGAACAGAAGTATTCTTTATCTTAACAGTTGTATGAAGTTTCCTCGTTTGGGCAGAAAGGATGATAACAGATAAAGATTAAATAAAAAATTAAGTGAGGTGAGGGGAGCATAAAACTTTCCGATGGCCCCATTAGTCCAGTGGACTACCTGTAGTAGATTAGTTCTGTTTTTCTGTCAATGCCTTTCTGTCTGCATTCATATGCTACAAAATTCACAGAAGATGAGAGCAAAAAGACAGCATCAAAATTATACCTTCTCCAGGGACAGTTCAAGACAAGAAACTTTCCAGCTCCAGTACAAGAGATTTTACTACATTATCTTATTTCATGTTATTTCATGCATACCGAAAGAATTAAATCAGAACCTAAATCAGAATAAATGACATTTTTTTTATTCTCTACTATGCCAAATTAGAATATCAATGCATCAGGGTGTATGTTAATAATTTCACAATTAGTAAGTGTGGTCTTAAAAGTTCTTCTCATCCCTTCAGACTACTGAGCAGCACATCACGCTCTCCCTTTTAATGATGTTATCCCTAATACTTTATAACTTAAGAAAGGATCCTCTTTCTAAATAGATTTGTTTATACACATAGACAAATGCTACTCTCAGCCTTAATCTGAGAAGCCTCTCTAATTAATATGGGTAAATGCAGAAACTCATGACTATTCAGGATAATGGGTATGTGCTCAGCCTAAAGGAGCCCTTCTAAGGCTTCAAGGAAACAGAAAGAGTGGACTATGGATTGTAGCATGGTTATG
Source organism: Grammomys surdaster (assembly GCF_004785775.1). Lineage (NCBI taxonomy): Eukaryota > Metazoa > Chordata > Mammalia > Rodentia > Muridae > Grammomys > Grammomys surdaster. The sequence continues at coordinate 6,878,315 of NW_021604630.1, forward strand.
CTCCAGCTTATGGTTAGTATCCATTTATAAGTGAATACATACCATATGTGTGTTTCTGGGTCTGTGTTACCTCATTCAGGATGATATTTTCAAGTTCTATCCATTTGCCTGAAATTTTCATAATATCTTTTTTTTCGATAGCTGAATAGTATTCCATTGTGTAGATGTACCACATTTCCTTTATTCATTCTTCAGTTGAGGTTGTTTCCAGGTTTTGGCTATCACAAATAAAACTGCTATGAACATAGATGAACAAATGCCCCCTGTGGTATAGTGGAGTGTCTTTTGGGTGCATGTTTACCAATTTTCTGTGAAACCATCAAATTGCTTTCCAAAGTAGTTGTACAAGTTTGCACTCCCACCAGCAATGGAGGAGTGTTCTTGTTCCACATCCTCGACATGTGCTGTCACTTGAGATTTTTATCTTAGCATTCTGATCTGTATAAGATGGAATCTCATAGTTGTTTTGATTTGCATTTCCCTAATGACTAAGGACGTTGAACATTTCTTTAAGTGCTTCTTAGCCTCTTGAGATTCCTCTGTTGAGAATTCTCTGTTTAAATCTGTACTCCATTTTTAATTGGCTTATTTGGTTTGTTGATATCTAATTTCTTGAGTTTTTTATGTATTTTGGATATTAGTCCTCTCTTGGATGTAAGGTTGGTGAAGATCTTTGCCCATTCTCTAGGCTACTATTTTGTCCCATTGACAGTGTCCTCAGATTCACAAAAACTTTTCAGTTTCATGAGTTCCCATTTATTAACTGTTGATCTTGGTGCCTGAACTATTGGTGTTCTGTTCAGAAATTTGTCTCCTGTAGTAGAATGTAAGAGCCGGAAGGTAGAAGGGCTATGGACCACCTTCTGGGAAAGACAGATATTGCGAGATGACCTCATTGCTTCTGTGGATACCAAAATGAGCTTTCATCAAAATGGATCTCTCAAGAGTCAGGAATAGATGAGTAAGCTATATAGATGACTATGATGGTGATAATGTAGTTATGTATTTATGAATCCTTCTCATATGAGTTACTGTTTCACTTTCTATACACAAATTTTCACATAGAAAATATGCATAAATAAATTCACGTATAAAAAATAGTCATTTAAGTTTGCATTTCTACTGTCCTTCCACCGTATCTTTAAAACTTTGGTTTACGTTAGCATTAAATCTGGAGTCTATCTATGACTCTGATAGAATCAGGGCTCAAATTTTATTTTATTATTTCAATTACTTTAATTTTGCAGAAAGCCATGCAGCTGTCATACCACCATTAACTGAATGCTACATGATTCTCAGAATCGTTTTCATTCAACATCAATGCACATATTTCTATTTGAGAATTACATTAAGTAGATGACAAGCATATATTGCAATTAGCCAAGCTGTCAGAGCCCCAGGAGGTAGACCTGCACTTATCTCTGCCTTGGTTGACTTAATCACCTTCTTCCTATATATGTACAAATGTGTGTGTTTTACATCACTGTCCAGTTGTAATTTGTGGGATACAAGTATGATGGCTTTCCTGTTTAAAACTTGCCAGATGTTCTATAATGCATATAGGAGAAGGCTCTTTTGGATAGAGAATCATCTTTTTTGTACCAGCCACCTGTGAGATTTTTTCCCTCCAATACTGCTGTTTTTCAGATTAAATTTTTATATGTTTAATTATATTTATTATCTGTTCCTGAATATATGATCCAAGAGGGTGAAAATCAAACCAGCACATTTAATAACCAATAGTTATGCACAAAAAAATTTATTATAAGCAAGCCCTCTGCTGGCTTTTGCTTCAGCATGTTCGGCATACTTGAGGTATCTAAGCATCAGGTTTAGTAACTATAGAAAGAGTCTGGATAACTTTGTCTGGCTTCTACGTTTTATATTTTTTTTAACTTTATACTTATGTATGTCTGCTTGAATGCATGCATGTGAAGCATGTGGGTACAGGTACCCATGAAGGCCAGAGAAGAGAGGCAGAGGCCCTGGATCTGGAGTTATAGGTGGATGTGAGCCATCCAATGTGAGTTCTAGGAACCAAAGCATTGTCATATGCAAGAAACACAAGGGTTTTAAGTGTCTAGCACTAAGCCAGCTTTCTAACCATCTTATAAGGAAAAAAATATTGTCTAGAATACCTTGTGGGACTATGTAAGGGTATCTTGGTTCTTGGTTGGGCATGGGCCTGGAACCCCAAGACTCCAGGGGAGAAACGGCAGGTGTTCGGCCACGTCTCCAGAACCCTGGGTCCTGACTCAAAGTCTAGTCTCCATGAACCTACATTGTCCAGTCATGTAGGCCATTATAGCCCCTCCCAAAGTGCACAGGTAGAGGGTGTGACTACAGCCCTCAGCCCATAGATTTACATACTAATGAAGGCCAGAGGGCAGAGCAAATTAAGCATTCTTCCCTCTTCCCCTTTCTCCCTCCCTATTTAACTCAGATCTGCCCTGAGTTTCACGGTGGGGGGGGGGGACATCCAGATCCATCTATCATCCACCATGAAAATAAACCCTTTTGGAACCAAGGACTTTCTCGTGTCATTGGGGCCTGCCATCGCCAAAGCCTCCAGCCTCTGGAACCTTAGACCTTCTCCTATATGTGTGACCTGCCATGTGGAAAGCCTCCAGGACACCACTGTGGCTTTTTTTCCCCACAATACCTTTTTCTGGCCTTGTAACATTAAAACATCAAACTTTCTAGAACCATAGACAGAATTAAAAGGAGTAAAATGTCTTTTCCATTGAAATAATTAACATCTCCTAATTATAGAGGAAGCTTTTTTAATCTCCTATACTATACAAGACTGGAAATAAAGCACATCTTGCAAAACAGTCAGGCAAGTGCATTTAGCTAGACTCTCCTATTAGCCCAATGGTTTGCTGAATAACCATGGAAACAGAGTAACTATAATGCAGATGTTCTGAACTTGAAGTCTGAATTTTGCATTTAACTCTCTAGGCTGCTGCTCCCCACCTCAGAATGATGGTCCTTTATATTCTTTGTTCAGGTGTCTCAGAAATTATTCCTCATTTCAAAGAAGCAGAATTGCTCTTCGAAGCAGATTTCCATGTTCCTTCATCTGTATAGTCTTAACTGAATGACAGAGCTGCAGAAGTCCACTGCTGTAACACACACATGGCCACATGGTCCCTGCCAGCACATCTGAGAGGACAGTTGTTGGCAAGGAACAGGGGCTGCAGAAGTTCATGAACTGTTCATCCAGGGTGCTGTCACAGGCCTGTCACCCTGTTGATGTCTGTTTGAGTGTCTACACTGCCCACAGCTGCCAGTTACTGGATGATTCCAATAGTCATCAAAGTCATCTCTCCCTCAGAAGACAGAGAGCGAGCCAATGACTGGAAGAATACACTGTTTATTTCAGTTGCCATTTGGCATCACACTCAGCTGACATATGTAGGAAAGCCTCCGGGCCAGAGAGTTCTATCTAGGCTTGACTCTTGCCACAACACAATCTTGAACCAAGGAATGGGCTGCCTGAGGGAAGGGGTAAGGAGAAGAAAAGACATGAAGAACAGTTTTTGTATGGTGACCTTTATTCTGATGCATCATACGCTTGAGATCTTAGCTGCTGGGATGATTTTAGTTGGCTCATACTGCTTCTGTAGTAACCCCAGTGAATTTTAAGTGCAGCTGGCACACAGATCCGAGTCCTTAACTTTCTCAATTTTCCTTTACTCCACTGGGAAGTCTTCCCACTTTCTAGTCCCAGGAACAACTGGCTTCAGCTAAACATCTTTGATCTTTGGTCAAATGTTCTAGGGGTATTTCCTGCACCCCACTCATATCCAGAATTTGATACTCATCCTTCTGGAACTTTTTTTGTACTTCAGAACTCACATTTGATTGGAGCTTTCTTTGGTTTCCCTGTAAACAACAAATATACAAACAAAAACAAACCAACAACAAAGCCAAACAACCATCAGACCTTCATTTCGTACTCACAGTTGTTCTAGTAACTCTTTTTCTGACATATCTATCACATGTCCATATCTATCACATGTCTGTTCTTTCTCTGTCTCTCTCTCACACACACACACACACCGTAAGGAAATACAAATTTTAGAAATCAAAATTTGATTTGGTTTCTTTGATTTTTGGTTGGTTGGGTTGGGTTGGTTGGTCGGTTGGTTGTTTTATAGTAACAGCAAGCAGCAGGCACATAGTAGATACAATAAATGCTACATCAATGTAGGCCATGTACCAGCTACAACTATTATTAGCAGCTGCCTTTGCCTTAAAGATTTTCTCTTTTTCTATATATACAGTGGTGTGTGTGTGTGTGTGTGTGTGTGTGTGTGTGTGTGTGATGCTTTTAAATCACAGCTGCACGTGCATGGATGTAAAGGCCAGAGGAAGATGTCCAATGTCTTTTTCTTATTTTTTTTCTCTTCTAGTTTTTCCCTTCGTTTCCTTGAAACGGATTCTTCCATTGACACAAAGGCTAGTCATTTGGGCTACACTGGGTAGCCAGCAAGCTCCAGAAATGTCTATTTTGTATTTCTGTAGCCTATGTTTGTTTATAGTCATTCCCTACTAAACCTACAATCTGGAGTTTTGAACTCAGGTTCCCATACTTACATACATACAACGTATGCTTACATACTGAGTGATCTCTCTAGCCTCTTCAACATTTTTTTCCAATAAAATGGAAGCATATACATACAGGTAACTTGGGTTTTGGACAGAAGAGAGTGTTATATAATAGAACCTGACCCTACTGGCTAAAATCAGAATGATTACTAGCTTGCTGCACTGTGTCTTACTTCCCTTTACCTCCCCCAGCAGAAGACCCAGAATCAGAAGAAATCTGTGAGAAACAAACTAAATCACAAAAATGTATCTTTTACATATTTTAACATGTCAAAAGATCATTGCTTTAAAAAAAACTTTTTTGAATACCTACAGATATTTCTGTTCTAATAATGTTCATGCCATATTCACATCGTAAATCTCGTCAAACCCTAAGTGGTAACTTTAGTTTCCAGGGTGAAAGTGAAACTCTGCTCCTCAGGATGTTTGTAGCTTCTATGATGACAAACGTTGGTTGCTTCACCAAGTTAAATGTGGCAGGTCAGAGAGTCTTTAATATAGTCCTGTAGGTGTCAGAAGACAAATGGAAAAGGACATATTACCCAGGGATGAAAATTAGATCTGTCTGTTTGAGAAATTCTTTTCCTACTTCAAACACTCAAGCCCATAATCATACCTGAGTGATGTTGAGCTGTAGACTGATTGCTGCAAATGGGAGAAGACATCTTAGCACTTTGTGCTCCTGATTAAGGCACCATGGTACCCTTGGTGGTCCCAGGTAAATTGTTACCAAATGGGGAGGGTTAGTTCATACAGCTGGATCGTATCTTCCTTCCCGTGGTGTGGCTGTATTAGTGCAGAAGATCCATATGCTAATGAGTGAGTGTCTTACACAGCCTTGCAGTGAATTAACTAAGGGCTCTGGGTAGGAAATCAGGAGACTGGGCACTTACAGAGCCCTTGTCATTAATCAATGTGTGTTCCACACTGTGTTACAAGCTGAAGTCAGAAAACTCAGGTTAGATGGAATGTTTATTTCTACAGAAGATCATACAGAATATAAAAAAAAGTGTCAGTATTAATAACTTGAGTCCAACAATTTTACAAAACATACTGTATTTAGAAGAGCAATATTATGCGCTAGTCATGAATGAGTGAACACTAACTTTAAAAGTACAGGTCTAGACTTCCCCAGATGCTCTCTGCTCCATCATGAGGGACCAAAGGCATCCTTCTCACCAGTCAGTGGTACTCAAAACTTGGCTCTCCATTATGATCCCTCCAATCCTATACTAGCAGGAAGGAGAGACACATAAGGAATCGATTGCCTAAATGGTCTCAAATAGCATGGTGGAGAAAAAGTTCACTATTTTTGAAGGGTGATGAAACCCCCAACTCAGCCTTGTCTACTACAACCTTTGTCATTGGTTGGATACTTGAGTTCCAAAGATAAAGATAGATTTCAGGATTCTGGAGCCCTTGACCCGGGAGTGCCAAGGTGTGATGCAGCTTTTTTGTAGACATCTGACTGGAGAACCGTTGTTGTTGTTTAAACGTTTTCTGGCTGTCTGGATGGCCCCTTTCCTCAGCCTCTACCTAAGTGGGTGATCAACAGCATTCCCAGGTGTTTGACTTCTTTGGCGTTGTGTCTAGGATATAAAAGGCAAAGTGAAAATGACCCTCAATGAACGGGCAGGGGGCCCATCCACACCAATGTTTCTTCCTTCTCTTCATCTTTGGAACTTGCATTCAGACACATATCCCAGAGTTTATAGCTATATTTAGTGAAAGAACAGAGAAGTTGTATCTCACCATTTTTCCAGAACTAACGCTTCCATTGAAGGTTTTGAAGGTTATTATTTTTTTTAATCTTCCAGCTGACCTTTTTATTCAGTTTTTCACTGTGGATGCCAATTCTTTGGTGGCATGTTTTCATTTACTTCCTCCTCCTCCTCGAGTGCTTACAACACTAATCCCACAGTTTGCTGCATCTGCTGATTTCCTCTTATTATGATCCATTCCCTCTGTGGCTTGTAACTGCTGATTGTGTGTTTGTTTCCAATGCGCACTTTCCCCTCTGTACAGTAGTAGCCCTAAACAGAATTTTATCTGACACCTCTGAGAACTCCTCTGCCCAGGATCACTATTTACATTTCTAATTTATCAGCTTAGAATTCATGTCTGTACACAATATATGAATTGATATTCCATACCTGGGCCCAGTGTGTGCTTCCGCACTGACTCCTAATTGGGGATATTTTTCTTACTGAAAGCATAGAAGAGAGATGTGTTCTTCCTTGTCAATTCTGAGAACATATGATATCATCCTGTCCACTTGATAAACCAGGCAACTCTGAAATTGTTCCAGCTTCCTGTTCCTGTCTCAGAGCACCTATCAGTCTCACTGCTATCTCTCATGGTCCTTCTCTTTTGTGAGTACATTTCCTGTTTATGGCTGACATAAAAATTCCCACTCCTCTTCACTAAGCATTGTATTACCTGTGGAGACAAAGGCCTACCTTGGCTTCTCTTATTGGCCTGGATATAATAGAATTTTTAATTTTTATAGACTACGGTCATGTGTGCCCAAAATTGCTTATACAAGTGACAATTAACTAATGAAAAATTTCAGAATATGAACTATTAATAACACTAGTCAAGGCTTGTTTATATAATGGTTGTTCTGGCTGGTCATTCTGCATTAGTTCAGAATATTATGCAAAATGAGATTTTTGTCATTGATTTAACAAAATCAGAAATGGCAAAGTGAATGTACCTTTTACCCTGGATAATATCCTGGATAATATCCTGGGTATCTTCACTTACTATACCACAACACCAGTTCCATAGAAAAGAGTAAGCAAGGTTCATTAGGATAATGATAAAATCCTGTGGGTTTTCTTGCACTGCAGGATACAGACCCTCCTGTTTCCTGCTGTTGTCCTGCCTCTGCTATTTGGCTTTTTTAAAAAGACCTCTTTCTGCTTCCATCAACATAGCCTATAATAAAAAGGCTCCAGGTGCTTCCAAAGGACCAGCAGCATGGCCAGCTGTCCAGGCACTGGCACCCCCTTGAGGTATTCTCAGCCAGATCAATCGAGAAAAACACCTCTGAGAAACAGATGTCTTTTTACATTTCCCAGAGGATACCAAGCTTTGCCAAATAGTCTCACTGCCAACAAATATCCCAGCACGAGACTTTATTAAGCCTTCACAAAGTGAAACAAATGTCATTTTGAGCCAGTTGTCCCCCCACCCACCCCTTGTTTTCTGTCTTGATTCTTCTCTCTTCATTCCTTCCTCTATGTGCCTTTCTTCTTTCTTATGTCATCCCATTATTATTATGACTATCTTAGTTAGGCAATCTCCATTGAAATGTCTATGCATGCATTAATTTTTGTAAGGAAATGATAGAGATTTGTCAGCCGGAAAGTGTCTGACCTAAGAAGTAAAATAGCAAATGTGTCTGATCCAATAACTAAAACATCAAATGACTTAAACATGTGAAGGATTTATAGAAAACCAATTCCCCCTCACACACACACACACACACACACACACACACTCACACACAATGTCTGAGAGAACTTAGAAGTCAAACCTATTCTATCAAAGCCCTCCCATTTTCTAAACAAAGAAAAAAATTAAGCAGATGCCAGTATTTCTATTTTGAAACACAATAAAAGGACCACTTCTGCCCAACACTGTCTCTAGATATCTAGTAGAGTCTGCTTGTATCTCTAGTGAAAGATGAATTTGCTGTAATGTCAATCAGTCTAACAGTCCAAATATTCTTTGTTTGTGGACCAGACACTAATCCCTGACCAAAAAAGTAGCATAGTGGTGGCCCATATAAAAATTAATGCTTTATTAATAGATGACAGATTGTTATTATAACATAAACCATTTAATTATACAATTCTGGAGCCAAAATTCCTGTGTAACCAATTCGTTTCTGTGTTACTTTGAGCAAGTCAATTTACTTTGTTTTCTTACCTACAAAATATGAATAATGACAGTGACTATATTTGGGGTTGTTTTAATGGACAAATGAATCATACGCCTAAATTAGTGACTTATAAAAGTACTTCATAAGAATTACTAGAACATCAGGTTATGTTGCTCAAGGCTGCAACGGTCTCTCTCTCTTGATCATCCTGCACAAATGGAGCATAGCAATTTCCATAAGTGAATGGAATCTATTTCCGTAGCACTGAGATCTGATGTGGTCTCATCATTGGTTTTGGCTCATAGATGTAATAAAGGAATGATGTTGAACCTATGACTCAAGAAACCACGTATGTCTACACATTGCCTTGATCTTTCTACTCCAAGAAGCAACTAATAGTTATTAGCACAAAAGGAACGACTCCCACCACAGCTGAGTCTATTCCAACTGAGGCCACAGAACTACCTAGAAAAATTAGCAGAACCAATTAAAACTGATTGCAAAAGCAGGAGGGAGCCCAGCGCCCAGCAGAACCCACAAGAACTAGCTAGCTAAATCTAACCTAAATTACTCACTGGAAAACAGCGACATAAACACACAGCTCTTTTAAATTGTTACAGTCATTTTCTGTAAAGGGACAGAAACCCTGATACGGCTTTTACCATTATTAATAAATTTTGTTATTATGTCAACTTATTTGACACTGTTCTCAAGATAAGAATAGACACTACTTAACATATAGAATACAATTGAACTGCCAGCCCTGTTAAAATTGGGTGGGGTTGTGACTGGTTGACTAAAAGAATGTACTATATGTGCCAAAAGAAAACATCTGAGAACAACTGACAATAAACTATGCAGTGGCTGCCTATTCTCTTGGAACATGGGTGCCAGGAGAATCCAAGGGTTCAGAAAATGTCTCACTATGCTAACATGTTGGAAAGCCAACATATGACTGCTGTTTGGGGTGGCCTAAGTTAAGGCCATCAGGATGTAGCCACCATTTACTGCCCAACATGGGACTGACCACCTTGAGTATCCAGCCTGGCAAGACTTCAGCTAGTACCAACCCCAACCAGCATCTGAGTGCAACTCCATGGGAGACTCCACGAGAAATCTACCCAGTGGAGCTCTTTTAGATCCCTTCATCGTCCAACCCATTATGAAAATTAAGTGACTGTTTTAAGATTTCAGACTAAGCAGTTATGCAGCAAGAGTAACAAGCCATCATTAAGGCATGATTGATTTGCAACAGAAAAATCAAATGTTATTTGGAGGGTTTAATTTCTCATTAAGAAGTTCTAAAATCTATATGATCCCTTCAAATACACGAAACATGAAGATTATCAATAATCCATGAAGCTGGAAAATTTCCTAGCTCCTTAATCACAGGTCAGCCATTCCCCAGTGGATTCTACTCCACTACACACTTCTAAGAAAGCTACTTTAAATGGCTGATCAGACATACTTCTGGGGTAAGGCCAGGATTTAAAATTCTGCATTCTCTCCAAGGTAACTCAGAGTTGACAGAACACTACATAGTAATAGAGAATCTAGGTCTGCAGTGTTCTCTCATTTATTCTTGTTTTTAAAGTTCTATTTTTTAGGAGAACCAACACATTTGGATCCCACAGGATAACATGGGGAAGCACCTTTGATTCACATCCAAAAAGGATTTGGATTGTATTTCCATAAAAACGTTCTTGAAGAATTCTCTTGGGGATTCAGGATCTGTGGAGTAGAAAATGAAGCACTAAATATCATATAGAGACAATCTGCTGTTTGAATTTTAAACTTCAGCTACATGAATAGGATTTTGAGACATTACATTTTTAGATCCCTTTCCTATGACCCAGGTCTACTGGTGACTGACCATACATCAGAATTCAAGGGGAAAGAAGCAATAGCATTCAGAATTCCTTCACTTCTTTGAATTGTGGTGCTAAGGCCCCTAGTCCCTCATTGGAGAAAAGTTTATGAATTTAGGATGAAGTATAGATGCTGAAAGCAGTAATGTTTGGGTACATTTCCCATGGAGAGAATTCACATTAGGAGAGTATGCACCATGTATGGTTGCAATGCTTACTCCAAGGTATGTGGAACTGAAGCCCTCTTCTGAAGTCAGAAAGAATTTAGCTTGAATTCACCTTGCTTGCCAATTTTTTGAAGGATTCTAGGGAAATGCATACCTCAGTTATTTTATGTCCCAATTTCTTCATGCACAAATATAAGAAAGAATTCTTGGAACACCTCAACCCTCTTCCACCTCCGACTCCCAGCTCACTTAGCTGCCTTTGCCTGCTGGCTTCCTCCAGTCCTTAGCCATTAGCACATCATCTCCGCAATTTCATGGTTTGCTCTGTATGCATATATCTTACACCATTTTCATCCCGACCTGCCTACCATGCAGACTCCATATTCCCAAGCCTAGTTCCAACTAGTTCATGTACCAGCTCAACCAGAATCAAGCTAAGCCTCACATCAGACACGTAACCAAAGAGAGATGTTGACATGTCCAAGAAATATCATAAAAAATATAAACAGTATGAAAGACAAAATAGCATGTTCCTCCTCAGAATCACTAGTCCTATAGAAATGATTTCCAGTGAGAATTGTCTGCATGAACCCTGGAGCATAGACTTTAAAAGAACAATCATAAACTTTAGCAAAGATTTCAAGAAGTTTAAACAAGAAATTAAAAAAAAAATTTAAAAGCTCAGTAAATTTAGAAAGGATAATAATACACACCTGAGTGACATAGAAGAAAATACAAATATATGGCTGAATAAATGACAAAGACTGTTCAGAATTTGAGAGCTGAGTTTAATAAAACGCCAAAAAATCCTGGAGCAATGTCCTTCAAGTTAAAAAAAAACAAACAAACAAACCATGAATGACAACCTAGACACTGTACCCAGCAAAACTATATTCCATAGTTGAATACAAAGAAAAACTTACCATGATATAAACAGACTAAAAGAATTCATATTTCCCAGACTAGGCTACAGAGAATACTAAAGGAATATTTCAGACTGAAGTGAGGAATAAATATAGCTGAGAGGCTCAATAAAGTAAACAAATGAAGTTAAAATTACTGAAATGAAAAATACGGCTAAGAATATAACATGGAAAAAAGACAGCAGTCAACACATACTTTTCAATAATAATTTTAAATATTAATATCCTTAACTCCCAAATCAAAAGATGCAGGTTAGCTGGATAAATAAACAAAACCCATCTGTTTTATATAATAAATTCATCTACCTTCAAGGGCAAGAATCACTGTAGAGTGAAAAGTTGGAGAAAAGTAGCCCATGCAGTTAGGACCAGGAAGTAAGTAGTTGTTACCATCATAACATCTAACAAAATAGACTTCAATCTAAAACAAGGCAGAAGAAACAAAGGAAGATAATCCATTATCATCAGCAGCCCATGAAAGCTTCTCTAAAATAGACAACATTTGGTGATGCAAAACAAATGTTAACAAATTCAGAAAAACTGAAATAGTTCTGTGTGTCCTGTCTGACTATAATGAAACAACTTAAAATGGAGAGAAATTAAATCTCTAGTAGGTACACAGGCTACACAAGAGCATAGAGATTTAATACCTCACCTGTAAATGGTGAATAGGTCAAGGAAGATATTAAGAAAGAGAACGGAGAGAATTCCAGCTTGGTATAACCTGAAATGCTCCTGGTAAAAATGCATAGAAAATTGGAGTATGTAGGACTTCCCAGCCCTATACCAAAGGCTCAAAGGACAGGATAGACAGGGAGATAGAAAAAATTCTAAGAAACAAAGGATCCAAAGAGTTTGGGCTAGATGATGTCTTTTAGACATGACAGGGTAGCTGCATCCATGAAATCTTAATGAGATGGTTGCCTAAACAGGACATGAAAAATGATAATACCAGTTACTATGCCAACATGAATGGTAGAAACCTCAAAAGCCTTCACCCTTAGACAAAGAGCCAAAGGCAAATTAATGGCTAATTAGAGATAGAGAATCAATCTCTTCAAAGGATGACTCCCTAGTAGGCTACATAACCCCACCTGGTCAGCCCTTAATACACACACACACATACATATATACATATACATATACATATACATATACATATACATATACATATA
>NW_021604630.1:6890960-6931982 GCF_004785775.1 Grammomys surdaster
ATATACATATACATATACATATACATATACATATACATATACATATACATATATATATACACACACATATGTACGTGAGCAACACTAAAGAGTCACAAACGGCTGTATTTATAAATTGATAAATATTGTAATGAATAAGAGGTCATGACATTGAGGGAAGTGGGGGACATGGAAGAAGTTGGAGGGATAAGAAGAAGAGGAAAGTAGTATAAAGACAGTGCTCATATGTGAAATTCTCAATAAGGAAAGAAAAAACAAAAATAGATTTTAAAATACCTGTTAAGACCAAATAACATGTATGTAAAACCACCTAGAGATGTTCTACATAAACTAAGTCTTTGCTAGTTCAGACTAGATGTTCAAAACCAATTCTGATTTCATGGAAAAGCAACTAATTATCTGTTGAATCTTGGAGAAAGTATCTTCCCTATGCCTAAGTGCATTTCTTCATAAACAAGATTTCAGAGGTGCTATTAAGTTCAAGTGTAATTTATTTAGAAAACATTCCCCAAATTTAGAAAGTAGAACAGTAGTGACGATTATGCAAACTGACTATTATATTAGTTACTTCTCTGTTGCTGGGATAAAACACCATGACCAAAAGAAACTTACAGAAGGAAGAGTTTATTTTGCCTTATGGTTCCAGAGGGAAAGTCTAAAGTGGTCAGAGGTGTGGCAACAGGTGTCTGGAAAAGAGGAAGGGAGATCTATCTTAAGAAAATTAAATATATTCAAACTTAAATATAATTACTCAGTCATCCTCCATCCATTTCCTGATTTCAACCCCATGTGCCCCTGGCTCTCTCTAAAAATACATGGCCTCTTTTCCTTGAATTGTTGTTACTTATAGTTTTTCCTAAATATACAAACAGAACCCTGCTTAGCCCATCCAATGTTACTTGTTTGTATATCACTTCTTTATCCAGATACAGAAGCAGGGAACAAACTGGAGTTGGTGTGAGGCTAAAAGCCCTCAAATGTCCCCGCCAGTGATGCATTTCCTCCAGCAAAGATGTATCTCCCAATGATTCAGTAATCGTCCCAAACAACACAGCCATCTGTTCAAATATGTGAGGCTATGGAGATTCTTCCTATTCAAACCACCACAGTTGTCACTATCTAATTTATTCAGGAGTCTTCAACAGGATTCTCAGCCTTTGTACTTAAGTATCACTTTGAAGGGTGCCTTTCTATATCTTAGACAGAATCCTCTCTGAACAAGGATGAACAGTTCAAGTGTGTCTTTGCAAACACCTGCTCAACATTCATATTCTTGCATGCACATTACTATGAAAAATACTTCCTGGGTTGTTCGATTTACCATTTCCCCTGTGTACATTCTGTATTCTCACATGTGTCCCAATGTGTCCATATTTCTCACCATGACCCGAGGCTCTTCTATTTGAAATCCTAAGTTATACTTCGCTGGAAGTTCATTTCTCAATGTCGAAATGTGATGTACATTAAGACACTGTGGTTCTTTAATTCATTGTAATATTGGCAAGCAGGGGATCACAAATGTATTACAATGCCTATGGAATGACGTGGACAGAAGGTAGTGACAGATAAGGTGCATTTTCAGACACTCTGGCAAACAGAGAACAGAGAATAGAGATTAGTAAAGGAGTTCTTCCCTTCTTGCTAATATTTAGTTGTCCACAGAGTAACCCAAATATTCACCCTGCTCTAGATGTCTTGTGATCAACAATGACAGAGCCTTTGACCACCCTAAACTTTGCAAGTTATTTTTGTTTCCTAAACCAGAAACCCCTCACTTGTAAGACAGGAATAATTGCACACAGTGGTATGTTACGTTTAACAACAATAGTTCTGGATGGTCACAACACGTGACCAATTTCTATGATATTAATGGACTCAAGAAGCTAATTCCAACCCATAGCCAAGAGCTGGGAAGAGGTTGGGTATAATACATCTTATGGCGTGTCCACATTACATAAACAATAAATTAAGTAACCTCAAAAGCACAGATAATGGCAAAATGTAGTAAAATAATTAGGGAGTAATGAGTTTTTTTATTACCATTTTTAATATAATTTATTTCACTGTAAGGTTCTCTGATTCAACTTTTAATAATGTCTATGTTTTATAACAAGCTCTCAGAATTCCCGAAAATGTAATAAGGAACTCTTGCTAGCTATGAGGAGCCAGCTCCAGTATACCACTGATTACATTGGCTTAAAAGGCTCATTTGAAAATTATCATGCTACATTTTTTTCTATTTAAATCTTAGAAGAAACCATATTTGAAGCTATTACTTTATATCTCTCAAATTGAGCCTTCTCAATAACCTGAGCAGTAACTCCGGATGTTAAGGAAATTGATGCCACTCTGATGTCAATTACACTATTAGTAGAGTTAAACCAAGCGAGATGCCTGCCTTCATAACAGACGATGGTAAAGATTTACCACCTGCAGAGATGGAAAGATACGTTTTGTGATGACATCAATGTAATAAAATCACCCAGGGGAGGAAGAAGTCACAGTGCCCTGCACCTAAGTTCTTCTTTCTAACCTGCTGCTTGCTTCTAGCCTTACAAAGGCTTGGAAAGGAGACAGTGGAAATGCTATGGCTTAGTAGGCACAGAAAATCCTGATTTTTTTTTTAATTAATCTAAGAAGACTCTGGACTTCCCTGTCTGGTACACAGATCGAAGACACTAATTATTACATGAAAAGAGGAAGATAAGAAATAGACAAAAGAAATAACGTGTACAACAAAGGCATGAATGAAGAGGCAAGAGAGGAAGATAGGCAGGAGGAGGGAGAGAGCAAAGGAGGTTTTCATTTCCTTTCTGCCCAGAGGCTAACAGAAGATCCAGCTTATTAAAGGACAGACTCTATTTCTGGGTTTTCAGCAAAATCAACTATGTAAAATCCTCACAACATTGCCTTTTCTGTCTGAGTGAAAAAAAAAAAGAAACAGAAGCAAAGATTTGTAGACCTAAATACTAAGAGGCCCTCAAAAAAATTAAGACAATCTCTTCCAGTCTTAACTAAGGAGAAAGACTTTCTTGGCTATAGCAGGCTTCAAAAAAAACCAGCATTTTCATCTTTTATAAAACAGACTAAATATTTTAAGGCAAAGGCTATGAAATATCTTACCTGAAGGTTTTTAACCTAATATTCATAATATTACTTCCCTTAAATTCTTTTTCTTTCCAGTCAGATACTTGATAAGCTTTTAGGAAGTGCAGCCCATTAGCTCTTGAGTATATATCTGAAGTAAGTCACCTAGTGGCAGCGGCCCAGTCCAGGAAACTGTAAAGCACATGAGGAAGTTTCTGAACCCCCAACTGGTCCTGTTGTTGCTATCAGATGTTTAGCTTTGGTTCTAAACATTATACAAATATAAAAAGCAGTGAAGATGGAAAACAGTAAAAGATTGAAGATCTATAGGTAAGATTTGGAAATGGAAGAAAATCAACAGCACCAGGAAGCCCAGGCAGGAAGATGGCAATGAATTTGAGGCCAATCTGGGCTACGTGGTGATTTTCAAGATACCCTGTGCTACAGTGTAAGACCTGTTTTTAAAAAATAATGAAACGATATTAACTAAAAATTGTGTTCTCAAAATGGGTCAACATGACTGTCTTTTGTGTGTTAGTGTGTGTCTATGTATATGCATTTATATACACACTCCAATGTAGTAGCCTTTAATCTGAGTGTACAATCAACATACTTACCTTTAGATAAAAATTGCATGTTGATTTCTGTCAATAGTGATGAGAAAAGGGATTCTGAGTTGTTCAGGCAGCCTTAGGATTTAAGTAAAACTCAACATGACAAATAAATGGGGAAAAGGTGCCAGAAGCCAACTTTGCTGTTATCCTTAATTATTCTGAGCCTTTGAAACTATCACACCTTCCTTTAAATGTTTTCTCTTGAAGTATTAAAACAGTTTTTTCAATAACTAACTCTATACACATGCGAAAAATGATAGCAAAGTCTATAACTGTGAAAGGGCCACTCTTATGAGGGAGAAGTGTATGTTGCAATATAATAAGGGATGACATATATGTATATACATATATACAAATATATATTCATTACTATCCGCCATGGTTTTGAGCATCTGCTGTGTCTTAAAAGTCTGCATCCCTGACCTTGATCAGATCACTGGTTCTATTATTCCTCAGCTTCTTGATGTAGATCCAACAGATGTTTCTAGGTAAGTCTCACCTCTCCAAATACGATAGCTAACTTAGACACTAAGTACATTTTTTTTCTTTCAGCTTTAATATTTGCTGAGCACACACAAAGCCACTGAGTCCAGGTAAGAATGCAGTGAGGTTCTAGCTTGGAGGGAATTTATAAGTGTCCCAAGGCTCAGCCTCTCCAGACTTAGAAGTTGAATACATAAAACTTCCTCAAGGGCAGATTCTTATCAGATGCAGTCTCCTGCACCTGACATGGTATTTTCATAACAGAAATTCAGTGCTGCCATAGGGAAGAAACCTATGGAAATATTTCCAGTATGTGGAGTCAGACCAAAGGCCCTTGGGCAAACCACATTTGATCCAAGGAATTATTTAACCACTGTCATCTCCAAGGGCTGCCGTTTAGAGAAGAAATCACACCCAATAGCTTTCTGGCTTGAGCTGGGGCATGTGGGATAAAAGAACTCAGATACATCAGAGTGGTTTTAAAGAATTTCTGACGGGTGCTGAATTCATCTAGTTTTTTTTGTTGCTCTGGCAAAATTCTTGAGGAAAATAACGTCAAGTAGAAATCATTTGTGGGTTCATTGTGTCAGATCCTTAAGGAGTTCTATGATTTCATGGTTGACTGTTTCCATTGCTGTGTCTGTGGTGAGGGCAGAGAAGGCTGCTCACTTCACAGATGCCAGGAAGCAAAGAGTAAATGAAGGAGGAGCAGCAGAGCCGATGGACACCATTCCAAGACAAGCCTCCCAACCCCCAAGCCACCCTGGGACCTACTCTTAACAAGGCTATCTGGTCTATTTCTTCCACCTCCTAACAGTGTCATCCAGTAACATGTATCTGTTACTGGATAGGTCCAAGGATTAGGTCAGAGCCCTGTTCAACCAATCATCTATCAACAATTGTACATGTTGCTGATCAAGCCTTTGCCTTGACACTTGTGCTTGTGGAGAGAGACTCTTCATAGCCCAACAAATAAGACAGACTGAAGATGAAGTCAGTTTGCCTGGGCTAGATCCTGATTCTGTTACTTGGATATTACCTGGAATACCTTGAACTTTCTTCTTTAGAACTTCAATTTTCTCTTTAAGACAGTCCAAATGATGTATTGCTCTACCACAAGAGCAACAATGGTTAAGTAAAACGATGTATCTATTCTCTGCCAAAGCCCACAGATTCTTGGATGGCACCGTAACCCTCTTACAAACATCAGTTAAGAATATCATAGCTCACTTTTCATACTGGTGGGAAGGAAAAAAACATTTTTTTTTGATTCATCTGCTGCTTCGCTGATGCCTGTGGCTTTACTATTACTGTTGGCAGAGATCAAAGCCTTAAGCTACTGTTCCCACCCAGGGGTGCTGGTAGATTATTCACAATTTACAAGTAAATTGAGAGCAGTTTGGACCTTTGATGTAAGTGAGGTGTGATCATAAGATGCAACAAAAAGAAGGGTACCAAAACTTTGCCCCAGAGATTGAGCCCAATTGTGATAATCTACAGGTCACAGGGGATCTCTCCTATGGCCTCATCTCCAAAGTCCTTCCCAAAGATGGTGGTGCTACCACCTAAGGCTGCTGAGACACTCAAACACTAACCTTGCATCTTCTGATCTTCTGGGACCAGAGCACTGATGGACTGACTAGCTCTCAGCCAGCTGGAAGCTGGATAGGTATGAGGTGGAGCAGCAACTAATGCTCAATTAATTAGAAGGCTGTCTTCAGAACAGGGCTTAGTTGCTATAATTGATCTTTGGGGCATTTGCTCTAGCCTCCAGCTTCTATTCAGCTGCCACAGCACTAGGAACTCTCCTGCTTTGGTGAGGCAGGTACCTTGGAGGAGCTTCCTCTGTCCTCAAAATGATGATGACAGGATCAGTGCCCAGCAGCTATGAAAGGCAGCGGTGCTAAGCCCAATCCTTCCTGAACACTTTCATAATTGGTTCTCCGTGGGATATTTTGGCATTCATTTTTATCTTGAGATCGTCCTATTAAAATCTCAATTGTCTCAACTGAATAAGGGGGAAGTGCCTCTGTATGTTTTATTTGAATCGCACTGGTTCCAGCCCTGACATACTGTCCGTACAGCAACCAGGCAATGAGCAGGTTGTCTTGGAGAAGGTGATGCAACCCTGTGCCTTCTAGATCTAGGAGAGCACGGTGCCTCCTCATAACCATGGGTACAATGTGAAGATGTCAGCCTTACTAACATAAAGTCTTACAAGAACCACTGACTCTTGAATAAACTGCTAATTACCTGCTAAATCCAACTGGACTTAAGGATATAGAAGAGCCTTGGGACAGAACCAATAAGTGCAATGTCTCCAAAAAAAAAATCACCATATTGAATATGTACATATCTACTGCTCTCAATGATTGGAGACAAAGCCCTCCTCCATGGAATTTCCCCCCAGAGTGATCTGCTTCTGCTCAGATTATTCTGGTGTTGAGTAACATCTAAACAGACTAACGTCAGCCTGAGTCCACATCTGTTAACAACATCTGGTGCTGTTAGTTTCTCCTGCTGATGACTTGTTCCAGCCACATCTTAGGGCAGCAGTTTGGGTTAGCATGCACGGGGACAGCAACTTGAGAATTAAAAGTAACCCTTGAATGGTCCACACTACTTCACAAAATGTTCATGCTACCAAAGTCCCATTGCATCTAACCTGCTGAGAGGAAAGCATCTGATAGTATGTGAAATATACATGTGTTTCTCTGTGAATTCTCTCGCTTCAGAAACATAGAGTTGGGCAAGCACGTAGGATTCTACCTGAGGTACCCCTCAATCCAGGTAGCTATTAGGCTGTTAATGCAACTCTATTAGTGTAACTAACCCATTTCAATGCTCATCCCTACATGAAACGATGGGAAACAGGAAACTCGGGTGCCATTTGGTCTCTTGTCTTTGGCTCTTCTCCAACGTTCCCCTTTTCTGCTGCCCTCTCTCCTCCAGAGTCAAGTCTGATTTGTGGGAAGCAGAAAACACACAGTGTACTCGTCTCAGGCACTTGAGCTGCCAGATCTGATTTTCCTGGTAAACATGGTAGATGGAGGAAAGAAAAACTATGCCAACAGATTCGATTTCCTTTTCTGCAGGTGTTCCCACCTGTGACACAGTCCCCCAGCCTTGCACAGCTAACCTGCTGTCCTCAGCAGAACTAAGGGACTTGATTAACTGGAGGAGCTCTAGATAGTTTCTCAGTCATGTCAGACCTTCTCGGCTGGCTTGTCAGCTCTTTGGCATCACTCAAGGAAGGGAAGGTACATCCTTGAAGAATACACCAGGATGAAGGTAATGGGATGTTTTTTTGAGGAGGAGACAGGAGGTGCTAGATGAGACATAAAGATTTCCACTTTATGTAACAATTACTTCTCTCATTCCTAGTCCTGCCCTAATAGAACCCAATGTAACAAGCAGTAACTGACCTCTATGGCCTCATTAAAAAAAAAAACAAAAAACAAAAAAACAAAACGCCATCCCCACACTCCATTCTTAACACTGTGGTCTTAAGAAAAAAAAAATGTCTTCTTCAGTCTTTAGCACCTTCATGTGAAATGCCAGAAAAGTTTCTTCTAGGTTAAGAGAGCAGCATGCAGGCTATTAAAAAACAAAAACATGTTTCACCAAGGAGCTGAGGAAAGCAGGAAGAGTTAACCTGCTGTTTGACCTGGACTGGGCTCTGCAGAGGGAACAGACAAAGGCAGCATGCTATGAAATACCATCAATCTACACAATCAATCTGTAAATAAAAACCAGAGTAGGTGATGGTTAATTTAGGTGACAACTTGACAGGACTAGGGAACTTCTGAAGCATTATGTGTCATGGCTGTGGGGTTTTCCGGAGATCTGTGTGCAATCAAAGTAAACTGAGAAGGAAAGACCAACCCTCAATGAGAGAGGATCCAGGAGGACCTGGACAGAACAGAAACACCAAAGGTGAACTGGCGTCTCTCTTAAGGAGCTGGAAAACTCTTCACAGATATCAGAAATAGGGCTTTACTAACCTGAGAACTCCAAGATACTCACAGGTGACTTTTGCTCTCTGGATAAGAGTTGTCCAGGTTATGAAACCTTCAGGGCTATACTGAACCATGCTACCACACCCAAAGATCGCCAGTTTATGCTCAATCTGTTGTCAGATATCCGAGTCTCCATAGCTATGTGAACCAACTATGTGAATGCAGTTGAGTATCTATGCAAATGCAGCTAATGTAATACCTATGCTTTATCTACACTCTCTACATAACTACCTGTATTCCCCTGGTCAGCCCTTTCTGAATATATTGACTTGTTTAAGGATCTTTTACAAGAGAAAAGAGTGAATTTTAAATGGAAAGAAAAGAGGGAAGGAGGAAGGGGAAAGGAATGAAAGAAATGGGAAAGGAAAGAAAGAGGGATGGAATGGAGAAGAAATAAGCAAAAATCAATAGAGCTGATATAAATCTGAGTTTGGCTCTACTGCTGCTTGTCACGATTTTTTTTTTCAAAAATCATTCTGTGTTTTGACATATGTGTGTCCGATGGCTTACTTTTGGTGAAATCTGAATTGAGGCAGGCTGCCTCTTCTCTCTGTACCCAGTCTGTACTTTACAGCATCTGACTGCAGAGATACCGTCAATGTCCCTCCTGCCTCTGAACCCAGAGTGCCTTTGCCTCCTGCCAAGGTTAAATGGATTTGAGACTCAGATATTATATCTAAGAATTGTATCTGGACATCAACTCCATGATCACATTTAGAAAATTTGATCCATAGCCAAAGGCCAAGGACTCTAAAGAAACAGACACTGTGAGAAACTTGTTGCCAAGAGATCATGCCTTTAAAATGAATGAAGTGATATTGGTTTGGCAAATACACACATATACATGAGTCTATGTACACCTATGCCTTTCCAATGTTAATATGTATATCATATCTTCCTATAATTCAAGTAACAATGCCCATATTCCTACCAGGTTTCCAAATTAAACAAACAGCCATTAGAGAGTCCTGCCATTGCCCTCAAGAGACTGGAATGAAAGTGTATAAATGAACTTTTAAAGATAATTGGCTTCCAAAGTCCCCTCCTGTCCTCCTTGCTTCGCTTCTGGATGGTCCCACTGGGAACAGCACATAAACCAACACAGGATTCTCTTGGCACAGGACATGTGACAGGAGCCACTCCAGGGAACCATGTCTCTTGGGGGTTGGGTGTGCTTGACAGCTGCATAGCAGGATTCATTTACTATCTCTGCTCATGCTTCTTCCAACTTATTTTGCTGTTTCCTCTTTTCAACGTCCTGTGTCAGCCCTTTCTGGTTACTTGTTCTAACCTGGCTCAAGCATGCCCTTTGAAGGATGAGTGCAGCTTAGTGGGAGAACAAGTAAAGATGCTGCATTGACACTGAGGTCAACCTCCAACTAGCTTTCAACTCTCTCTCTCTCTCTCTCTCTCTCTCTCTCTCTCTCTCTCTCTCTCTCTCTCTCATACACACACACACACACACACACACACACACACAGAAGGATACACAGAGGCACATATAAAACCAACAAAACTAAAAGCCATGTACTTTGAATCCACAAATGCAAAGGATTTTCTGCCATTTTTTTCCCGGGATATAGGTCCAGCGTGTTCCATTTAAATGAAGTAAAGCTAAGTATTCACAATCAGATTTCTCAAGATTTTCAGAACCTGTGTCCTCTCGTTTACCAAATACTTGCTAGTCAATTACTTTGAAGCATTGTTGCTATTCAATTGCTGAGGGTACAGGAGTTCATTAAGGGCAAATAAATGTCCCCCAAGAAGCCAGAAAACAATCTAGGTAATGACAAAATGAGCAATAATGGTCTCAAAATGCACAAAGTTCCTGAGGAAAAGTGATCAAGAGTCCCATGGCGACAAGTAACTGGTGAGAAGGGCTTGCCATGTCAGACAACACTGGAACTTTCCAACTTTAGGGCTGGTAGAGGGGAGGTTTGCTCTGAAAAGGCAATGTTTTAAGAAAAGAAAAAAGTAAAGATGGAAAACCAGCCCTACAACACAACCAACAAATACACAAACCAAAAACAGTGTAACAGAACATCAGACTGGAGTGCAGAGGCATTGAGTTAAGAGAGACTGAGTATGTGAGGCAGCTAGAAGTTGTCATCTATGGACAAAGAGAAGCAGCAGCCGATCCTAGGAGGCTCTTCTTACCATAATGACAAGTTTGGGTGTTATTATAGATACTGTAAAATGACATTTCAGCGGGTAGATAACTGCCAGAGAATGCATGTGACTAACTGAAAATATCTCAAGCTTGTATCCGGACTTAGGCAGCTACAAAGCTCTCACTGAGGAGGAAGGGAAGGGAAGCAAAAGTCCAAGATGCAAAAGGTCTGGAGCTGAGACACGGAATATCCCCAGTGGCCCTGTGCTGAGTGAAACCTTGTCCCCTGCCTGAGATGCTATCAGATAGAAATTTCTGGAGGGGAGGCCTAGTTAAATGAAGTTGGCTCACCAGGGGCATCCTGAACAAAGATATTTGGATGCTGGTGTCTTTCTGTTTTCCTATGTGCCTTTCATCTAACTTATTTTCTGTCCACAGGGCCAAGCAATCATGGGCCGAACCCTCAGAAATCATGAGTCAAAGCTTATATTCCTTTAGGAAAAAAAAAACATGTATTTTATTGTATGCGTATGAGTGTTTTTCTTACATGCATGTGTGTGTGTGCCATATGTGCATGCTGCTAGCATTGATCAGTGTGATGGAGACAGTGTTGGATTCCTTAGAACTGGAGTTACAGATGATTGTGAGCTGCTATATAGGTGATGGGACTCAACCTTGGGTCCTCTGGAAGAGCATCAGATAGTCTTAACTATGGAACCATCTCTCCAGCCCCACCTTCCTCCCTTTGAAGCTGATTGCTGTCTTGATTTTCTCATGGCAGTAGAACAGTGACTAATCTGGAAGTTGTATCAGTGAGCCACTATCTCTGCTTTATTTGTTTTTTGAGGCTGTGACATCAGCTCTTCCGACATGGCTAAGTGTCTCCAAATCAGCATTGCCTTGGCTCAAGTTGTTACAGGATACTCCAACGAGTGTTTGGTCACTTTGAGTGCTTTAGGGCATGTACCATTGAATAATTTTGTCAATGATAATAAAAGTGGCGGTTTAATTAGAAGGAAAGGATGTTGTCACATTCACAGGGAGATAATGAAATGATTCAGTAAAAGCCCATGAAGACAGTGATAGGTACTAGCTTTCCCCACTCTAAGTACTGCTGTTGGCAGACTGTCTGCCGAGCAAGAAGAAACAACCCTGCTGAACACCTAAGAGTGTGCTTGCTGGTGAAAACCAGCTGCAGAAAAGGGAGTTGAGCAAACACACAGTGTGGAAATTTAAACTCTACTCTCTGCCAGCAGTTACTTCCAAGAGGGTGAGAGTAAGCCACGGAAACCGAGAAGCAAAAGAAGACACGAATTGGGGTTTGTGATTCAGAACTCTGACTACAGTTTGACTGTCCCTGAGGCAATAACAAGGTGTACTAGTCTGTTTGTTCAGCCAATGGCTTCTTTGTCCTTCAGGTGGGTGAAGTCATCTTTGATTCCTCTATGTTCACACCCTCACCAGCCTTCAATCAAATCCACTAAACTGCACTTTCGATACACATCAAGAAACCAGCTATGCCCACCCACCCTCTTCCTGCAAAGCTGCAATGGCCTCCACCATCTCTTTCCACACTTGGTAATACTTTCTAACTGATCTCCCTCTCAAATTTCTAAACAGCTCAGTCATAAAAATCTTCCCAAAAAAGTAGGTAAAAAAAAAATGTCAATTAATTCACTTCTCTTTGGGTATGGGCTGGACACACCAACCCACTTCCAAAAAACATCGAGGACAGAGGCAGACTGTACCTTTTAGTGGAGAACCAGGCAGCAACCAATCTAATCAAACAATGAAGCTCCCATTACCAGTGATAAGTGATGTCATATGAACCGTGTAACAGGCTCTAATGAAAAAAGACAGTCTGTGTCTGTGGGATTCTGTACAAACATCATTAGCCTGGTCCAATAACAAGAAAACAACAGCCAAAACCAAATGAAAAGACATTCTACAATGGAATCAGTAGCCCTCAAAACTCTGAAAGTCATAAAAGTAAATAAATAACTGAAGAGTCAAAGAGACCGAAGAGACATAAATATACACAACATGGAATCCTGGGACAGAAGAATAATATTCGGGGAAACCTGGGTCAAGTCTAGAGAGCAACTATGCGGCAATCCTCTCTTGTCTGTGGCTTTTCTCTCCATAGTTTTCATTGTTCATTGCTGTTCAGGATCCAAAAACAAAAAACTGAAAAGTCCACGAAGACACAATTCTATAATTGTAAGATGGGCCCTATTCTGCGTAGCTTAATGAAATCTTGAGCTCCATTCACATGAGATGTGAATAATTTTGCTGTCCAGTTTATTTATGTTGTATATGCTACCAGTCTGTCAGTCAGTTTATAGTAGCTGTCTGGATTATTAGGTCATCCATTTGATCTCACAGCACTTGAATTCAAGTAATTCCTGTTTTATTTAACTATGATTCCAACATGCAAGAATGAGGACGCTGGGGACTCGGATATCTCAAAGTGAAGCTGTGCAGTTCTTTCAGAGAAAAGGTGAATTCTTTTCAGACTTAGTAAGAAATGAGAAATATTATATGCTGACATATAGATTAAGAAAGAAGTTTGTATCCACGGAGTTGTAAGGAAGGAAAAGTTTGGGCTTATTTTCTGCTACTATAATAAAATGCCTGAAGTAATAAACTTAGAAAGAATAAAGGTTTACTTTGACTCACAGCTTCAGAGTTTTTCATCCCTGAACTGACTCCGTTTTTTGCCTTTGGCAAGGCAGTGGCATAACATGGGAGGATGCATGTAACAGAGCAAATCTGCTCACCTCAAGATTGCCAGGAAGTAAAAGAGAGAAAGAAACAGATCAGCACCCCAACTTACCTTCAAAAGCACTTTGCCAATGACCTGAACATTCGTCAGTAGGTAGCATCTCAAAAGGTTTCCATTGCCCTCTAATAGCTCCACTCACTGGGGGCCAAGCCTGTCATACACGGTTCAACAGGTAACATCCCACATAAAAACTGTCAAAGACTTCACACCACAAAAGTTATGACCATGCTGCATAAAAGTGCTTAATGAAGATGGACAGGAGTAAATGATGCAATTCCACACTATCTGTGGTTATAAGCCTCAGTCTTAGTACACAGCCTCTGGAGACTAGGGGAAGCACTGTAATGTAAAAGATTAAATCTTGTTTTTGGCAAGTGTGCCATGGTTACGTAAGGAACCATCATAAAGGCAAGTGAGTGGCCTATGGTGACACTGGGCTTCTAGAAAAGAGTTTTGTAACATGAGACTTGCGCCAAGATTTTAAAAAGCATATCAATGCAGAAGGAAGTCAGATCATTTCTCTCTTCTGACTTTTAGATTAAGAAAGAAATTTGGAGGGTACCCTGACCCCTGACTGCATGCCCTGGCCCCTTGGATGTAACTGTTTGAGTATGCCAACTCTCTGCTCTCACTCTTGTCCTGAAGACCTTCTTCATACTGAGGACATGGTCTCAGCTTGAGCACTGAGCTGTTCCTCTAATCTTCCCATCTCTTCCTACAGACATGTGTGTTTAGTTTCTATAGACCTGATTCAAATGTCAACTTCTTAGCCAGACTGCTATGATCACACACTTAAACCTGCTGCTTTGCCTTGATGCTGTCTAACACTTCCTCTTCCTGCTGTGACTTTTGTCTAGCCCTTGTTGCATCCAGCTCACCACAGGCTACTTGCTTCTATTTTCCTCTGCCCCGTTTCTAGAAGGTAAGCACCAAGAGGCAGATTTGGTCTACTGTTTATGTCAATGTCCTCAATTCCCTCCAGCACATGGTAGGTGCTGATAATTTTTTTTTCTCAGAATTAAAAGTTGGTGCATATTCAACTTTGATTCTTTCACATCACTGATTTCTGCTGAAGCTTAAATTTGTTAAAGACTATGAAGCATTCAGCATAACGTTTAGCAGGTAAAACACTTAAGTTAATTCTTTCTTATTTTTTAGTTCCTTTCTTTCTTATCACTAGCAAATCCGCATTCCTAATACTTGTGTTCTTAAGAATTTGCTATCTCTGTGTTAGCTACAGATTTTCTTGAATTAAGGATGAGTGGAAAGATTTGCAACTCGTGATTAATCCTTAATACCCAAAACTCCCAATATATGTAAAAACTCTGTGATTTATGTCTGCTTTAATACAGGAAGAAGATGGAGAAGCACAACTTTCAAGACCATGTAGTCGATTGACAACAACCCTAAACCAACACTGACATTTTTTAAGTGGTACCTTGTCTTTGAAACCTCCAGAACTTAGTTTCAAAACATTATCATCCATGATACCCACCCTGACATCTGGGAGTTGCTGTATTCACAGTCACACGTGAGGCTCTCCCGAGTGGACTGATGTAAACTCTCACCTATGGCTGATATGGGTAGACAGGAAAACCACATGTCATAGTGATACAACCAAAGCATGATACGCTCTGCATTCCTTTACTCGGAAGTGAGAATGGCACCCTGAGAACTGAGAAAGACTTGGTGACTGCCAACTGCTTGACATCTTTAGTAAAACAATCTCCCATCTGGAGTGACTATTCTCACCTGTCTTCTTGCTATTTCTAATAATAATGGTATGTTTCTTTTGAATATTCTTATTGTGAGAATAAAAAAATACCTAAAAATATCATTTTGTAATCAGTACTAGGCATGGAATAAAAGCATTATGTTGCTTTTATTACTGCCACTATATCATCTTATATAAGTTACACACCAAAAGTCAAAGCTAAAAGTTCACCATGCTGTGCTCTTGTTTCATAAGACAATGTTATGAAAGAGGTTCCAACTTTATTCTCAATGTTTAGCTAATAAAGCCGGAGTTTGACATGAATTAGTATGCCAGAAAAGAATAAGGAATTAGTATCCAGAGCCCTCATCCCAAGGTGGACTCTATACCTTCCTGTGTGTGCAGAACCCAAAGTCTGAAGCCAATACTCAGAGCACTGCTATTCATACATGTTAATTGGTATTGTGTTTATATCTTTTCTCCGTAAGTCATAAATCTTCTTGTCCAGGCACACATGTCAAGTCTGATCAGAAAATCTGGAGCCTGGAATTGAATTTCCTCTGCTCTTTGCCCCCAACAGCTTGCAGGTTACAGCTAAACCTGAGTGTTATCCATCTCTGTGGTTGGACACCAGGGACATTTATTGCCCTAAAAGTTAAATGGCATAGGAGAAATTTGCAATAAAGCAGACTCTTTTGTCTTCTTTAGTCAGACTTGTGGCGACAAGTCACCTTGTTCACCAAACAAGGTGAAGGTCTTTTTTTTTTTCAGAAGTCTTCCTTGGTCAGAAAGAGAAGGACCCCAAGGTAGAAGAACAGATATGTAGCTTGGGAAGTCCCTTTCTTTATCCACACCAGACACTGAGAAACAGGGTAAATTAATTTGTTGACAGACATAAGGCATAAGCAGAGTGCTATAGCATAAACAAACATGGTTCCTGAGGTCCCAGGCCTGCCCTGTGGAACAAAAATATTAGTCCACAGCTAAAAGTGCTACGTGATGGATGCATGGTCAGAGAGAGGCCTTTGCAGGGTCAAGAGTGAGTTACAGCAGGGGAGTCCTCCGTGTGCACTCAGCAGGGAAGATGATCAGCCCATAAACCTCAGACAGCTCCAGCCCACGCTCAGCCCACACATTGTGAATACTGATTTCACGCTGACTGATTTCAGCCTTGTAGGTCTGAAAGAAAGGACACAAATGAAGAACTAGAGCCACAGAGGCCATCAGTTCAGCACACCCCTGTGCTGTAAGGATGACAGACAGAAGATGAGACGAGCCCTCATTGGTTCCTAGCATCTCTATTAAGGCTGATAATTTAAAAGCAACTAATCTACAAATCAACACAAGGTTTAAAAGGAATTATAAACACCAAGCTGGTATATCTTAGAAGCTCAGCTCCTGTCCCATAAAAACCTACTAAGGTTTAGATGAAATCACAGAAATAGTCCTACCTAACTTTGTAAACATGAACTCTGATAGCTTTCTATGTTTCATAATTATTCATATTAAAACTTTCCCAATTTCTTTATTTAATCTACTCCATTTTGTGATTGGTTACTTTGATTCTTATTAATTGAATCTATTGTTTTATTCATTATTTGTAAGGCAATGTCTTACTTCGCATCCCAAGCTGGCTTTGGACTTTCAGTCCTCCTAAGGGCAAGGATTCCATGTGTATGACATTATGTCTGGTCCCTTATTTTAACCAATGTCTACTGTTTAGCTAAAATCAAAGTATTAGTCAACCTAGAGTGCAAAGATGAATACAATAATATAGTCCTTTAGAAATGTGAGGTTTTATGATGGGAGTATGACATACATATATAAGTACATTATGTACATAAGTACATAAAGTATAAGGAAGACAATAACAATTGAATAAGATCAGTGCTTATTTTAAAAGCCATAGTCGATTTCTTTTCCTAGAAGGAAGGTAAAAAGAAGCAATGTCCATTGGTGTGGGTCACTGTTCCGGAGGGTGTCCCATGACTATCTCTGGCCCAGCCTGGTGCAGAGGTCCAGGTCAAGGGGACAGAGTGCAAGCAGGGAGGGGGAATTGGTTCCACTGCCTCCACTGCCTCCAGCCGGCCGTGGCTCCGCTACTGGAGTACTACCAGTTACTCCCAGGTGCTGCACCTGTCTCTCCATGATGAGATAGTCTGGGCTGTCCTGGTGAAGCGTTGGCTACCTAGCAAGGAGGGGAGGGTCTTGAAGGCACTTCAGGAGAGCAGATCTCTTCCTAAGTGTTACAGCTCTTGTGACAGAAACTCTTGGACAACAGTATGAGTCTCAAACACACCTTTACTTCTCCTGAATAGAGCCCTTATATACAGTTTCAGTGTGGGTTAGGGTCTGGCAGCAGAAAAGCCTATTGGCTTGATCTGAAAGCTTGGAGATACCTCATCTACATGTGGGAGAGCCTTAGACACTGTTCCATTGATAGCCATTGATCTCTCTGTGGGAGGGGCTGTGGAGGGCTGAAGCTAAATGAAAAGAACCAGGGCCCCGGGTGCAGAGTCAAACACCTGCCGTCAGATTAGGGTCCAGGGTTCGAGGGCTGTGCTCAACCAGGCGCCCAGCTGCTTCTCACAGCCCACAGCCCACAGCTCACCACCCCACACATTGGGTTCAAATAATTTCCAGATAAGTATTTGAAAAATAAATACCTGATATATTAAAGAATTGGGCTTATGAAAAAAATTTTCTCTTATCTTCAAATATGAGCAGTTGCATATTCAAATCAATAACCCCTGCTAGGAACATTCTTCTATAGTGCAAATGTGAACATCATACCACCGAATTTTAACCTTATTCATGGAAATTTAATTCCATTTTTCTTTTGTTCTCGGTTTTGTGGCTAATTTTAACTGCTGTGAGGTTTCTTTCTTTTCTCTGCTTTGGAGTTATATCTATAGGTTATTGAGATATATATGTTATCTATGTGGGATCCAATATTTTTCATGTTAAAAATATCATGAAAGTAGAGGCCTAGGTTGGGAACATAGACAGCTAAGATACACTGAGGTACAAGTATACCTGAGTATAAGATACCCCTTGCACAAAGCTAATGGAAAAGACATAGAATGCAGGCAGCACCTTACAACTGTTAAAGGTTCTGGAAATTTGGGATTGACACCATGTATGTCATTATTTCAACCCCACAAGTGTGGTATGCTCTAACAAATTGATCAGAATAAATGGTATGCCTTATTTGGCAAATCATATAATAATCATTGTATATACATACATACAGAGAAAAACATTTACATATATAACAAAGAAAAGTAATCCATCTATTATTAGGTAAATAGCACATAATGGGCAGAAGAAATGAGGAAACTTCCTTTTGACTCAAAACCTTCTGTATTTTCTGCCATATACACAATTCCTCTGAAAATCAGAAATGACTAATCTAAACCTAATTTTACTAGCCAACCATCTGGGTGACTCAAGTGAAGCTACTTCAATCTGCAAAGTTTAGTGTCCTGAGTTAAAAACTCTTTTCAAACATGAGCCACAATGAAGAATACCTTTATTTATACATGTACCCCAGTATGCTCATATGCATGTGAAGGCATTTATATTGAGAAAGTATAAACTTTTATTGAGAATTATCACATGAACCAAATCCATTCTTGATTCTCTTCTCTTTTTCCCCTTTATAAATGCTTATCTACCACTCACAAAATAAATATCACAAATTTTACCCCTTAAAAAAAAAATCTCTGAACCCTGTATCTACTGTGCTATGGGCGGTTATGGCTGTCACCTGAGCAAGAAGTGTAAGGTAGAATCCAAGCACATGAAATCAACCTGCCTTCAAAAAACAGCAGTAAGAATGCAGGTTAGCAAGCTGATGGAACCTTGGGGTCCAGGTTTTACAAGAGGTTATTCATACACATAGCCTGTGAACTAGGACATACCACCCATGTCTTAACCTTTACCTATAAAATGGAAAAGAATGAAAGTAATCACTTGCCCCACAGAACTTCCACAGAACTTCAGAATGCCTGCCAAGACCTACAGAAATGGCAATGTCTTTATTAGCACGAAATAGTCTATAGCAGACACCATAAGAAAACACACTGGATCATAACAGTTTCTAACCTCCAGGTACTTGTCAGGGCATAGGGAGTTATTCTTATAGTGTTCTCATCTTCAAGAATATATGATTCTTATATGGTACAATGAAGAAGAAAGATGAGGAGAAGTCAATGCATTTCAGAAACACTGCTTGAAGTGCCAGGAAAACATACTGTCCAATCTACTGTGGAACTTGAAAGTATTTTCAATATTTCACAGACAAACCAGATTCCAATACTATATAATAATATATTTAGTTTATTGGCTTCAAAAGATTAGGTGACCTGCAATTGAAGGCAGGGTTCCCTATTGTAGATGGTCAAGCAAAAGGTGGAAAACTATTTCATTAGGTTGGAAAGAACATTAAGTGGGGAACAAGGTGTCATTCAAACCCATTCATTTACTTGACAGAAATGTCATTAGCACTGTCTTGATGCAAAGAAGACAATCAGTCTCCTTCATATAAACACACACTGTGCCATAAGGCTATGCATCTTTTCCCACCAAAGAATAGATTCTTGATCCTTTCCATGTTACAAACAATGGAATAGTTGTGACTGACTGGAAAAGAAAGGAAAAAAAGGAAAAGAAAAAAGTAGGACAGTATAGGATGAAATGGGATAGAACAGAACAGAAAATAAAATAAACAGAAATAATAGAATATTGTGGACAGTGTTATACTAAACCTGAGCCTTAGCTTTCAAAGCTTTCATTGTCTTACAGCTCCGAACAGCTTGCTAGATGATCATCAGTAAGTAATTATGTTCATTACTTCAGGTAGCCACCAACCAACCATCAGATGCGTGGGCAAGACTATCTGAAAGTCCTTAGCTAGCCACAGGTAAAAGAAAAAAATCCCTCTGAGGTCACTAAAGGCACACTTAGACCACAGAACATAGTCCTGTATGGTGTGTACAAAGACAAAGCTTTTTGCTTCAAGTCACAGAGTTTTGGGGAGTTTTTATACATGGCAATGAACCCCTAGAAAGCCCCTGGGCTATGGAGAATAGAACAAGATGAAATACCTTGAAGAGCCTTTCCAACCCTAAAGTAATGATTTTTTTTTTTTTGCAAATCCCAGGCCTTGTCATTCTTTTGAGTAAGAACAGTAATATGTGTATATTTATATCTGTATAAATTTTTAAATGAGCTAAAACCTAACTGTAAACAGAGGCTGTAATACATTCTCCCTGCAGGTCACCACTGCAGACACCACTGTTGTGAACTGCCTCAGATCTATGTTTCCACGGTAATGCTCTGATCCTGCACCCAGGAAAGCACAGCTGGCATTTGCTTCTATTTCTCCTAGCTCCCAGGCTTGGAAACCACAACACTCCTCAGGGAAGTTTTGCCGCTATACAGAGGCATTCACCCTCTGGGTAATGTTGGATGCTGCTGAACTGGATCGCCACTTTCAAAGCATCAGTACATCTCTGTAAGGCCTAAGGAGATCCTCGGACTTGGGAAATGCCGGTCACTGTGGTCATACTATGATATTTAAACTCCCTTTTGAGTTCAATGTGATTTACAGTCAAGCCCTGAGTGCTATCATAGTATAATTAAAAGGTTCCCTTAGGATGTTCTGCCACATAAATGAAATCAGAAATCTGTCCTTTATGTCTCTGTTGCTCGTCCTGTCTCCTTTGAATCCAAGACTGAAAATATCCCCCAAATGTGTTCTCTGTGGTAGAAAGCACAGAACTGCCACTGAAGAACACAGATGAAGTCGATGTCACTGAGCCCTTCTCTAAAAGTATAGTAGGACAACTCTAGGGTAGCCCTAAGCATCCTTTTCCCTTGTTGAATTGCATCACTCCTGGCCTCTGCATGATCTTATCACTTTTAATGTCTAGCATTTGTAGAATAAGTAGTGAATCAATTTACTCTTAGATTTAAAAAAAAAAATCTGTGGGTGAGATGTTCCGATCTCTTATATGAAGAAATACTTATCTTCCAATCAAGGATACAAGATAAATAGACATGATATATAAATAAACTTGCCAATTTATGTGAATTCAAACTCACACATTTTTTATCTGCTCCTCAAAGGACAAGGCACATGTAATGGACTTCTTTCCAGCTTCCTCCCTGCCATCACCTCTCAGGAGCTTGTAAATCTTTCTCCTGTGGATGCCTGTGTGTTCAAAATGGCAGTTTTTTACAATATCTCACAAGCTAACCAACTCTCAATTCTTGAATAAAAGGATAAGTATAGAACTATAGAAAAACGATTTGCTCATTCATTCTACAGTTATGGGTTTAAGTCACATATGTGTGAGTCTTAGGGATAAAGGTACTACAGAAAATTAAACTGCAGAAATGAGGGGAAGAAAAATTTCCTCCATTCAGACTCTACCATTCACTTCCTGAGAGAGAACATTGGGGCAATGCGTATTTATGATATATTTGCAGACAGGAGCAAGAAATATTTCCTTGGCTTAATAAAACCAGTCTTAGTATATAAGTAAAAGTATTAATAGCAGTCATATTAAATAAATATAAAGTTACATGACAGTCAGACTCTTAAGTTGCGATTTGATTTTTATTAACTAGAAATAAGACCTTGTTCTGTGCACTGCTGCTGGATCATTTATGTGATCATCACAACGAACACACGGGGGCAATTTTAATGTCACAGGTGCACTATACACATGAAACTGGCACAGTAAAGATAGATAAATTTCCCGTCTGAACTTTCTTCATAAGTGAGTCCCAGGCAGCTCACCTCTATAGCTCTCCCTTCACGCTGTAATGACCACAGACCACCCTCCCCTTTGTTATTTGATGTGAGCTAAATATTGTGGGGAAATGAGACACTAGGAGAAATTTTATTATTCCTATTGGTAAGAATGGTAGGAGTTGGGGGGGGAAATTTGATCATCTTATCACAAGCTGCAATCGAGTTTACAGATTGTAGTGAAAAGCTAACAATTGCTTTTAATGTCTGGAACCAGGGATTCCTGTTTATAAAGGATAAAATGAGCATAAAATGAGCACTTTGTACAGCCCTAAAGTTGAGGAAGAGCAAAAGAGACATAAAATGAGTGCTGATTCTGTCTAAGCTGGAACAAAAGAGAAGCCCCATTAGCTCAGGGGTTGGGGGTAACAGAAAAGTAACAAGGGGACAGGCTCTTTCCTGGCTCTCCAGTTAATTTCTCACTGGTCTTTGCCTCTGCTTACATCAGCTAAGGAGTGCCTTCATCAAGGTGGCAGGTATTGTGCCCTAGAATGCTGAGAAAAGATAAGAGAGTGTAATTTCTGAGAATCTCCTTTGGCCATGCAGAGAATCCATGGAGATCACCAATCACTGTATGTCCTATTGAAAGAGCTAAACAGTGATGTACAAAGAATTGATCTGACACAACTAAACATCAGTGCCATCATATACATACCTGATGGTCTGTCAGCTCAGTTTTTCTTTTCCCGAATATCATGTAAACTAAGATGACTCTGAAAGAATGGCCAGACAGTTTAAACAGAGTTAGAGTGTGATGCAAAACACTTGACATCTCTTGCTTGTTAAATAAGAGACTGCTGCTTTACAGTTTATTGCTACAGCCTTACTGTAGCCTGTGTCCTATATGATGGTCATTGAAGCAATGGTAGGAATGCCCCCACTTTTTCACAGTACCCAATGTGCAATGAACCCTTGATTCTTTCTTGTTCTCATCCAAATTATCCCACAAAGCCTACATCCTACAGAGATCTTCAAAAACTCTTTTTAGTGAGGTAAGATATGGTTCTCAATAATTTTTGCTAGCAGAAGAAATGAATTCAACTCATTTACCTGGACTATGTTCCTATAGGTTTTAATAAAAAGATGTCAATGTTAAGCAAAATCAACCTGGCAAGACTTTGACAGGGAGCAGTCATATTTTTGCCAAAGTCAACTATCAATTAGTTCTGTGTCTCTATGTGCACCCACTGTCCATGTATGTATATTTGTATGTGGCTAAGTGTACATCCACATGTGTGCACATGCAAATGAAGGTTATTGGTTAATGTTGAATGTCTTTCTTGATCACACTTCACTCTATTTTTTTTTTAAAACAGGGCATCTTGTACAACCTGGGGCTCATCAATTCACTAGGCTCCCTAACCAATGAGTTCCAGACACCTGCCTGCCTAAACTAGCCATGTTAACTCCGCCTGCACCAGAGTTACAGACTTCTCAGGTATCAGACTAATGGAAAGTTGTCACACCTCGCACTCATCCCATGATGCAAGCAGACCCAAAGGAGAGCAAGAAGAAATGTGTGTGGCTCAGATCTCACACCACATCACTATTCACTTTGTGCCATGAAAAGATCTCTCATTTTCAAATTGTCAAGGCAAGATGCAAAGGCAAAGTAGATACAGGACTGCTCAAAGGCTGGACACCATGTCTTTAAATGAGAACATGTAAAGTCTATGACAACGGTCATGGGCAAAGAGAGAGGTGCAGAAATGGAGCAACCATTGAAGTCTACCACTCATTGCTATTTAGCTTGCCCAGGATGGTGTTAGTTGAACCAAAAGGAAATTGTCTTGTCAGTGAGGAACACCAAAACAGTAGGTCAACCAGCAGTCCCCTTTCACAAACTACCAAGCCGAAAGTGACCATCCAGAAGGATTTACACCAATCATAGATCTGTGTATAATTCCGAACAGTGAAATGCAAAAAGCATCCAGTAGACAGGGAACATGAATCCATGAGCCATTAAGGCTAAAGGATCCTTCATCTATGGACCCTGAAGCCTTACGTTCTGTAAGTCACATGTGTCACCCCTCTTTTTGGTGTTCAAATTGTGAAGAATAAAGGGAGATAACAGGCAATGTGTTTTAGAAAGCTTTAGCAATACTTACGGGAAAGATTTGAGGTTTCAGCATTGATTAGGTATCATACAACATTGTATTAAAATGAATTCTGTTCCTCTTAACTAGCCATGTAAATCAGTACAAAGCCAGCCTAGGCAAAATTTAAGAGGGATAATTTCTCTGCACACCAGAGTTACATGAGACAAGTGTGGCCTTACATGTATTCATTCCAACATTTGGGATTATTTCAAGACATGTTGGGAGGTGTCATCCACAAAGCTAGCTGTCACATTTTCCCCATCTCTGACCTGGAAGTCACAATTGGAGAACGGTGAACATTTTCTCCATCTGCCCGAGTAGAAACACTCATTTCAAACGCTGGGGCTTGCCCTAATTAGCAGCATTATCTCTATTTTATTTTTTTTCCAAATGAAATTACTTTATAAATACCTCACAGGCTATTGTGAGAATCAAATTAGAGAGCAGATGTGAAAGTATTTTGAAAAGTTCAAAATGTTATAGGGATATAAAGTTATCTGACATGCAGCTCCGATAATAACAATTTAAAGCATGCTAATAGGCATTGCTTTCTCATTAGCGAGGCACAGCCGTGGTGGAAATAATGTGAAATCCAGTCAGCTCTCAAATGTTCAAATTCTAGCTCTGCCACTACCTAACTGGTGTGACCTCAACAAGTTCCTCACCCACTCTAGCCCTTCATGTTCTCATTAGTAAAGAGAAAACCCAAAGGGTGAAACGAGCGGCCTGCTGAAGCCTTTAGAACTCTAAATAAAACTTCTTTTGGCAGGTTTTCCACATGTGTTTTTCTTTCTCAAATAACTCACAGAAGAACATAGAAAAGGATAACTAGGTTCCATAGATGCTGACTATACATAACCCTGTAGATGCGTGCTTTTGAAACAGTAACAAAATAAGACTTAACTTCATTGTATTCATTCATTTGTGATGTTAACAGTCATTTAGATATGGATCTTTGGGCCCTTAATTCTACTAGCCCCCAAACTTAAGCAAAGGTCCTCCTACCCCTACTCCTCCTTAGGCCTCCCTCATCAATCCTCCTGTGCTTCTCTGTTTTCCCATCATTGGTCTCATTGTGGTCCTTGTTGCCAGCCATACAACAGGAATCATTATTGGAAACCCATCCGCTGTGAATAGGAGTTGAATTAGCATCGCTAAAGCAATATATAGAATACTCACAAGAACTCTGCATGGAAGGTGTAATTCCGATAAGTTCTCAGATTGAGAACCCTCATCTGAGGTTAAACACATTATCCAAACTCACAGTATGAGAAAGACATAAAAGCACACTTCACACTCATGTCTCACAACACAGCCCTGGTTTCTCAATGCCATAATGCCTTCTGACCACCACTGGAAGCTTGTACTGTAATAATTTATGTATTTATCTCCCTTTTAGGCTGTCAACTTCTTGATAGCTTTGAGTACTTGTTATTTCTTCTGTTCCTAGTAATTACCAGAATGCATATAACAAAAAAAATGTTCAATTACTGTTTGTCCATTGAAAAAATTATAGCAAAAACATAAACATTCCTTATATTTAATATGTAACATATAATAATAGTATTACAATTCTCTATAGTGATATGCCTTTTTATAAATATTTTTCATGGATTGAACCTAGATCTTGTTTATGCTAGGCAAGCTATATACCTCAGCACTATTTTCCTAGCCATAAAAGACTGTGTGTGTGTGTGTGTGTGTGTGTGTATGTGTGTGTGTAGATATATATACCAATGTGTATTTAGAGATCAGAGGAGGACTCTAGGTGTCCAGCTCTGTGACTCTTTGCCTTATTAACTTAAAAGAGTTTCCTTCATTAGACCTAGAGCTAAACTGTCAGTCAGCAAGTCCCAGCGATCTTCCTGCCCCCAAGAATGCTGGGGTCATAGGTATTTGTGCAGCTATGTCCAGCTTTTTACAAAGATGCTAGAATCTGAGCTCAGGTCTCCATGTTTGCCCAGCAAATATTCCTGCCCAGCGATCCATCTCTCTTGGCCCTCTATAAGAACACTTAAACTCAAGATCTTAGGCCTGTAATTAAGTAGGATAAGAATCTCAAAGCATCATGCTAAAGTTACTTTCCAATGTTTCAAAATAAACACAAAAGTCTCAAAAACACCATAAGTTCCCACCTATCAAGCAATGTATTCAAATAATTATATGCTTCTTTATAATAACATAGGTTTGAGGAAGATCTACAGCACAGTGAATGATTTTATAGGTGTTATGGGTCTCAGGAACTTGGATGCTCATTTCTACTGCCAAATTGGCTGAACTAGAAAACATCTAGGACTTTAGTAATTTGGATCTGCCTGGGTGGGTATTCACAGAATATGTTATCTAAAGGGGAAGACTTGAGCTCAATAGGGACAGCACAGTGTCATGGCCTCTATCCAGAGTTCACAAAAACAATAAAGGAGAAGGCCAGCTGGAACACCAGCATCCTCTTTCTCTACTCTCAGGTCCCCTGAGATGGGAGCAAGAAGCCTCATGCTCCTGACACCATGGTGAAGCCATTCCTACCGCCCAGTTTTCCAGGCAATGACAGACCATAACCTCAAACCAAGAGCCACAGTATACCTGTCCTACCTTAGATTGCTTCTAATAAGGTATGGAAAGCAGCTAATAGAGATGTCATCCAGAGATGGCTTCATCTGCAATCCAACCACTTTCTCAAGTTCCTGACATATTTTTAAAATGTCTTTTGGATATCTTACCTCTTTCCCCAAGAGATAGTTCTATACAGGCATGTCTAAAGTGAGTCTTCACATCTTCCTTTCTACAAAGGAGTTTAGAGAGAGGCTTTTTATTCTTCAGTGGTGCTTAGCTTAAAGAGTTCCATAGCTATATGCATTGGTTCAATGGCATGGCTCCTGCTCCTGAGATTGGAAATATGAAAATTATACACAGAAGAGAGCAGCAGAACAACATAAGGCAAGATGCAGTCAGGCTCTCGCATATTTAGAGTACATAATTATTCCATAGCACTGAGAAGGAGACAAGATGACATGGCCACTTTGGGAGTTCAAGGCCAAGGCCATGCAGGAAAGGAACCTAGGAAGTCATAGGCCAAATCTTCCTGTTGACAGACTCTTCGACAGTATTCATGTGGAATGCCAACACACAGCATCTACTGTCTGTTTATTGGTTTCTGACAAGTATTTCTCCCTCCTTTTAGCTTCAAAATGAAGAAATTCTCAAGGCTTAGCATCCAGAACCCCATTTATTTCTTAATACTAACCCCCTACTTAGGAGACTATTCCATCATGGATCTATGAATAGTGTTCCCAATTGTCACCTCTTGGTTGCAAATCTGATATTGCTTACAAGCTCCTGTCACATTTTTCAAGTGACTACTACGCATTTTCACAAATCCTTTCAAAAATCAACATGAAATTTACTTCAGTAAAATAAAGGAATGAATGAATCACAACTCTTGAAACACAATGTCAGAGCAAAATTAGGGTCTCAGGCTCAGCAGACACCCCACCATTAAACCACATTCCTCTACCTTGTACGGCAACCTTTTTATACCTATGTATCTTTCATCCTGTCTTAACTTGCTTCTCTACTGCTATGATAAACACTGTCAGAAACCAACTGCAGAGGAAAGAATTTATCTCATCCTATATTTCCAGGTAGCAGCTGAGGGAAGTCAGGGCAGTAACTTGGAAAAAGGGACTAAAGTAGACACCACAGAGGAATTCTGCTCAACGGCTTGTTCCCCTTCTTGTACAGGCATCTCCTTTAAATAGACTAGGTCCCCTGCACAAAGGATCTGTCAGCGGGCTGAGACCTCCCACATCAATCAAGAAAATGCTTCTATAGACGTGACGACAGAGCAAATGATGGAGACGTTTCCTTAACTGAGATTCCCACTGCCCAGGTGACTCTAGTCTGTGTGAGGACCACAAAATCTAACTGGCATATTTTCTTACCCTGGCCTTTCTATTAACTAAGTAATCTGAGATAATTTTTAGTCCCATACATAGAACCTACAATAAGCTCTTTTATCAGTCTCTTTCTGCCTTCTCCTGCTACATTTCTCCCTAGCCCTGGGCTTTCACTAGAAGCTCATCAGAGATGTGCACAAAGAGGGGAAGTGAGGGAGAACAGAAACATCCTGTTCACATCTTGGCCCAGCCATGACTTGTCTTTCCTGAGCTCTGAGTATGTCTGCTCTCATCTTTAAAGTGATGATAAACCTATGAATTTAGTAATAAAGATTTAAATAAGATATGCAAAAATGCAGAACAAAATAAGAACTTGATACATAGAAATCCTATATTAACAATGAATATTGTGAGGTGAAGTGGCTTTGATCTGTTTTTCTTAAGTGGCTAAAGTATGTAAGCAAGGTATCTCTTCCTTCACATTTCTTCTTGTATTATCTATTAAACATGATGCTATTTCCTTTACACTTCTATTCATTGGAATGGATATTATTTATTCTTCAAGAGTTTCTTCTTGCCACTGATATCCTTAGTAATGTCCCTCTTCCCATCCCAACCCGCACTGAGCCCAATCATCCAATTATGAGATGATCTAGTATCTATTTTCTATTGCATTCTTTGAATTTAAACAAATAATTGTTGTACATATTTTCTTAACTCATACTAATTAAATGCTACTATTTTGCCTTTGCAATAGGCACATAGTCCCTATACAAATGCAAACTACAACTTGTGACATGAGTCTGGTGCTATGCTCAGAACAGAAATTTGATGCTATCTGTTGGAATGATTAATAAATAAAGACTGCATTAATAAAAACAGAAAAGTCATGGTTGGCATGAAGATTTATAGGAATGAGAGTTACATTTTGGTAAGAGCCGAATGCTAAGAAAAGGTAGCAGCATGATTAAAGTGGCACCTGGGGATATTTGATACAAGAATGCTGCCTAGAATGGATGGTATTAAAAGCTGAGAGCCAGAGAGAGAAACCTGGGTTTTTTATTAATAGAGGGAGAAAGTGCATTCCAGAACAGGAAGACATGGGGTGGGGAAGACCAATGCAAGTAAAACTAAGTGTTCAAGGATGGAAGGCAAATTGACAGGAGTTAGGAGTCCATGCTCTTATAGTGGACACAAGTCCAGTTCCTAGCAACCACACCGGCTGGTTGACAGTGGCCTGTTAACTTCAGCTCCAGTGAATCTAAGATACGTTTCCTTACTTCACACTGACATGTCCAAATTAAAAGGAAAAATGAAAAATTTTAAAACATAAAATACAATCAATGTGCCAATGATTCTGTATTGGTAGAACGCTGACTCTGTGAGTGAACCAGGGAAATAGCAAAGACAAACTCAGTTTTGATTTGACAGCATCATTAATCCTGCAAAACACTTGTCTGATGATCAAGCTTGGAAGACCAGGTTAACAAAAACTATAAATTTGTCAGTGAAGAATCTGAAAACCTCCAAGAATATGGATTTCTTCCTGTTTTCCCAATACCTCTTCAGTTGTATAACTTTAAACTAGTTCAAATCAGGGATAAGAAAGAACATTAGAACTAGATGTGTTTGTTTTCTTGGTTGAGACTGCCTTTCATTCATGGAAGTAGTTTCGGAAACCGTAAGGTTAGAGAAATGAAGGTGATGTTGCTAAAAGTAGTTCTCACATTTTTCAGGTATTTCCTTATTCAACCAACTTATAAACGCTTAGTATGGGAGTGTTGGCATGGCACAAAAGTATTTTTCTGATACCTTAGCTCCCTTGAAACAACAGAAACCGAATTTGTTTCTCCCATTTGACCAGACCAAACAATGAATAAAGCATGTGCAACAATAGAGTTGAAGCTTTAGATAGTAGCCAGATAGATAGAAAACTACTAAGTTAAGGCATACAATTACCCCAAATCCATACAATGAGATTTATTACCTGTAAAAAGGAGGAAAAAAGATCACGAAAAGATTTATATGCCTTGAAGTCAAAGACTTGGAGCTGAGAGATCTGAGATGCCAAGCTAGAAACGGAGTCAACTATAAGGAAATTCACCAAAGGTCTATAAATTGTCACTGGGAAGCTAATGATAAACCATTCAGTAGCACTAATATCCGGTGTCAGAACTCACACTGGTCCAGAACTGCACCCACTCCATCACTCATACTCAAGATCGTCATGATTCACCTGATACAGAGTTCTCACCATAACACTGGCCATGCCATGGGGACTAGCCAATAGGCAAGCACTACTCATTTCTACTCATATAATCTCTAAAGTGAATCTGAAAAGTTTGCTTGATTTCACGAAAGGTTATCTACATCCAGAACGAAGCTCAACTATATGTAAGAACAGACCGCTACCTAGCAGTTAAGAAAGTAAAATTCAGAATTCTAGATACACAAACCAGGAAGAAAATATAAAACAGAATCAGGGTTAAAGCTACTTCAAATAATCCCAGAGTGGATGTCAGTGCCTGAAATAGTAGGAAAAGACATGAGAAATCTATTACAACCAAATATTAAGTGTAACCATGAAAATATGTAAGGAGATCTTTTAAGATAAAGACCACAATGTGTAAAATGAAAATTACCCAGGATGAGATTAAAGATTAAATTCTACTCTCCAGACAACAAGATTAAGGAACTTGAAGACACATGAACAGAAATCTATCAAAATGAAATACAGAAAGAAAGCATACTTTATTTTTTAGAAATGAAATCAGTATCTATGAACTGCTAGACAGCTTCTGTTTCAACGAATTCCACATTTGATTATAAGTCACTGATTATATTTCAAGTATATCCTAGGAAAGCTGTTAGGAAAAAAACCTACACTGTTGTTTTTATGTATCATCATTAGGATTTATAACTAACTCATATCCACTACTTGAAGTAAAGGACTATATGTTTGCCCATCTGCTTAACATATCCCTGTATGTAGATATTCCATGAATAACTTAAATTACTCAAACTGAACAACTAACATCCCTTCTCCTAAACACATGCCACTCATCAATGCCATTCCATTTTATTGATTGAAAATCTTTCTGCTGATTATTTATGAAATTATATTTTTCTATATCCAACATGTCAGTTAATATTTTTTCACAAGGAACCCTCAGTTATTCCATTTACTATCACCCCCACTGATTCCATCCTGTTTAGAGCTACCATGGCTGTTGTAATGGTAGAGGTACTATTACTACTAGTTTGATTTGATTCCCTCCAGTTTCCTGTATTTTACTCTTATCACAGAAATGAACCTTTTATGAAGTTTAAGATGTTTCTATTTCTTTGCTCAGAAAACCTCAATAGAGTTTTATTTTTTTTCTAATATGAAGAAGCCAAAAGACCATAGAACATCCTGAGCTTCTCACTGACACTTCTGTCTAGAACACTATTGTCATCGACAGTCATATGGCCCAGGGTCAAGCATCCCCTAAGCAGCACTATGCATATAAGCACTGAGCTTATAAGCCTTATCATAAATTAAACCAGTAAAGAAACAACTCCAAATGTTCTTGGCTGACTCTCACTTCTTGCATAG
This sequence comes from Grammomys surdaster, assembly GCF_004785775.1. Classification (NCBI taxonomy): domain Eukaryota; kingdom Metazoa; phylum Chordata; class Mammalia; order Rodentia; family Muridae; genus Grammomys; species Grammomys surdaster. Next base: position 6,922,186 of record NW_021604630.1, read on the forward strand.
AAAACAACATAAAGTTGGTGTTATATCAATTCATTTGCTCATCCAAATCCTACAAGATTAAGGTAGCTGGTGGTCATATGGCAGTGGCTGGACTCTCTGCTGAGAATTCTAGTCTTATAAAGGGACTGCATCATTCTCTTTTGTCCTTTTTCATAGATAGATATATTATGTAGATAGTGGGAATGAAAACAAATATTCTTTGGATTACAGGAGTTCCTAAGACAGCTTGAGAGAGAGAGAAAGAGATGGTCTCTGTCTTTACTATGTTTATAAGAAAATAAATCTGCTTTCTCAGGAAGACTTAGTATCTCCAGCTTCCAGTGCTCAGCTAGCTAGGCTGAGATGTATAGGAATATTCAATAGAATTTTAGCTCAAATTCTGATTTTTGTTTCCCAAGTCTTTATCCAAATATCATTGCCCTGGTAAAGCCTGGCTCAAACATTCTACTTACTCTTAAAATGCTTCCTCAATATTATTCTATTCAGAGAACAAGTCAACCACTCCGAAACATACATATTTAAGATCTGCTACCTCCTGCTCAGAGAAGAGTCATTCCAGGACACAGAAATTGTACATTTCATTCACTCCCCTGCTCAGAATCAGCAACTACCTATGGTAATAATTAATAAATTATTTTAAAACATTACTCACGAACTAAAGCAGTAAGGGCATTAAATTATTCTCCCTTTCGATGTTTGTCAAGGAATTTGAGCCCTATAAAGAATTAAATTCACAAATAAAGGTTATGATAAGCTGGGTTTTTTTTGAAAGGAGACATCTCATTAGATTACCAAATTGTGCAGGTGAAATATCCTTTCCATTGAGCCTACTACACGGAGATAACTGACAGCAATAACACCACATCTATTATTTCATCACTCGGTCTATAGCATGCCAGCATTCCTTAGGTTCTGTGTTAGCCAAACACTCATCAGAGTTTGATACTAGAACTAGACAATTCCTCCCCATGAGAGGCCTCTGATAGACCTCCATGGCTATGAGTCAACTCATAACCAAGACACTCAGGGATCCAACCACTCCTCCATTTTCAAAGTTTACACATATGTTACTAAAGTTTAGATATGGAATGTTCCCCCTCCAAAGTCCCATATCTTAAATTTGGTCCCAAAGAGGATGCTACTGGGTGGTAGTCAACCTTTCAAGATGTGGGGCCAAGTAGGAGGTACTTAAGTCATTGAAGGCATGTCCTCAAAGTAATAGTAGGACACCAGCTCCTTCTTCTTTTTATGTTTTTTCTTACTCACTAGGTGCTGCCTACCTAGTACAGACATAAAAAAAAAGCCTGCTAGGTTGTGGATTAGAAATTATAAAACCTAGACTCAAAATTAACCTTTTCTCCTGGTAAGCTAATTATTTCAGGTATCTTGTTATGGTTACAGACAACTGACTGCCTTGAGTATCAAAACTGTTTGGTGGTCTAAGGGTTGCCCTTGATTCCTCCTCTTCCTCCTCTTCCTTCTCTTCCTCTTCCACCCTCTCCTTCTCCTTCTCATCCTCTTCTTCCTTCTCTTCCTCCTCCTCTTTCTCTTCCTCCTTCTTCTCCCCCCTTTCTCTCTCATGTCACAAACATTATCTCCTAGAAAGGTACATTAAAATCTGTCAGTGGTGATAAGATACACCTCTTTACAAGACTAACTTAAATGCAGAGGTAATGTCATGGCTATGGAAGTCAGATTTGCAAAAGTAAGGACTACAGCTTCTTCATTAGAGTGTAACAACTAACAAGAACTCTGGGTCTCCTTTATTTGGGGGAGCAGTCCCACAGAGTGTGATTTGACTTTACATTTATCTCAGAGCCAAAATGATTTTTCTTTCCATCTGTGTTGCATGGTGTAATTTTTCTTCATCTAACAGGGTAACACATTTTGCTTTCTCGGAGGCACACACAATTACTTTTCTTGCCCTGAATATCTTCATGCTTATCCCAATTTGCTATTTACTTGATAACACAGTCTCAAGCAAGTCCACTGTATACTGCAAGGCCATAAATACCATTTGATCAAAATCTGTTGTTAGAGATTAGTTAGCAGAGGAGCCATGGACTCTGATTCTACAGCTGAAGAGACACATTCAGTAAATAATTTAATACTATGAAGTCTTTGTCATTGTGTGACATATGTCAAAAGACTTAACATGGAAGTATTCTTTGATACAAATAGCTGTGGTAGTCCTTTTTATATTGAATTACCATAGAATGTAGGGAAGGGACTGTACCCAGGCACAGGGACTCATGTGCTACCCATGAAGGACAGGCAGGTATTGCTTGTTGCGTGGTCCTCTTTAATTCCTTTTCATGTCCATGTAGACTCTATAGCAAGAAGCCCTGAGTCCACTCCTGAAGCTTTCTGAACCATACCAACACACTCTAGTTCTGCCTTACATCTGGGACAACACCCAAGCTGCATTCTCATAAACATCACACAGAGCTCAGTATGAGGCCTTCAGAATCACAGTATTCAAGTCTTTGTTTGAACAGGGTTGTCTTTTCCTCATTCCAGCAGCAGCACACTGTTAGAATGAATCCTATTGTTAGCTAGACAGGGGTCCCCAGAGAGGACATGTTGGGTTCAGTATGTTTAACTTTTTATCCTTTATGTCAACCAGTTATGTTTCTAAAACATTTCCAATCCCCAAGGTTCACAGAAAACAAATAACTGCATGGCTCCCCCGCTTCCTTCATCCTTCATAAATAATCCCCAAGAAGGATGACCACAGAGACAGGCCCTGAATGCTGACAAGAACAGAAGAACTCCAGCTCTACCTCAGAGAATCATTTTGCATCCAGGTCACAGAACAAAGCACTGCAAACTTTTCTAGTATTGTGGAAGCAGCACACTACCTGCCAGGCATGGTAACAAAACCCATTCCCTCCAAAACCTTTGACTATGTCATGCAAAGACTTTCAGACCAAATGTTTCTGTGGGTGATTTAGATAAGCTGGGATGCTTGTTTCTGAGGCCTGTGTCTTTATCTGTCATGAAATACTGTTGTGATCTGGTTAAATATGTGACTTAGCAAACCAGACTTCATTTTGAATCTAAACATCATCGCCTCTTTACCATGTCACCTTGGGCAAGGTGTTTGAACTTTCTATTAGGTAGCTTATCCTTCTAACACCAAAGATCCCAGTGGATTATCACATTTACTTCTTACCAATGTTGCCTTGTGGCTAAGGATCTGCTATAGCTCTGAAGTACTTCTCATGTCCTTACTCTCTTCATTCATATGCTTGAAACAGATACATCAGGTGAATAGGAAGGCCAACCATGTGACTAAAACACACCTACTAATTCTTCTACTCACCTTATTTAATTCAGTGCTGATATCATTGAACAGAGAAGCATACCACTCTCATAGAGAAGAAAAGCAAGTCAAATATGAAAGGAAAAGGTCCTGGATTCTCTTGCATGGCATGAAGTAAATATTTGTATACAATCTATCATCTATATCTTACTTTCTCCACCAACGAAATGAAAGTCATAATAATATTATTGACTTCATAGAGTAGTCAGAAAGGCTAAATGAGTTTTTATGTGAAGTCATATTTTTAAACAGAGCCCACAATGTAGGAAAATCATTAACTTCTGAATATTATTATCTTTCCAACAGGCACAGCTGTTTTTCCACCTCACACAAATGGTTAAGAAACTTATTATTAGCTTTTTGTTATTGATACTATGTGGTATGAGAGAAGTTATATTAAATAATGTATGAAGCTAAGAAATATTCATACACCCATTCCATATAGTGATCTAGACAAATACCCTTCACTCATATCCATAAAGATGTCATTCAAGATGCTCCAACAGACATTATAAAGGGTATAGTGTCTCAAAAAAAGAATATATTATGCAGGAGCAAGACAGGTTGTTTATGTGTATTAGTGACACTATTCTTCTGCTGGTAACTAAATGCTATATGGTTGGATTTGAGGCCAGCTCCCTAAGAAGGAATTAATGCTTGGCACTAAACTTTGTGAAGAGCCCATGGCAAGGAAACACATATCTGTTTTTATACCCATGGACAAGTGGCATTCTCAGTCTTATAAAGAGGAACCTCCCTTTATAATTAATAGTGACAATGAATGCAGAAAACCAAAGCTTTACTAGCACCAAGAATATATAGTGGATGAATCTTCTGCCATAAGCAAAATATGTATACCATTCGCTCTAATGCCCTGGAAACCATGCAGAAAAAGAAACAGAAAAAAAAAAGAGCTGGAAGATAAAGAGAAGTATTTTCTGACAAGACACAGACATTGCAATCATGAACTCAAACAAGCTCTGGATACATACACTGGGTTTGCATAAAAGTAGGCCTGTTGAGAAGAAGCCACAGATATAAGCTTTCTCATGGGGTCAACCCCTGCACTGATAAAATATGTGCTACTCATCAATTCAAGGAGAAAGGGAACACCTATTGGTGAGCCCTGCAAGGTTTCTATGTATAGTTCCAATTCTATTGTAACAGACATGGCCCTGGTTAAACTAAATGTGTCATGACACAAAGCCAAAAGTCATGAATCTAGGAATAAGAGGAGGAAGGCTTGATTGGAATGGGGAAAGGGAAATAACAGAGGATGGAAGAAAAAAAGTAATAATCAGAGTGTATTTTATATACGTATGCAATTGTCAAAGAACAAACTTGATTAATTAAAAAACATCATTTGCAAAGCCTTTATGAAGCAAAAAGAATTATACTTAGTACAAGAGATGCAAAAATGATGTAGGCCATTGTATGCTTACAGCCTTGTTAGAAAGCTGTATCTGGTTTGGGACCGAGCCTAGAGCAGGTCGCAGGCAGCAGCTCCGTACCCAACCGCAGAAAACCAAGAAAAACAGGGACTCCCAGGAGCTTGAACTCACGCAGCATCCCAGGTAAGTTAAAAACAGCACTCACCCCAAACAGGGAGCAACAGGGACCCACTGGGACCCAGGAATTCGCTCCTGGCCCGGGGCGGGCTCCATCCAGTCTGGGCCCCAGCACTCGCGGATCCCGGGAGGCAGCTCTGCACCCAATCTCGCAGACTCCAGAGGAAGCGGGGCTCGCAGGACCTCTGTGCCAAGCAGGGTCTTGGGCTAGGAGGTGGCAGTGCTTGCCCCCGAACAGGGAGTGGCTAGGACCCACTGGGACCCAGGAGTTCACTCCAGGGCCGGAGCGTGGGTTCCTTCCGGTCTGTGCCAGAGCAGATCCCGAGAGTCAGCTCTGCACCCAATCTCACAGAACCTAGAGGGAGCCGGGCTCTCCGTGGCTCAAGCTAGCTCAAGCAGTTTCTTAGGCTAGGAGGTGGCAGTGCTCGCCCCCAATCAGGGAGCAACTGGGACCCACTGGGACCCACTGGGACTCATTGGGATCCAGGAATCCCTCCTGACCCGGAGCCCCGGCCCCTTCCGGTTTCCACCTGAGCACCGAGCACATCTTGGGCCTCATCTCTAACTCTAGCAGCAAAACCCATCCCAATCAGTTCTGACACAACCTAGATAATAGGAAAGACAGGCCCCAGTCAGAGACAGCACTGGTAGCGCAAAGGTGACCCAGATGGCTAAAGGCAAACGCAAGAACACAAGCACCAGCAACCCAAGGTACTTGCCAGTATCAGAACCTAGTTCTCCCACATTAGAAAGTCCTGAACTCCCCATATCACCAGGAAAACAAGAACCAGATCTAAAATCATTTCTAATGATGATGCTAGAGGACTACAAGAAGGAAGTAAATAACACTATCAAAAAACTTGAGGAGAACACAGGAAAACAGGATGAAGTCCTTAAAGAAACACAAAAATCCTTTAAAGAATTACAAGAAAACACAAACAAACAGATGAAGGAATTGAACAAAACCATCCAGGACATAAAAATGGAAGTGGAAACAATAAAGAAATCACAAAGGGAGACTATCCTGGAGATAGAAAACCTAAAAAAGAAATCAGGAGTCATAGACACAAGCATCACCAACAGAATACAAGAGATAGAAGAAAGAATCTCAGGTGCAGAAGATACCTTAGAAAATATTGACACAACTATCAAAGAAAATGCAAAATGCAAAAAGTTGCTATCTCAAAATATCCAGGAAATCCAGGACGCAATGAGAAGACCAAACCTAAGGATAATAGGTATAGATGAGAGTGAAGATTCCCAACTTAAAGGGCCAGTAAATATCTTCAACAAAATTATTGAGGAAAACTTCCCTAACCTAAGGAATGAGATGCCCATAATCACACAAGAAGCCTACAGAACGCCAAACAGACTAGATCAAAAAAGAAATACCTCCCGTCACATAATAATCAAGACTCAAAATGTACAAAACAAAGACAGAATTTTAAAAGCAGTAAGGGAAAAAGGCCAAATAACATATAAAGGCAAACCTATCAGAATTACACCTGACTTCTCACCAGATACTATAAAAGCCAGAAGATCCTGGACAAATATCATACAAACCCTAAGAGAACATAAATGCCAACCCAAGCTACTTTACCCAGCAAAACTCTCAATTACCATAGACGGAGAAACTAAGATATTCCATGACAAAACTGAATTTACACAGTATCTTCCCACAAATCCAGCTTTACAAAGGATAATAGCAGGAAAGCTCCAATACAAGGAGGGCAATCATACCCCAGAAAGAGCAAGAAAATAATCCTTTTCCATCAAACCCAAAAGAAGATAACCACACAAACGATGTCTCCACTATTAGCAAAAATGACAGGAAGCAAGAACACCCTCTCCTTAATATCTCTTAACATCAATGGACTCAATTCCCCAATAAAAAGGCGTAGGCTAACGGACTGGATACGCAAACAGGACCCAGCTTTTTGCTGCTTACAGGAAACCCACCTCAGTGACAAAGACAGACACTACCTTAGAGTAAAAGGTTGGAAAACAATTTTTCAAGCAAATGGCACTAAGAAACAAGCGGGAGTAGCCATTCTAATATCGAATAAAATCAACTTTCAACTTAAAACTATCAAAAAGGATAAGGAAGGGCATTTCATACTTGTCAAAGGAAAAGTCAACCAACATGAACTCTCAATTCTGAATATCTATGCGCCAAATACAAGAGCATCGAATTTCATAAAAGAAACCTTACTAAAGCTCAAAACACACATTGCACCTCACATAATAATAGTGGGAGACTTCAACACCCCACTCTCAGCAATGGATAAATCATGGAAACAGAAACTAAATAGAGATACAGTAAAACTAACAGAAGTTATGAACCAAATGGACTTAACAGATATCTATAGAACATTTCACCCTAAAGCAAAAGAATATACCTTTTTCTCAGCACCTCATGGTACCTTCTCCAAAATAGACCATATAATTGGGCACAAGACAGGCCTCAACAGATATAAGAAAATTGAAATAATTCCCTGCATCCTATCAGATCACCATGGTCTAAGGCTGGTCTTCAAAAATGACAAAGAGAATGGAAAGCCCACATTTACATGGAAACTGAACAACACCCTACTCCTTGATAATCAGGTAAGGGAAGAAATAAAGAAAGAAATTAAAAACTTTTTAGAATTTAATGAAAATGATGACACATCATACCAAAATTTATGGGATACAATGAAAGCAGTGCTAAGAGGAAAATTCATAGCTCTAAGTGCCTACAAAAAGAAACTGGAGGGAGCATACACTAACAGCTTGACAGAGCACCTGAAAGACCTAGAATAAAAAGAAGCTAATACACCCAAGAGGAGTAGAAGGCAGGAAATAATTAAACTCAGGGCTGAAATCAACCAAATTGAAACAAAAAGAACTATCCAAAGAATCAATAAAACCAGGAGCTGGTTCTTTGAGAAAATCAACAAGATAGATAAACCCTTAGCTAGACTAATCAGAGGGCAGAGAGACAGTATCCAAATTAATAAAATCAGAACTCAAAAGGGGGACATAACAACAGAAACTGAGGAAATTAAAAAAATCATCAGATCCTACTACAAAAGCCTATATTCAACAAAATTGGAAAATTTGGATGAAATGGACAATTTCCTAGACAAATACCAGTTGCCAATGTTAAATCAGGACCAGATAAACCATCTAAACAGTCCCATAACCCCAAAAGAAATAGAAGCAGTCATTAAAAGTCTCCCTACAAAGAAAAGCCCGGGACCAGACGGTTTTAGTGCAGAATTCTATCAGACCTTCAAGGAAGACCTAATCCCAATTCTTTTCAAACTATTCCACAAAATAGAAACAGAAGGTACACTACCCAACTCATTCTTTGAAGCCACAATTACACTCATACCTAAGCCACACAAAGACCCAACAAAGAAAGAGAACTTCAGGCCAATCTCCCTTATGAACATTGATGCAAAATTACTCAATAAAATTCTAGCGAACCGAATTCAAGAACACATCAAAACAATTATCCATCACGATCAAGTTGGCTTCATCCCAGGAATGCAGGGTTGGTTCAATATTCGGAAATCCATCAATGTAATCCATTATATAAACAAACTCAAAGAAAAAAACCACATGATCATCTCACTAGATGCTGAGAAAGCATTTGACAAAATTCAACACCCCTTCATGATAAAAGTCTTGGAAAGGTCAGGAATTCAAGGCCCATACCTAAACATAGTAAAAGCAATTTACAGCAAACCAGTAGCCAGCATTAAACTAAATGGAGAGAAACTCGAAGCAATCCCACTAAAATCAGGGACTAGGCAAGGCTGCCCACTCTCCCCCTACCTATTTAATATAGTATTGGAAGTCCTAGCCAGAGCAATTAGGCAACACAAGGAGGTCAAAGGGATACAAATTGGAAAGGAAGAAGTCAAAATCTCACTATTTGCAGATGATATGATAGTATACTTAAGTGACCCCAAAACTTCCACCAGAGAACTCCTAAACCTGATAAACAACTTTAGCAAAGTGGCTGGATATAAAATTAACTCAAGCAAATCAGTAGCCTTCCTCTACTCAAAAGATAAACTGGCTGAGAAAGAAATTATGGAAATGACACCCTTCAAAATAGTCACAGATAATATAAAATACCTTGGTGTGAACCTAACCAAGCAAGTAAAAGACCTGTATGACAAGAACTTCATTCCCCTGAAGAAAGAAATCGAAGCTGATCTCAGAAGATGGAAAGATCTCCCATGCTCATGGATTGGAAGGATTAATATAGTAAAAATGACTATTTTGCCAAAAGCCATCTACAGATTTAATGCAATCCCCATCAAAATTCCCACTCAATTCTTCTCAGAGATAGAAAGAGCAATCTTAAAATTTATTTGGAATAACAAAAAACCCAGGATTGCGAAAACTACTCTCAGCAATAAAAGAACTTCTGGAGGAATCACCATCCCCGACTTCAAGCTGTACTACAAAGCAATAGTGATAAAAACTGCATGGTATTGGAACAGAGACAGGCAGGAGGATCAGTGGAATAGAATAGAAGATCCAGAAATGAACCCCCATACCTATGGTAACTTAATCTTTGACAAAGGGGCTAAAACCATCGAATGGAAAAAAGATAGCATTTTCAACAAATGGTGCTGGTCCAACTGGTGGTCAGCATGTAGAAAAATGAAAATTGATCCATACTTATCTCCTTGTACAAAGCTCAATTCCAAGTGGATTAAGGACCTCCACCTAAAACCAGCCACACTGAAACTAATAGAAGAGAAACTGGGAAAAAGCCTGGAATACATAGGCACAGGGAAAAAGTTCCTGAACAGAACGCCAATGGCCTGTGCTCTAAGACCAAAAATTGACAAATGGGACCTCATAAAGCTGCAAAGCTTCTGTAAAGCAAAGGACACAGTCAA
>NW_021604630.1:6932082-6933915 GCF_004785775.1 Grammomys surdaster
AAAGCAAAGGATACAGTCAATAGGACAGAGCGGCAACCAACAGATTGGGAAAAGATCTTCACCAACCCTACATCTGATAAAGGGCTAATATCCAAGGTATACAAAGAACTGAAGAAATTAGACTCTAGACAATCAAAGAACCCTATTAAAAAATGGAGCACAGAGCTGAACAAAGAATTCTCAACTGAGGAAGCTCGAATGGTTGAGAAGCACCTAAAGAAGTGTTCAGCATCCCTAGTCATCAGGGAAATGCAAATGAAAACAACACTGAGATTCTACCTCACACCAGTCAGAATGGCTAAGATCAAAAACACAGGTGACAGTACATGTTGGCGAGGATGTGGAGAAAGAGGAACACTCCTCCACTGTTGGTGGGATTGTAAACTGGTACAACCACTATGGAAGGCAGTCTGGCGGTATCTCAGAAAATTGAACATAGCGTTACCTAGGGACCCAGCTATACCACTCCTGGGCATATACCCAAAAGAAGTTTCAACATACAACAGGGACACATGCTCCACCATGTTCATAGCAGCCTTATTTATAATAGCCAGAAGTTGGAAAGAACCCAGATGCCCTTCAACAGAAGAATGGATGCAGAAAATGTGGTACATTTATACAATGGAGTACTACTCAGCTATTAAAAACAATCAGTTCACAAAATTCCTAGGCAAATGGATGGAGCTGGAAAATATCATCTTGAGTGAGATGACCCAATCTCAAAGGAACATACATGGTATGCACTCACTGATAAGTGGATATTAGCCCAAAAGCTCACAATTTCTAAGAATCTTCATATAGACCACATAAAACTCACATAGAAGAAGGAAGACCAAAGTTTGAATTTGTTGGTCCTTTTTAGAAGGAGCATCAAAAGTTTCAACCAGAACTCCCAAAGTCTAAACCACCAACCAGAGAGCACAAAGGGAGGGACTCACGCACCTGTATAGGGAATTGAGGGTGACCTTGTTAGACTCCAGTGAAAGTGGAGGGCCGAGGTCCCCAAAAGTTTGGATCCCCTACTGTGTTGGAATTCGAGAGCAGGGAGATGGGACTGGGAGGATGTTTGGAGCACACCATCACAAAAATTAGGAGGAAGGGGTAGGGGATAAGGGATTTGGGGGGAGAATGAGAAAGGAGACAACATTGAAAGGTAAATACGTATAATACCCAATAAAAACCCCACACAGATAAAGAATTTAAAAAAAAAGGAGAGTCTATTTATTTTAAATTAATTTCAAAAGTTTCTAGGAGATGCAAATTGGCTAAGATACTATTTTAAGCTCTCCACAAAAGAATTTAAATCTCTGTTCAATATTCTCAAGAGAGTGGTAAACCCTAACTTCCTCAACAGTTAATTGACAAAAGAGAGGTAATCTCACAAAAAGTAGAAAAAGCTATTTCTAATCGATATATCATATAGTCTGATTAATTGTCAGTGGAGCTATAAAAGTCCTTTGACAAAAGATTATTAATATAGATTTATATATCCTTAAATAAGGCCTTCATGACTCTCTGAGTGTGGAAGGAGCAACTGTTGGCACTTCTGCCCTGATTTTACAAAAACTCTGAAAAATTGGCTTTAAAAACAAAAGAGGGGGAACGGTACCCCCTCAGAAGGAGTCCCCCTGAAATACTCTCCATCATGCCTTGTTCACTTTTCTCTCTCTAAAGCTGAAAGCTCATGGCAAATCTCTTGCTGACCATGTTGGTGACCTCGGGCACCACCAAGACCAACAAAACTTTGCCACAGATATGGGGAAGGACCCTCATACCCATAAAGGGAATGCCCCAGTCCCAGTTCCCTTATGGAGCCGAGGACTGATATGCCTG
>NW_021604630.1:6934315-6936603 GCF_004785775.1 Grammomys surdaster
GCCTACATGGCCTAAGACAGGGCCCTCACCCTCCTTTCACCCACATCAGAGTCCCTTGACGTTGCCCATCGTCGACAGCCTAAAGCCTTCGACCATCGATGTGACTCGTCTCACATCAGTGTTTTGGGGTTGTGAACTTGTCTAAGACCCCCCATAATTAGACATCCAAATTCAAAACTCACATAGTTGGGATTGAACATAAGACGCCTTCTCTAACTAAACAGAGAAGGGGGAGATGCCAGAAGCCAGGACCCTCGCCCTTACCCTTATCCCCTACCTTTCCCCACCTGCACAATGTCCTCTGAAGCTTGGCAACTGCAAGATCCTGCTTAGCAACTGCATATAGACTCAAAGCAGAGTACCATGTCTTCTTAAGAATAGCAGGGAGACCATAACTCAAGCAGTGTACCATATCTTCTGAAGAACTACAGGTAGATCATAATTCAAGGCAGTGTACCATATAGACCATGACATGTTTCAAGGCACAGGCCAAGAAGATTTTGTACTTTTCCACCACCTGGACCCTCTTACCCCCTCCCCTTGTAAAACATGCTATAAAAAAGCATTTCATGTTCAAAAAAAAAAAGAAATTAATAAAAAAAAATACAATAAAAAAAAAAAAAAAAAAGAAAGCTGTATCTGAAGGGAAGCTGATAAGGGCTCCAAGGACAGGAGTACAAGCCATAGATACAATCAGAGGTTAGAGGAAATGGATTCTGAAAACTACACACAGGAAAATAATTCTCAGAGACCAGGACAGTTTAACTATTCCTTTAAGGAAAGTAGAATCGATCAACCAGACTAGAGGAGAAAAGGGCAAGAAGAGATAGATAGATAGATAGATAGATAGATAGATAGATAGATAGATAGACAGATGATAGATAGATAGATAGATAGATAGATAGACAGATAGATAGACAGATGATAGATAGACAGATAGATAATGACAATGATGGATGATTGATAGATAGAAGATAGATAGATAGATAGATAGATAGATAGATAGATAGATAGATAGATGATAGATGAGAGGTGGGTGAATGGGGAGATAGATAGATAGATAGATGACAGACAGACAGACAGACAGACAGACAAAACATTAGAAAAAGACAGCATCCTATCTTGCCTTTCTATTGATATGGTAAAATAAAACTTAGGAAAGGAAATAATTTATTCCATCTTATCAATTACAGTTTATGGTTGAAGAAGTTGGAACTCTAGGCAGGAGCTGATGCAGAGAACATAGAGCAGTGCTGTCTCCTGGCTTGTTCAGCTAGTTTTCCTACATGACCCAAGCATCTGGCCCAATGGTGACCTTTCCCATATTAACAATTAAGAAAATAGTCACAGATATGCCTTCATGCCAGACAGAATTGAGGAAGGCAATTCCTTAACTGAGGTTCTCTGGTCTCGGGCAACTCAAGTTGACAAAGACTAACCAGAACAGACAGGTTCTCCATTTTCAGAAGAAATGTTTTCAATTAGAGAGATGGGGCAGGAAAAGACACTAAAGCCTGGAAGTCTCCTTCAGCCTTGCGTTAGTTATTTTTCCTAGTGCTGTCACAAAGTATATGACAAATACTGCTTAAAGAAGAAAGGTTTGTTTTGCTCGATGTCTAAGTGAACATTTTTCATGATCCGTGAGAGGGAAGCATGGCAGCAGGGACACAAGGCAGTTGGTCATATGGCATCTGCAATTAGGAGGCAGAGATGAATGCTGGTACTCGGCTTTCTTTTTTTCATTCAGGGTGGATCTTCCTTCCTCTGTTAAACCTCTATAGCGATATCTGTCATAGGCAAACCCAGAGACCTGTCACCTAAGAGATTCTAATTCCATTTGACTTGGTAATGAAGATCAGCCATCACAAGACCCTTGGCTGCCTCATCCTGAGGAAGGCTCTGCTTCTTTTGTATGAGTCATATTTTATTTTATTTTTTAACAAAATGAAATATAACATAAGACAAAAACTATCACATTGAAGTTGGATTAAAGCTTATCAAAAGAAGGAAAAAAGCTCCAAGAGAAGACACAAAAATCAAAGAGACCCACTTGTTCACACATTCAGGTGTTCAATACAAACACTAATCTGAATGCTATAACATATGTGCAGAGGACCTGGTGCTGACCTATGTAGGTCTGAGCTTTCTGCTTCACTTTCTATGAATTTGTATGAACTTTGCTCATTTGATTTAAAGGTCCTTGTTCTCCTAATATGCTCCATTTAAAGCTATATGTTCCAATCTCTCTCTCTCTCTCTCTCTCTCTCTCTCTCTCTCTCTCTCTCTCT
>NW_021604630.1:6936613-7023494 GCF_004785775.1 Grammomys surdaster
TCTCTCTCTCTCTCTCTCTCTCTCTCTCTCTCTCTCTCTCTCTCTCTGTCTCTCTACACACACACACACACACAATGTCTGGCTACACACCTCTGTATTTGTTCCCATCTGCAAGACTTTATCTCTTACTAATGTACCTGAACTGTATCTTTGAAATCCTGTCTTCCTGCTTCTATCTTTCATTTCATACTGTCACATGACAATGACATGTAGAGTATATTTTCATTAGGTTGTGCTTATCATTCACGGTCATCTCGTATATATCTTTCACAAAAACCATTCCTTTTCATATACTCTCATGATACACAGTCTTTCATTCAACAGGATTCCTCCCAACCTCTTTCTAAGAGAAAACACAAGTATTCGGACCTCAGCTTGAACTTTTCCTTATCTTTCCACTCTGTTAGAGAAGAAGACAAATATTGTTTGTGCATATGTATATACATAAACAAATAAGCAAGCATGTTCTGTAAGATATCTGTATAGATATTCATATTCACCTGTCTTCATGTGAGAACAATGCCACATGGAAATGTTTTTAGCCAATCAAACATTCTTCCAATTTGACGAACGTCAGTGCATCTGAGCCCAGTTCTGAATGCTATTGATTGAACACATTAGTTTCTGATGCTGTGCAATGCCAGGAAAACTGTAAAATAATTTCCTTGATAGCTGACTTTAAAGAAACTGATGTCTGTGCATCATAGTGGCAATTTTGGAGGCTAAACCCCAATGGTATAGGAAGGGCAGTGGATTGCCATGTTTCCTTGTAAGACAAAGAGATTTGCTAGGCTTCAGGTGCCACATCAGGGATCATGGGGAATACCTCAACTCATGTCACTTGTTCAGTCTCTCTGCAAAGATCCATTTAGCAATGATGAAGTAATTCTTGCTGTCACACAGCTGCCCTATGTTCATGTTAAGCACATTCATGTAAACCAAGATCAGTGACAGTACATCTAAAAGTCATTTCAAATATGACTCATTATTCCTTACTTTCCTTACCAAGTTCCTACTGCCTGTGGTACATGCACTCACAAATACATACACATGCACACATGTGTTTCATAGATTTCCCGACTACACCAAGACTTCATGAGATTATTTTATTAAGATCATAACTCTGTTTTCCCCATACTTCAGTACATCACCCTTTCTTATAATTGGTACTTAAGGAAAATTTGTTAACAGGAGCAGGGCAGGAGAGAAAAGCAACTCTCTGGCTATATTGAACTTGAGGAATAAATTCAAACCCAGCTTCTAACTTACAGTGAGAACTTTCACTGTAATATCAAAGCTTTCTACGCATACTTTTTCTTTCCTTTCAATGATCCTAAACCTCCCCTCCTGTTTTAACCAAGATTACCACAAAAGTGTAACTTAATGCCAGAATGAGGGGGACTCTGCAGGTAATCACTGCAGGGAAACAAATGGCAAAGAAGTGATAATGAAAATTGGGTTCAGATTGACTTTATCAACCTGGATCAGGACTTCCGTGAATTTGATGTCAGGTGCTTCATTGCCAGCATGTTTCAGACACAGTCTAACTCAAGGAAAAGTTGACAGACAACAATCTTTCCATTCCAGGTTCCCAGTCAACAATCCTTTCAATGCCAGGTGCACAATAAAGCTTAAGGTGTGACTACATAGAAATTAGTGGAATCTAGTGTGGTCTCTAACCAAGATAGCATAGAGGACAGCAATGCATATGACATCTCCCCTAAGGATGGGTTCTATTAACTAGGAGCGAAAGATAATGGAGTCAGGGATACATTGTGAGGAATTTGGGTGAGGTCTGCCTCCACAGATAGTAAAAATATGTCAACAGCCACTCCCAGATTTCTGGGTTGGAAAATGGGTATTTCCTCCTTTGAGGAAACACTCCTGTGATTAACATTGCTGGTTTCCCTAGTTATCTGTGTACAAAAAGACCTTTGGTGTTTAAGTCAGAAGCTCACATTGGAGAAAAATCAAGAAAGACAGAGTTGGGAACCAGGAGAGCAAGCATGGTACAGGGAGAAAACAAAAGCTATTTTAATAGAAGATGGTGAGATGCCATGGTCATTCCATGAATGACAGATATGTGATTTAGCTGAGTGCATTCAAAGAAAGAAATTGTAGTCACCAGTAAGAAATGTAATGCAATCTCATTTCATTGTAAGTTAGTGATTATTCCAAGAGATGCTAACTCTAACTTCAACAACTTGAAAGGGTAACTTGGACCCTTGATAATCACAGAATATGGCAATCACAGAAAAGACCTAGAGAAGAAATCAGGAAAATCACTGTTCACCTGAAGTTAGGGTGTCCATACGAAGGGAATATATATCTAACAAAGGAAGCTAACACAGTCCACCTCCTAAACCTCTTAGATGTGTCTCTTACATAGATTTTTACCATTATAGAGCTTTTAATATAGTGATAGGCTCAATTTTAACAAAATATTCAAAATAGTTAGCAAGATATAGTTCTTGCTGTTCCAGTTAATTCAAAATCCATATTTTACATAATCGTTTCTAATTCCCATCATGAATTCTAAATGTCCTTGCATTTAAGCCAAAACTTAATAGATCGGTATATTTTTCTGATGCTATAACACAATTTGTTTCCTCAGAACTTTCATCCCTTGATTGCCTTAAACTCAGGGGGCCTTGCTCTCTTTAATTTCCCATTCCTCGTTTTCAACAAGCATGGAGCTACCTATCAGACAGCTCAGCAAGCCATCTGAGTTTGAGGTTCATGGAGAATCTTCCCTGTTACAGTTCACTGCCCCTTCATAATGATTCAGGCCACTTACATCACAGGAAAAGGACTTACTCATTCTCTCGTGTACTTGGTTTCTTTTCTGAAAACCAACATCTGAACATCAACAATGACCAACAATGCATGCATGGTAATGACAAATGTCACAAACAGGACATTTGGAATTATTGTAAGAGGGATCAACCTGATTTTCATTTCACAAGTTAATCAACTTGTGCTTCTAACTATTCAGGAAATCATTATTATAAATTAGCTGTTGGTTCAGTATGTATCTAGAGTCTTAGGGAAAAGTTCTCTAACCCCTTAGAATATATCTCCAACCTATCATCTAAAATGGACTTTTAACTGTCCATCTCATTGGCCCATCAAATCTGGGTGATATGTATATTTTCGGAACTACATACCCCATTCTATCTAAAATATGAGAATCGTGTACCTAGAAAAATAAGTGTGATTAGGTTGCATATACAAGAGGATGTGAATGATCCTGAGAAGAGATGAAAATTGCCGGGCGGTGGTGGCGCACGCCTTTAATCCCAGCACTTGGCAGGCAGAGGCAGGCAGATTTCTGAGTTCAAGAGTTCGAGGCTAGCCTGGTCTACAGAGTGAGTTCCAGGACAGCCAGGGCTACACAGAGAAACCCTGTCTCAAAAAAAAAAAGAGATGAAAATTATCTGCAACAGATATTATATAGCCTAAATGTATGGGTGACAGGGAGGACTCACAAAAACCAAATAGCTCAACTTCTGGATTGGAATAAAGAATCAAAAAGGCTCTCTAAAATTTTCTAACACCAATTTCTTATTGTCTAATACCACTTTCCAACAAAGCACTTTGAATAAAAGGCAGATCGTAAAACTATGTAGGAAAATGTGTAAGATGAAGCATCTTTTAATGTCACATACAATATAGTGTAATATGCACTGATGGATCTATATCAAAAAGACAAAGAATATACCTAGAAGACTTACAAATAGCCAAAGAAGAAACTACTTGTTCAAAATTAGAACATTGTATTATAAACCAAAGCATAATAAATATACATGAGTCTATGGTGATAAAAATAAATAATGAATGAGCAAATAAAATTCATCAATTGTCCATACATAATAGAAAATAATTTATTTCCTCAACGCACTCTAAGAAGTGGACTGTAACTTATTTCTCCCATGAGAGATATATAACTTCTGTTCAATGAATAAAATAAAGAAAGTTTGAAATGGTCCAACTTTTCATGAAAAATTATGAAAAAGAGTGTATGGCATAATGACACCAAATAACACTGGTATACTACCAATAATCCAGGAGCAGAAAAGAAAGAAGAACAGAAAAATAAATTAAAACCAAGGACATCTAATACATTGGTCCATTAATGGTACCAAATGCATGACACTAGTGTAATATATGGACAAGAACAAAACCTGAGCTCAGAGTATGAAAGGACTCTGAAATATTCCCACCACCACTTTTCTATAAATATAAAGTAGATACAAAATGGTTTACTTCAAATACACCAAAGTAGTTACACTTCAATAAGGATTTTTGTGGGACATAAAACCGTGCCAGGAAGTTTTCTAAGGTAGACTAGGTTGAGACTAGGTGAGGTGGGCACAAACCTGAGGCTTAGGCAACTCCCAGCTCCCTGTCAGACTCGAGACTTGGAACACATGCCTTGCTTCTCACATAAAAGAGATGTGACCTGTAGTCACATAGCCAGCTCCGGCTTTCTCACATCTCTATGCTTCCCCATGCCTGGGGTAGTGTCTACAAACTCCCTAAGTTCTGTCTTCCAAGCGGCCTTGCCCAGTGGCAAGCAGACATGGTTCAACCACCTTATAGATTTTCACCAGAGAGAAAACAAATTGAGAAAGCCTATGATACAAGCCCACTCATAAAGCACTCATTACCACCCATAGAACCCTGATTAAATCTCAACCACCACAAAAGTAAGGGTGAAATACTTATACCTTGAAAGGATCTCAGTGATATTTCTTCAGGAAAAGCAGAAAGTAAAACACAGCTTCCATGAGGCAAGTATATCTGGATAGCAATCCTCGAGCAGGAGTTAGAACCTGAAGAGACAAAAGGATGCATATGAGGGAAAACAGAACACTAGCAGTACCTTGACTGTGATAACTGAGTATTTCAAAAACACAGGTGAAACATATCCTTCTCCTGACGCTATCTATCTGAGAAGGAAAAAAGTGAAATGATTTGCCTTATGAGTGACTTTGACTACACATCAAGTGTTATATTCTTGGGTATTTGTGGTTCTCTGTGTATACAAGAATGACCCTGTAGAGCCACAGAAGTGTTAGATATAGGACCTAGCAGAGAGCCTGAGGCAAAAAGCAAGAAGCAGGCAGTACTGAGGAGTCTGGCAGTCTGCACTTCCAGCCACTGGCTCCTGCAACAAAGTCTTAAGTCACAAAGTAGGTCAAGACAGTATATATAGACAGAACATAAAACAATGAAGCATACCATCTTCACCACCCCATTCAGAATACTTCCTTAATGTTATCACATGCAAAGAAATTCGAGCAAGAGATCTTCAGGAGAAAGATAACAATGTCCTTTGGCTTTTCTCACTTTTACCTTCTCTATCTTTTGCTTGACATCCTCTCCAGACACTCTATCAAACTATCTTGAATAAAGCAGAAAATCTTTCCCTTTTCACGCATGGAAACATCATGGAGAAATTGCAAACCTACTGAATTACAAGCCAAGTAGGATACTGTAAAGCAGTTCGATTTATTTACACCACCTGTTCTCAAATTTTAACATACACCAACTTATCCAAAGACAGGGTGTGAAATGTAGATGGCTGGGCTCTAGAGGGTCTCAAGTATGGATCTGAGCTCTCCTAGTACTGGTAGGATATATGATATAACACCAAAACAGATGATAGAAAATATATGCATACATGCATATATGCATACATATACACAAATGTGGAAAGGTTTAATATAGTCCATGTGTGTGTTTGTATCTCTCTCTCTCTCTCTCTCTCTCTCTCTCTCTCTCTCTCTCTCTCTGTGTGTGTGTGTGTGTGTGTGTGTGTGTGTGTGTGTGTGTGTGTATATATATACACATAATGAAGAGAAAGACTTTTAATATGAGGAAATGTTTCACACGATTATGGGGACAAATAATTCCCAAGAGCTTCTAGAGACTTGAGAGATCCAGTGTTATATTTTTAATACAAGTGTTCAAACATCTCACAACTAGGGATAACAGAATTCAAGTCAACATTCAGAAAAAAAATGAATATACTAGGACCAAAACTCAGACAGCTAGCGAATTCTTCTCTACCTGTCTTCTTTTCAACCCAGACTTCCAGATTATAGAATGCAGACAACCAGCTGGGGAGAGCAATCTGTTTACTTTGTTTCTTGACCACAATGTTAATCTCAACTAAAACTT
Organism: Grammomys surdaster; assembly: GCF_004785775.1. Taxonomy (NCBI): domain Eukaryota; kingdom Metazoa; phylum Chordata; class Mammalia; order Rodentia; family Muridae; genus Grammomys; species Grammomys surdaster. The sequence continues at coordinate 6,942,800 of NW_021604630.1, forward strand.
CATTTCAGGACAAACTAAGTGTACTGCTTAATCTTAACACCCTATGAGGCCAATCAAGCTTATGGATCAAATAACCTCTGAATAGGTGTAGAGTGGGTCCTGACAGTTGACATTTCTGACAAAGCTCACTCAATGCTAGTCTGGTGGTCAAGGAACCATATGTTTAACATGACTGCCCTAGAAGTAAGTGGACCAGCTACTCAGATTCTCATTACAAATCATAGTTGTGTTGGCATTGCTGTAGATGCAAGACTAGACTCTCTATAATGTTTCTCATTACATGCCAGAAGCTTTTCCCTATGGGGTGGAAAGTATCATCCTGCCTACTCTCTTCCTTCCTCTGGAGGGAATGGGCTTCTGGCTCCAGTTTCATACATCCCTCAATTTGGGGGGAGGTTACAAAACATTACGGGCCATTCAGGCATTAAGAAAATATACAGAAAAAGGGAAAAAATAGGTGATTTCATACTCACTGATGACAACAGAGCCAGTTCTGTATAATAGCTTCCTGCAGAGGTTCAACCAGGTTGGACAAGCACTGTGCTCGTGGGAGGTGTTTTCTTTTTCCTACCAGGGATTTAGAAACTTCTTTTTTTAAAAGATCAATAGAAGACTCAACCAACCCTAGTGGACAGTTCAAGTTCTATCTAATGCATAGATTTGATAGTGACAGAGGTAAGAAGCATTCATTCTCATTCCCATCAGGTCTCCAAGTGCAAGTCCTAGCTTGAGAACAATGACAAATTGGTATCTGTTACTTTAAATCTACCTCATTCTGAGATATAGAATCAGTAGAATCCAGGCCCAACCAGTGCAGAAATGAGGAACACAAGAACTGGGAGAAGCCCTGTGTCCTAAGACTTATATCTCAGACTATCACATGGCTCACTTTCTTGGTAGCAACAAATCTCCAAAAAGAAGATGAAAAGTCAGCAATTATTAACAGGTCAATGGCACCTAGACTTTTTATTTTGACCCTATACATGTATTAAGGAGGAGTGTCTGAGAAAGACACCTTTGATGTTCTGTTCCCTAACTCTGACTCCCTTCACTGGAAAGTCAAACTAGGATATTAAACCACAAATAGGAACAAGTAAATCTGGTATTTAATAAAGCAAGTACCAGTTTCTTACCTCCTTCTCTGTTTTTAATGATCAATTTGTGGTCAGGTTACAAAGCATTATGGGCCATTCACACAATCCACATCAATGTGGTGATAACTTACTCTTCCTTTGCTGAACTCAGACTGTCTTTGAACACTCTGGGTTTCAACTTTCTATCCAGAAAGTATCTGTTCTCTACAGGTATGCTGTTAGACCACACTTCCCTGTGTGTTGTCTTTCTCAGGCCAGCACTTTCTGAAGGTCAGAGGGAAGCTCTCTACTCTTCCTTTATTCACAGTAACCTATTTCTTGTGTGCACACTGAGTTTACCTTCTCTTTGCGAGCATAAAATCCTTTGAGCAGAAACCTTACCATGACTAGCAACTAATGATCTCAACAATAGACTAAGGACTCTACCCCCACAGAAGTCACCATTCACTTCCCAATGTCTTCCCATTCACAAGCTCTTCTTTCTGTCCTCTGTACCACGTGTCATCCTGTCACCACGCTCTTGTTACAGAATTACCTGTAACAAGAAACAATACCAAACAAGTTCAAACTGAGGCATTTAAAAGTCTGTCTCTGAAGCCTCAGGAAGAATACTGTTGGGAAGGAACAACAAAGCCTTATGCCTTGGGTGGGTCCTTCTAGAATCCTTTGGGTTACTTATCACAAAACTAATAGCGTCATAAGTCTTAGTCCAGGAATCACAAATATGCTATTTTTGCTCTTATCCCTAGCTTTTCTAAGCATCCCAGCTTTAAGCTCCTTTAACAGTGGTTCTCAACTCATGGGTCATGATACCTTTGGGGATCTAAAGACCCTTTCACAGGGGACAGATGTTAACATTATGATTCATAACCATAGCAAAATGACAGTTATGTCGTAGCAACAAATGTGACTTTATGGCTGGAACATAACCACAACCTGAGGAAGTGTATTAAAGGGTAACAGCATTAGGAAGGTTGAGACCACTGTTCTATCTTCTCCTGGATAGAAAATGTTTTGGCTCCACCAAGGCAGTCACATGCAGAGAAATTGCCTTTTAAGGGCATGGTTCAGGCTTTATTTTGAAAGTCTCTCTCTGGTTGGACAGATGGCTCAGTGGTTAGGAGCAGTGGCTTCTCTTCCAGAGGTCCTGAGTTCAATTCCCAGCACCCACATGGTGGCTCACAACCATTATAACTGTGGTCCCATGGGATCCAGTGCCCTCTTCTGGTGTGCAAATGTACTTGCAGGCATATGCAGGCATATACATAAATAAATAAATCTTAAAAAAAAAGAAAGCCTCTCTCTCTCTCTCTCTCTCTCTCTCTCTCTGTGTGTGTGTGTGTGTGTGTGTGTGTGTGTGTGTCTCTGTCTCTCTCTGTCTCTGTCTCTCTGTCTCTCTGTCTCTGTGTGTGTGTGTGTCTGCGCACACACTACAGTATGCACAGAAATGAGAGAATACAGTATAGTATCCTGAAATCACTACTCCACAAAAGACAAGCTACCCTTTAAAACTCAATCTCCACACTGTGAAAGTCAAAGACTTCCCAAGTTTGAGATATTTCGGTCAGGGGTCACTTGGAAACTGGCTTAACAAGATTGCCTTCTCACCGTGTGAGCCATTTAATTTCTTCCAGCTGCACCTGTGCTGCTGACTAGCTGGCAGAGGGAACTGCTCCAAGGTTACTTGGAGGGACTCTATGTACCAAAGTGGGGCATGCTTCTTACAACCCAAGGTAGAATTCTGCCTTACGTCTTTTACTTTTACCCAAGCAAACACACAATCACACATACCTCTAGGTTCTCTTTAGAAAAATGTCATCACATATTCTATACATCTCACATGACCAGTAACCATTTTCTCGAGATTGGTTTGTCATTGTTGGTTTCTGGATCTTTTTCTCTAGCTGTACTTTAAATGTCAAGAGTTCTCTAAAGTCGCATTTGAGTTCCTCCCACCCTTAACATACTCTTCTAAGCTTCTGTATCCTTCCATCACTACATATGTCAACACTTGATGACTTGAAGTCACCATCTCCTAACAGATCTTGCCCCTGGGCTGCAGAGTGGTCAGTACTGTAGTTGTAATATTATGTACCGTGTAAAGATTAACCTCGTATTATTTAAATAATGGTTTCTTTACTCCCATACCTGGTTGCAATCCTTATTCTGAGACTTCTGTGCCAGTGTTCTGTAAATATTGCTCTCCAATTATTCCCTGATTGTTTAATATCAGCCAATGACTGATCAAGGAAGAGAATAGGAAATAACTTCCTCCAAGGCAGGGAAGGAGGAGGGAGAGAGGAAGTAGGGATTCCACCACAAGGAGGGTCCAGGAGACTTCATGAGAAAACAGCTGGAGCAGAGAAAGCCATACAGTGCAAGATCTCGGGGATTTTGTCTGGGAGACAGCCAGATTAGTTTAAAGGATTACAATATATTAATATTCCTCAATTGTTGTGCCTTAAAGCTGTTGACTAAATAAAACAGTCCTGCTTCAATTATTTGCAAACTCACCTGGTTATAAAAATCATCCCTAACAAAGTACCTATGGTTTCTCCTGAAAGTTGAATAGCTATCATTTCACAGGTGAACTCCAATGCCTTCTATGCTGTAACTGTCATCTCTGTATGTTACTCAAACAATCGGCATGCCAGTTACAGGATCTCTTTCTTCAGGACAGTCACCATCACTGTGCTATCTGCTTCTCTTTCTGTTCCTCCAATGGTGGTAAACATCACTCCTTCTCACCTGAGTCTAGGTCACTTATAGTTTTATGCAATGGATTATTCTCCCTCCCACTACTAACAAAGATGATCTTGTGATGAGTCTGGAGAATATTGAAATGTAAGCAGATACCTGTTTCCTTTCAATGACTACTCTCTTCTTTAGACTCAGTATGTGAAAGGACACATTGGAAGAGTGTCACGGTGGCATATTTCTCAATCTGCAACCCTTACGAACTGCAACCAAACTGACTGTTGGGTTTCGTTTGGTTTTGGGTTTGGGGGTTTTTTTGTTGTTGTTTTGTTTTTGTTTGTTTTTGTTTTTGTCAACTTGTCATGAGCTGGAGAGATATCTTAGAGGAGATGACTAAGAAATTGCCTCCATAATGCTAGCCTATCTATATGCAAGTCTGTGGATCATTTCCTTGATTGATATAATGTAGGAGGGTCCCACTGTGGGTGGTACCAACCTTACACAGGTGGTCCTGGGGTGTATAAGAATACAAACTTAGCAAGCCATGCACAGCAAGCCAGTAATCAGCACTTTTCCAAGTTCTTTGCTTCAATTCCTTCCTCCACATTCCTTCCTTGAGTTCCTACCTTAATTTCTATTAATGGACTGTGTGATTTGGGATATGAAAATCACATAAACCCTGTCTTCCCCTAGTTGCTTTAGGTCATGGCCTATATTACTGTTATAGAAACTGAGCTAGGTCAGTGACTATGGTGCCTATGTCACATACCTTCGTCACATCCTTAGTGCCTGAATAAAATAAATAAGTAAATATAAGTTTGCTGTGGTAAACCTCTTTGAATTGTAGCTTGCTTGCTAGCACACCGTAGCCTATCAAATTACCATGGTGTGTATCACTAATAGGATCTATGTTTCTACAGAACCAAACATCCTTGTGTTCTCATTGTTAATTTTCAGAATCTCAGTAGTCATTCTGATAGTTATACATATGTGTGTGTGTGTATATATATATTATATATATTATATATGACAGAGAGAGAGAGAGAGAGAGAGAGAATGAATCAGAAACTCCCCTTTTAGAGGAAACAGACTACTTAACTTGACCAATTCTACACATTTGTAACCTAGCTAGATCACCTCCCAGGGATTCTTGCTAGCATCTAATTTCTTCTTACTCTGGTCTATCTCCTGTTTCCCATTCATTGTTACTATGGACCTTCCTGTAGGTTTAGAAGAAAGTAGTGCCAAAATAATACTACTAAGCATTATTTTTATTAGTTCAATTTTTTTTTACTCCTCTGAGAATCTCCTTAGGGAAATCTGTATTATATTTGGAAGACAGTAACATGGAATTTGCAGAAAAAAGACTATGAATGGTGGCTGCATAGTACTTTCAATGGCTAAGCCCCTTACTTTGAGCTGTATTTAAACTCACATGTTTAGACTTACAGGATAATTTCTAATTGCTCGTTCCCTACAGGGTTTGCTAACTGTTTTTATACCTCGTACATAAATAACCAAGTGATAGGCAAGAGAAAGGATGTTGGTGCCTATAGTCTCAGTAAGGGAATTCCTATGACTTTATTTTTCTAAAGAGAAGCTAATAATAATATGACATTAATAATTAGTCCATTAGTCAATTATTGTTTTAAAGCAAATTGTTTTGTGCTGCACTTTTATTTTCTATAGCCTCATTGTTTCTTTTTAAACAATTTACAGAGATGCTACTGTGATTGTATAAATTCTTTTTTCAAGATGAATACTATTAGTAGCATAGTTCTCAAACCAATTTCCCAAGTAAATTTTTCTCCAGGGGAAGAAAAACATTCTATGTTTTGCTGTCTAGTTGTTTCTTCCCAAAAGCCTCATGACCTACCAGATGTCTCCAGCAAGTTGGTATGGGTAACAAGATGGAGGAAAGACGGTGTGGGTGACACGATTTATATTAGGGGGTGGAGAGAAGGTGCAAAGACTTAAAACAAATACTCAAGAACAAAACAATCTTCTTCCCTCACCCTAAGCATGAAGTTCAGTGATATGTACCATTAACAAAGGCCTCTAGGAAGTGAGCTGCCCAGCTTCTTGAAAGATGGTACAGACAGAGTCTCATCTCAGTGCTCAGGGTAGCAGAGAGGTCCAGCCAGGATGAACAACCCTGGGTATTGCTGGTGCACGCTGAGCTTTATGATTCTGTATGATTCTCTTGTATGACAAACTGTCTAAATGATGGATCAGGGTCCAGTTTGCAAAGAAAAGTGAAACAAAACTTGTGTTCCTCTAAAGTCCCCTTCTTGTTGTCTGATTGCCTTTGGAGACTGGGCAAGTAGCTTGCACAACACTGACCTTACCCTCTCTCTCCTTCATGGAAAAGTTCCCAGAGGCCTGCCTCTCCAAGGCTTATCTCTAGAAACACAAGTCACATGAGTTGCCGAGTCATTCTGGTCATTTGCTACCTTGAATGTCATCTTTTTAAGATGGTTGTTACAGCCATGGTTGCTGTGTTTTCTATTATATATTCTAGTATGTGTCATTTCTCATCCATATCTCTTGTCACATCTTTAGATAAAGTACTGAGGAGAGCCACATGGAAACCTCCAGAAAATAAATGATAGAGTTGTTTGGAAAAATATCAGCATAAAAAGACAGAAACACAGACATGCTTTAGTATCGATACAGGGCTGGTTGCAGGAACCCATGCCAGATATCAAATCCTGTGGATGCTCACGCCCCTTATAAAGCTGCTCATCATTTTCACATAGCCTGCATGTATGTTAAATCATATCTAGATCATATTTGATGCAATGTAAACAACAGCTACAATATACATCTCAGGGAATGATGACAAGAAAAGTATGTAAGCATAGTCAGTACAAAGGCAGTTCCTGAAAAAAAAAAAAAAGAATACGTTTGCAGCACACAGGGTTAGGAGAGCCCACAGAGTCAGAACCTTCAGATAACACTGTGTCAAGAATAATAATTAAGAAGTTGGAGCAGAAGTAAGGAATAACATTAGGAGATGAGTGAGAATCAAGAACCCGGGAGTCCCACATGGGTTAAAAACCTGCTTAGCCTAAGACTTTTAGACCACATTGTGGCCAGCTTTCTTCCAAGCTGCTTGGGTCTTCTTACTTTGCTTTCTCTTGATTTTAAAAATACGCCAACTCTGGGTCAGGTCACGGGGTATATTGCTCTTTTCTTGAAGTGTTCTTGTCCCAAATACCCCTTGTCTCACTTCCATCACATTTCCAGTGTCAGATTAAGCACCATGGAGACACTTCATGCACACACACACACTCAGGCACATGCACACGCACACACATGTACACACAATCTCTCCAAATTCCCCAACTTCTGTCATCTCATTATCCTGCACTCGTCAGTTTACAGTGACATGTGTCTTTCATCTACTGAAATACGGTGACACGTGATTTCTGCCTCCTCAGTTCTGTCAGCTTCCTGACGTGCAGGGAATTTGTCTCCTTAATCAATAGCCAGAGCTTGTGAGAGCACAGAGCTTGACAGGCATTAGCGTGAGACATGGGTCATCACTGAACGAAGAAAGATGAGCACTCAAGTGAGAAGCTAACAAACCAGAAAATCAACAAAGGAAATCATGTTAGCGAGAAAGAGCTAGTAAGCAAATACCATTTTAGGTGATATCTAGAAAATCAGCCTAGATATGGATTTATCTTTCTTTATTTCCCCCAAAAATATCACTGCCACTATCCCATCAGGAAACCAGTAAAATGATAAGCAAACTGGGTGGACATATAGAAGGTGGGTAACCAATTACACAACATGGTATCTCTGTGTTATGACATATACTTAGTGTCATCAAAAAAAATTGTATTTATGTCGTACTTTAGGATATCCAATAAACTTTTCTCTTCTTCGTTTGGCATGTATACTTCTAAAGCCAGCCCAGCTGGGTCCTGATGTCCCTATAGTTAGTTTTGTACAGTTTGCCAAGGTTAATATCTCTTGTATACGTATTAGTTAGAGCTACTCAAATTTGGCCAATTCTGTTCTACTGATTCTCAATTTTTAAGGAGACAGTTGTGCTATGAAAATAAATGATTCCAATTTTTAAGAGGCAGGCATGAGAGCTTCTCCCCTAATAAATACAAAACACAGGTGGAGTTCTGCTTTAATTCCCAAGCTTACCTCACTGGAGGATGGCTAACTTAGTAGTCATAGTATTATATGTCATCAATCATTACCAAGATTCTGTAATTACCTACACTTAGTTTCATTTTTATATAGGTTTAATACTTCTAGGACTCTATCAAAAAGGTCAGGGTAGATTATCACTGTATTTATTCAAGCCTATTTAGAGCTGTTTAAGGCTTATATTTTAAAAAGCCCCTGCTATTCGGTGCTACTGTTTCTTTTTCCCTTTCCATCCATCTCTGTCTTTTTGCATTTGAACACTCATGTATCATAATGTTACAGAAAAGAGTAGTCTCTTTGTCAAAACTGGAGAACTATCTCACTAATGTATATCTGTAATATCCTGTGCTCTTAGACCCCCAACCACATTCTATAACTGGTCCATTTTCTGGCATTATGTTAAGGGGCTTGTGACTGCTATGTGTTATTCAAGATTCCTTGCCTTGACTTATCTCAACCATAAGAGGCAGGTAATACTTAACATGTTTGCTGCCCACCATGGCTGAATGGCAGGGGCTACAGTTCTGCTTTCTATCTTAGATTCACACTGCCACGATCTCCTGTCATCATAGATTCTCAAATTTGCATGAACACTCCAGTTTGAATGGTCCTTGAGTTCCAAACTGGAATGATTATAGAAACTCAACCTTACTCAATGCAGGAAGGGATATGTGGGAACGGTTTAGAATGAGACTACTATTTTTCCAAGGAAAGAAAGTATTGTTATATTTTTGTTAATATATAATTAAAAGGAACCATGTTTAACTTGCTGTTTCCATGAGAACAAAAACTTTCTAAGCATATATTCTTTTAACCCTTTGAACAATCTGTAGCTATATTTTCAACTAAACACACTTGGCATTTAGGTTGCTCTGATGTTTCAAGGCAGATACTATTATCTTCTTTTGTTCTTTCTTTTAACTTAGGGCAGTGTGTAGCCCAGGCTGAGCTCTAGCTACCTATATATCTAAAGATGATCTTGAACTTCTAATCAGCCTGTTTCCACCCACAAGTGGTGAATACTAGGACTATAACATTTGCTAGGATGAGTGGTGCAAAGCAATGATGCAGTGTTGCAAATGAAAGCCAACTGAGGCTCTATGCATGCTAAGCAAGTACTCTACCAGCTGGATTACACACCCAGAAACTCTGTTCATTTTAAAAATAAGTATATTGAACGTGAGACCATTGAAATAGCAGCAGTCACACACATAGACAGTAGAACTGGAAAAATAAACATAGCTTTATATCTGAGCTCAGGTTCTGTAGTGGGTGATATTTAAATCTCCACCCAAATGAGACTGATCAATGAAAACACAACTCCATAATCATGAAAATGTTCTGTAAGCCTAAATTGGGCAGATACTCCTACACTACTCTGTTCCCCAGCTATAAGACCCTTATAACTTGAGGAATTTCCAGACCCTGCATCTGTCTTTCTACCTCCTGTTTCCCAGTCATCCTCTCCTTCGTCATCTTCTTTCTCCATTCTCTGTCTCCAGTCCTCCCCTCTGCTCTCTTCCACCAACCTTTATTTCTCCACCTCCCCTTCTTCTGCCCAATCACTGGCTCCAGCCTTTATTTTACAAATTAAGATGGGCAGAAGGTTCACTAGAATTCACCTGTGTAATGACTCACACCTCCTCTGCAGCCCTTCACAGGAAAGGAGACTTAGTATCAAAATACAAGGCCGAGGCTATCCACAACAAGGTTTCTTTTTGATATCGTGCAGTCATTGTACTAGAATTAAAATTATTTCCTTACCAATGCTCTTCTACGTCTAGCTATCTTTACTAGGCTTTGGTGGTATGGTTAGTTCGGTATACAGAGAGGAATGAAATTTATAAGAATGAAATAGTGAAATACCAATTAAAATGCAAGGGAAGAGAGTAAAAGCATGTCTCAGAATGTGGAGCATAGACCTGAAGTTTGGAAAATAAAGTTAGAGCTTCCGAGACACAAAAGAATATTATTATTATCTCTTCCAGTAAATATACTGTACACACATAGCCCAGTGGTACAAACATTTTATAAGTCATGGTTTATTAACATTTTGAGAACTGAGATATCCTGAGATCTACAAATGTGCCAGTGTATAATATGCCTGAAGTCCTGAGCTTAGTCTGTCACTACCCATCAACTTTTCATGAGACGATCTATCTGTTTACAAACCCTAGCCAAACAAGGACTGTTTTAATTATTTTTCTATAGATGTGAAAGATACCAAGGCAGCTCATAACAGGAAGCTGTTAATTTGGATTTGCTTAGAGTTTAGAGTGTTAGTTCGTCATAGAAAAGAGCATAGCAGCAGGCAAGCAAAGACAGTAGCTAAGAACAGAAGGAGAGTGACTGGGTCTGTCATAGGCTTTTAAAACATAGGCTTTTTAAAACATCAAAGCCCACACCCAGTGACACACTTCCTCCAACAAGGTCACACCTCCTAATCCTTCCTAAACAGTTCCACCAACTAGGAACCAAAAATTCAATATATGAGCCTATAAGGGCCATTCTCACCACAAGGACCAAGTTATTTTCTCTCCTCAGAAAATGAAGACATTAAAGAAACATTCCAAGTGAGGTTTCCAAAACCTTAATAGCACTGTTATGTCAGAGAGGTTCTCCTAACCAAATAGCCATGAACCCAACAGCCTATCTTCTGTTTACCCTGCCCAGAGCTTAGGCTATCAAAGAGTTCTCATGTTGAACTAGGTTATATAAATGCTTCCCTGTGAGGAAGAAGCCAGGGAAAGTAATGAGAAGTGGCCAGAGAGAATCCATCCTATACATCCAGCCCCTTTCAATGACTTTTACTTCACATTTTCTGATGTCAGACATTGGCTATTGACTTGGTGGTAGTATAAGAAACCTGCCAATTTGGTGTACAATTCCTAAGCAAAAATAGGACAGTTTTGGATTTTTTTATTGCTGATATCATGTTGAACAGGGGAGTCAAGAAGAGGTGGCAGCTCACATTTGTGTCTATTCCATGATGGGATAAATGTATGTTATTCTCTACTCACAGGAAATAGCATTTTGGCCTGTGCTGGTGGAACTCAAATGGATAAAGGCGAATGGTGCAGACAGTTCTGTCAACTGTACTTTAAGCTGTCTAAATGCTTTCTGCAAATTCCCACCTACAATGGGCAAGGTCAAAAGCCTCAAGAAGGTACCACCTCATTAAGACTGAAATGCACCTGGCTCTGAGTTTCTCACATCCATGCCTGATGCTAAAATTAGTCCTATAGACAACCAAGCACTCCATCTTTCTGTGTTTCATTTTGTCCCATTAAGCATAGAGGACAGTTAATAAAGGAAGAAAAATTAGTCTAACTAAATTAATTGAGCTCTAGTAGAAGGGCGGTGAGCATTGCCATTCAGCCTATTTCAGAAAGAACAATGGGGCTTTTATTGCTCATAATGCCTCGTGCCTGCATTCTTATTTAAGGCTTTTATCATCGTTTCTCAGGTGCACTGTACCTGTGGGGAAGGAAATTCAAAGGTGTTTTGGCTTTGGTTCTTTCACAAGGAAAGAACGGAAACACGTCTAAACAAAAGGAAACACACACATGGGCCACAGGAATACAACAAAGATAATTAATGGGTCATGAAATAATATTAGTGAACCCCGCATGGTGCCTTTCTGTGTAACAAGCTGTGGTCAGGTGATTGACTTGTGTGCAGGGACTAAAAATGTTGGATGGTGGTCTCCAAATGTGCTATTTTCAGAAGAAAATTTCACTTTCAGGGTACACAGGAAGAGTAAACCTCATTTAGGATCAAAAGACACACAGAGAGTATTTATCTCAGTGTTTTACATGACAAGAATAGAGAGTCATAGAACTGACCTTCTAGCTTATGACAGTAATGGACACATCCTCATGTCCTTAGGAAGCAGAGGTTATTTCTGTTGGGCTACACAGCTGTTGGGCACGTTATGAGGACTTCCATGTTAATTCTATTGGGTATGAAAACGGTGTATTTTCTGTTCCTGGGTCTTTATACTGTAGGAGGCATAAGAATCCTCTATGACCTTCCACAACATGCAGAGAGGGGTTCATTATGGGTTTGTTCTACACTTCCATCCTGGACACTTAGTGTTCAGAGCCATCAAATGTTGACAGAGAGTGTCTTCAAATTCCTTGCATTATAGCAAGAACTCACCAAGGAGGAAGCAGTCCTGTCACTCACATGCAAGAGTCTGTCTCCAGAAGGGAAGGGGTAACATGCATGTACTGCATTTGACAGGGGCCTCATAGAAGCTTCTGTCAGCTATTCCTACCATTGTAGCTATGTAAAAACCCTCCTGAGATCAGTGTCCTATCCTGTAGAAGACCAAGCTGCAGGTCCTGCTGCAGGTTGCTGCTGTCCCAGTTTGCTGGCAACTTCCTTCCTAATCATACCCTTCACCAAGCAGTCTTCTGGGAGCTGACACACTTGCCATTGACTAATCCCAACACAGGCCACCAGCCTTACATAAAGACATCTTTGTTACAGCAGCATGCTGTCTGACTTCACTCTTGTAACACACAGATTCTCTTGTGTACCATATCAGCACTAGCATCCCATGCTCAACAAAGGAAACCATTCCATTTGTTTTGAGGATAATGTTCTGGAAAGTTCTGAAAAAGCTGTGACAGAAGGAATTTCAGGATGAATTAAGGTCACAGACTGTTCTGAAAGTAGGCAGATGCTCTGAGGGCCCGTTCAGAAGGTCCCCCACAGAAGTCTAAAACACCCTTCTGGTCACTAAACTCTGGATTTTAGTGTCCACCTTTTAACCACTAAGTAGTGAGTATCAGAGACCACCACTGAGTAAGCTTAAGCTGTTTGTCCATAAGCTCATAAGAAATGAAATAAACTTGGTGAAAATTAAACATCATCATTTGGGGGAAACATTAGTGTCTTTTTATAAAAACTGAGACTCTTGAAACTCAATCCCAGATTCTGGTTTCAGTGGTGTTACGCCAAAGCCTAGTTTCAAACTTGTTTTCACATCCCCACTATGAGTCTCGTGGACCTAAAGCATGGACCGCACTTTGTGAAATCAGAGTTTCACTTGACTGGCCCAACCACTGATAAGCGGACTTCGAAACAGTAAAGTGCTTTGACGTCTACTGAAAGGCCATTAAATTAATTACCTCTTTGTTTCTAACCTCACTCATTGAGAAAAAAGTAATTTTTACCTTTTCAATGAAACTTACAATTAGAAAATATGTTGAAGGACTTCTAGTTGTTTGTCCTCTGCTTCCTCCTGAATCCAGTGCCCACTTTGATTATTTTTTTTCAGGAGTATATTCTGGTAATTGAAAGAGAGATACTGAAAATACCAACACACCTACAGCACAGCCTCACTTTCTCTGTATCTCTTGATTCTGATTTGCAGACTGCATGAAGGCTGCTCAGAGACTGGAGTCCTCCAGCACAGATCTTCTAGAAGTAGAGCAGACAAGACAGCAGCCCCTTAGGGCAACACTCTGTTTTCCTTTAAAGTGAACTGACAGATACAATTCTATATCCTCATTGTGCACAACAAGATGTTTTGAAATGTATATAGGCTGCAGAACAGTTAAGTCTGCAATTCACAAACATGATACCTCACATGTGAGTCAAGTAGAATGAGAACACTTGACAGTCACTTTCTTTGAATTACATTTTATGTTTGTTTTTTTTTTTCAAAACAGAGTCTCATTATGTATTTCTGACCACCCTGGAACCATGGAACTCACTACCAAGCTGGCTTTAAACTCACTGAGATCCTCCTACCTCTGCCCTACCTCCCAAGTGCTTAGGATTAAAGGCATATACCATGATGCCCCACTTGAATTGAGACTCTTTACTTGGTGATGGAACAGTAACAGCACAACAGAGTGACAATTCAAAGTGGGAAGAATATCATTAGCTTGCTGGCATCAAGTAAGGCTTAAAACAACTGGATTACCTGACTGAGAATAATTGAAGAACATGTCAGGAAGGACAAATGGTACAGAGCAGGGCCTGCATGGCCACAGTATGCCATGCAGTTTCTTTAAGATGGCAGAGAAAGAGAAACAAAACTGATTAACATCAAGGGACCAAGCATACATCTTCGTTTAGTCAATGTCTGTAGTTGATGGACAAAAACATTGTGAAAATAATCCTTTCTGTGTATAATCAGGCTAAGGTAGGAGGGCATTGTCATGGGATAACACAGAAGACTGTAAAATGTAGGGAAAAACCAAGCATCCTGTGTCCAGTTACCTTTCAGTTTGTCTCTGTATTTCATTGGCCTGCTATAGATTTATAATTGAGAGAGTTACAAAGTTCATGTAAATGATTCTTGTCCAGACATATGTAGATTTTGCCTAGAAGGCATACTATTTCTGATTGCTCTGGGACTTGTGACCAATTTTGTCACATATTTGTATAAGCTATTTGGAATTTTCCTTTGAGCCAGAAGCTCTTACAGCTTACTGGCTGCCTCATTAAGTAATGAGTTAAGGGTAGTGTTTCTTCATGAGTTAACTTTTATCTGTTTATTTATACGCTCATGACTTACTACTTTTCAAAAATGTTCTTTAATAAAGAAAGTGTGGAAAAATAAAGATTCAAACTCCTCCAGAAAAAGTAAGATTGAATGAATGAATGAATAAATATATAAAATAAAAGATAGAAGAATAATTCTTGGGCAAACTCAAGAATGAGAATGTAGCAGAAACATAGTGAAAGCCAGAAAAGAAAATAAGGAAACATGAGAATTCCCAGACCTGGGAGATTTGGGGAAGAGTAATAAACCATCCTATGAATGACAGGTAGGTGTCTAATTAATACTCTTTAACGTTGAATCTTAGAGGGTAAGTTAAGAGCAATTGAAAGACTGAGCTAAACCTTAGGGCGAGACCCCATACCTAGGTACCACATTCCATATTTTCTTTACTGCACCTAGAGAAGTCCAGTCTTACTAGTTATATTTCTATAACACAAAACCATATAGCTCAGGAAGAATGAGGTGGTGGAAGTTGTATTTTAAACTTTAAACAGTTATAATGATGGTACTGTTGGGTGAGAATTCAAATAGATCTGACTTCAACCACCCCTACTCTCTCCCACACTTCAGGCTAATTCTGAAGATAAGTCACACTTCACAAAATATTATAAATGAAACACTTGGCTGTACTTTATTGAGGTACCAAGAAAGTAACCTCTGTCTAAAACATTAACATCAAGACTGTCCCAATAAGGAAAACATATTAAAAGTGGGTGCAATCAGCAGCGTTGAACCTAGGGTGGCACTAAGCAAAGGTACATAGGCACATTTGAAGCAAGGCTAACAAAAATGGGCCGATAATTGCAGTGCTCAGATTCTGAGCTCCTTAAATACAAAGGATTATGTTCTCACACCTTGCAGGATGAATGATAATTTACCGGCAAAGAGAGACATATTAGACCTGTCACAGGCAGATTTTGTAATAATCGGGGCTGTATTTGCAGGAAAATCAAAGTTCCACGTTGTCAGTTTCTGCTTTTCTAGTTAAATTAACTTCTCCAACAGTACACTCTGCTGGGAGGAAATGAAGAAATGGTGGGAGCGGGGGAGAGGATAAATTCAGATGTTACCAAATTCATCTGACTTTATTTGTTTTGAGTTAAAAGTAAAACATTGAGACCCAAACACAGCTGCACACTTTTGAAGAATGCAGGCTCCTCTGTGTGTTTCTTTTCTGGCCTGCCATGGCTCATCTCTAGGCTCCAAGAGAGTGGTGACATGGCTCCAGAGTGATTAACTCTCTTCTATACTCTTGCCTTTGCTCTTCTGTTTCTTCCCTCCTCCAGCTTGTCTGTGCACAAGGAACATTCCTAACCACCAACCTAGCTTGGGCTTGGTCCCTCAGCCAACTCTCTTCAGTCAATGACTCCTTCCCCAAACTTGACAGTTTTGTCTAAGTATCTAACGTGCCTAAGCATTCAAGTGTCTAATGTAGCACTCGTGAAGAATTTATTGATTTTAATAAGTCTCTGTATTGTCTAGCACCCACTCTCTCTCCCAGCCACAAATATGATATTATGGGAACAAGGTATTGCTCATTGTCATTTTCCCAACATCTATAATAGTTACTGTAGTACAACTAATAACTCCTAAATATTTGTTGC
The DNA here is from genome assembly GCF_004785775.1 of Grammomys surdaster. NCBI lineage: Eukaryota > Metazoa > Chordata > Mammalia > Rodentia > Muridae > Grammomys > Grammomys surdaster. The sequence goes on from NW_021604630.1 coordinate 6,958,888, forward strand.
TTTAATAAGCGATAAAATATTTGAAGGTATGGCTGAGGAAGGAAAGAAAAAAATGTAGGTATCAATCAATCTAAATTCAGACACTGCAAAAGAAAACTGTGGAGAATGTCTAATTATTTTTCTGGGGGTCTGAGGACTTGGCTTGGTAGACAAGTGACAAGAATACTTGCCCAGAGTTCACAAAAGCCTGAATGTAGCACACCATGCACACACACACACACACACACACACACACACACACTATCAGAAAGGAGAAAAGGAAATGAAGCTTTATTTTTAGGTCTTAGTCATTACAGTTTGCAAGCTATGGAGTCAGGCACCCATGAGTCAGTACTCCCACCAAGATAGGACAAGTAGGAGTTTTATGTTGAGAAGCCCATAGAACTGATAGAAGACACAGCAATGAATAAGTAAGTATAATGGCTATATCATAAACTACTTGATAGGCTTCTTCAGCTTCTAGGTTCAATGTAATTGTCCAGTAGCTCAGGTCATTCCCAGTGCCTGACACTGAACGATTCAGATGGCCAAGCTCATCCTCCAGGCTGCTGTTTGAATTGTGTATAAGCCTCATTTCCTAACGGACTCCTGGCTCAATTTGGATACCTCTTCCAACATTGCTTCTACAATAACTTCCTACTTATTTCCCAAGGGCTGTCACCAAATCTCCCCATTTACAGCACTCTCCAATGTCTCAGGTCTGCTATTAACACCTTAGTCCATAGAACAACTCACGTTTGTGGTGTCTTGTTATGATACCCAAGGCAATTGCAGAGCCTCTGGGAAAAGATGTGAACTACTCATATACCTTTCAAGATAATTTCACTTTGATACCCCTGGCAAATAAATTCAAACCCAGTAGAGCTCAAAGCATGTGGCAGGAGGTTTCTTCACTGCAACTATTAAAACTGGTCCACCCTAGTCTACCATGTGGGAGGTGTTACTTCTTCAAGATCCTCATAACAACTTTCCCTTTTGTTCATCATCTGTGTCTAGCCTGGGCTCATCACAGTTCTAATAGTCCTGTGGATATTTCCTGGCAGCAATTCTTGCCACACTTTCGAGGGCTATTTCTTTGGTCTTTGCAGGTCCATAGCAACTTAGAACTTTCAACAGGAGAGAATAGGAGTCTCCTCAGATATATTGAAGAAGATATTTGTCTCTGGGATCCTCTGTTGGCTTAGATTTTTTTAAAACCTACCTTTAATAAATGTTTTCAAATGCTTCAATCCCCTTCTAGCCCACTATCCATAGGTAGTGGAGAAAAGAAGGTAAGTAGAGCAAGGGTATTCCTGTTTAGAAGTAATTTTTTGATGGGGAGGAGCTATTTCAATCTCTGTTGTCAGAATACCATAGCCCAATTCAGTAGTGTTAGGATACCAAACATGAATCAGCAGCAGTGGTGCAATCTAGCAGAAACAGCCAGATCTTCACCAAATCTACATGACTCAGTGGGCATAACCAGAAACAGCTGGGTTGCCAGGAATTCTCTGCCATGCCTCTCACAATGAAGTGAAGATCAATGAAGACATGGGAGACCAACAAGGACGGAGCATTGTAAGACTAGCTATGCAATCATGTAAGACTAGCTATGCAATCATGTAAAACTAGCTATGCAATCATGTCACTGCCCAGTGAGTCCTATGTATACTCTCCACACATCACATACTCTCCCACAGGTCTTGTCTCAGCAAAATATCACGTGAGTCTGCATCACATGACAGGACCAGGAAATTCCATTTCAGTCCTCTGTCATCTTTACTTCCTTAAATCCTATGTCTCACACTGAAGAGACAGATGCAGTGTTCCTAAGTAGAATCCTATGGATTCCATGTTTACAGTCCAGAGATTAAATCAGGATGCTGAAATTCTGTAGCTATCAGTTGTAGGAAAATTTAACTTTCCTAACTTAAGAAAATCCATTTATGTGGTTCAACTGAAGATAATTATATGGCAGAATTTTAAAGATGTAATACTTACAGTAATCTCTCTCGTGCTCTCTCTCTCTCTCTCTCTCTCTCTCTCTCTACCTATCTATCTATCTATCTCTCTATCTCTCTATCTCTATCTCTCCCCCTCAGGTTGTAAACATTGGTTTTTCATATTTATGAAATGACACTCCTATCCTGGACAATTTTAAGTAAGCAGCTGAATAGCTCTCTGTTTGTGTACAGAACGCATCTTTGCTGAAGTAAAAGGATGCAGACTGAATTTCATGTCCCTCACCCTACCACTTTACTCTTAGTCTGTGTTTATACACTATGCTGTGTGTATATCCTCTGTTATGCATAAACATAATTATCCCACCTCTCAGCTATATTGTAAAATAATCTGTTACATTTCCCATAGAAAGTGAATAGTCAGGGTACAAGCAAGCCTCACATAGCCTTGGTTTCCAAGTTTACACTTTCCATGCGGTATCCCATTTGATTTTAAAAATCTCTATGATGTAACTATGTTACTCTATAGAGAATTAGGAATTTCTACAGTTAAAATAATTTGGCCAATTTTTCTACCTTAGTCAAAGACAAAGCTGCCCTCAAGTCAGCATTGTCTGACATAAAAGTCTAAATACAATGTTCTCATGCTTTTGCTTTCTTATTTAACTTATGGTTTACTTATTCTCACAAGGACAGATTACATGCTCAGGACATCTTCATAGCTTTCATACTAAACATGCTATTTTGAAGACTTTAGGTCTTTCCTAAGAGGTTCTCAAATATTACCTAACATTGGAGAAGAGTTTACTCTTCTAGGATGAGAAATCCCACAGTCACAGATTCAAGGTGGTAGACATGACTACACAATGCTTAAACTGTGCTGTCTTCTTACCACGGAGATACAGTAACTAAGCCCGGTGAGCATTCAGCATAGCATAAACAAATAGAAATTTATTCATCATTGTTCACTCCTCACTTTAAAACATTCACTACCCGGGAGGGAAAGATGTATTCTAGGCATCCTGTGAATGCCATCCTATAAACAGATTGATGGCAGTCATAGTCCTGCTTCAACAATTTAAAAAAGAAATGGGTCTGAGACTTTAGAAAGTTATGCTCAGGCACATCCAAAATATCTAAAAGGTACTCTCCTGCCACTTCTGTTCCAAAGACACCAACATTCTGAAAGACATCTATCCTTGAAGAAGCTAGCTACTACAAACATCTCTGCTGTATCTATAGAGCCAAAAGTGTCTGCAGAAAGATGAGGAAGAAGTTACGTAGGTGACAGACATTAGGAAAGATGAATTGTTGGGATCTTCTTCTAGCTGACCGCAGCTTCAGAGGCTATGTTCTGAAACTTCTGTAATCAGAAGGACATCTAGACACTAATGAGAGAAATTTCCAAGTCCCAAACTTCAGAAATTGAAGACTAAAGTTATACTGCAAACAACTGAATATTTTTCATCCACCATAAAATGACACTCACCCATTTAAACTCGCTCAGAACATGCTTTAAATAATTACAATTATTCTCGTAACATAATAGTATGATAAAGAAATGCTCCTAGTGTTGCTAAAATAATGTAATAATATGCCACACAAGTGGCATAAAAATGATTGAGTTTTCAAATCTTAGCCCCCCAAAATCACTTCTCTATAATACTAACAATAAAACATATTTCTCAGTGTGTCATATATGCTGTTTCTACTTATAAATTTCTTATATGGAGAGCAACATCAAGATTTCAGAAAGAAACTGTAACACAGTGTATTTACCACAATCAGTCTTCAAATAAGGAAAAGGATAGTGATGAGTTGACAAAAAATGCCAGCTGTAAATACAGACCTTGAGGCTAACTATCTATAATTTTGTATCCTAAAGCTTGGCTTATGACTAAATATAGACCTTCTCATCCCTAATATACCCAATACTTGTTTTCATTACAGATCCATGAAGATCATCAGTGTTTAATTTTACAAGGTATCTAGAGAACTGTATAGAATATTTCTAGAACTTTCTTCCCTCCATCTTTGGAGAAGGACTCATTATAATGGCCATAGTGTGTGCCTTTTGATATAAAATATTGTTGGAGTCAGTACTGTTAACTCATATGGTAATCATAGGAAGTGAATACTATGTTTTCATCTCTACTTTTCTGTAGCTAAAATGGGATGCTCTTCAGAGTCACCCAATGAGTATTTCCATGCTAGCCTCAATCCTCTCCCCACATCCATTTTCTCCCTATCCCGTGCATTCCCACTCTCCTCCTCCTCTCTCCTTGACTCTATAACGAGGCTTCCTCCTTTTGCCACCCATTTCTAGGTTTCAGTTTTACTAAAGCTAAACTCTCTAAAATGCTGCTTTCCTGCATTTTAATCACACAACTAGGCTTTGATCATGTGCCCAGCATCAGCTTCCCTGTTCTGCCTCTTAGCCAGCCTTAAAGTGAAAACATGTCTGCCTCACATTTTGGTTACCAAGAACTCAGTCATGTCTCTCCCTCTCAGATAGATTACAATCCCTCTGCAACCATACAAGAAAATAAGGAAAGTTCATCCAGAGACTCTCTCACCTGGGGAATCCATCCCACATGCAGACACCAAACCCAGACACTATTGTGGATGCCAAGAAGAAGCCTGAAATAGCTGTCTTCTGAGAGGCCTTGCCAGATCCTAACCAATACAGATGCAGATGCTCGAAGCCAACAATCGGACTGAGCACAGGGACCCCAATGGAAGAGTTAGGGGAAGGACTGTCATCAGTGGAAGGGGAGGCCCTAGATCCCGTAAAGGCTTAATACCCCAGTGTAGAGGAATGCTAGGGTGGTGAGACGGGAGAGGGTATGTGGGTGGGGAAGCACCCTCATAGAAGTAGGGTAAGGGAGAATAGGATAGGAGGTTTGCAGAGGGGAAACTGGGAAAGGAGATAACATTTGAAATGTAAATAAATAAAATATCCAATTTTCAAAAATTGAAAATAAATAAATAAATAAATAAATAAATAAATAAATAAATACGTCCTTTCTCCCTTAAGTTGCTTCTGTCAGGTATTTTGTCAAGGTGCTAGAAACTAGCAAGGCAATCCTATGCCCATACTCTAGCAACTAAAATTCGTTCATTTCTCTTTTTCACAACTATATGGTATCCTTGGTGTATATAGAATACAATTGCAAACTTTTATTTTTGTAAAAGGCCACTTAGAAATTAGCATTATGTCTTTAGTCTTCACCATAAGCCAGTGTTTGTTACATTACGTTATGTTATACACCATTTTAAAATAACCCCTCAGTTTGTGTCTTAATATTTTTGCTCCTGCTGCTCTCTCAATGACAACTCTTTATCATAATTTATCTATCTTTCCAAACCTCAATTCGCTTGCCAACGTGCCTTTGGATTGTCTAACCCCATGTCAGAAATAATTGCCTTTTAATTTGAGAGCCTGCAGTTTATTTGTACATACACTTAGCCCTTATTCCTCTCCTCTGAGCTACCTCCAAAGTCAACAGAAGGAATTTTAAGAGGGTATGTTAATGGAATTGGAGAGATATGGGTTATAGTTACAGCTCTACCCCTCATTGTTGTGTGACCTCGGGCAGTCATTCACTTTAAAATGTTCTAATGTCTTCTCATCCATTCAAAAGTATGAAAAATAACAGCTACTCTATATAATTACTGTGTAGATTAGAGAAAACTTTATGCCTATAAATACCTGCTATCATTTAAACAATTGATGTCATAAAGAAGTATCTTTCTCTAGGTGGTTTTCATTAAATAAAGCCCTCTGTTACTTCCCCTCTGGAGAAATAAAAACCTGTGGCTTAGGAAATCTGAGATAACTCCATATAGATAATAATAATTAAAAAAAAACTGTGTAGATTTTGTGGATGAACAGTCTGGATAGTTCTATGGACTCTTTAGCCTTAGTTCAAAAGGTCATATGAAGCATCTTTTCAGGATGCAGGGCGCCTCCCAGTAGATGCTGTTACAATCACAAGATTATTTTGTGTGCATCTGTCTATTCTCCCTGCCTACACTCTAGGTTATATGCCTCTCACAATCTAGGTGCTAAAGAGTATGATTTTATTCATCCCTGGATAACATTGATGCTTAAATGGAGTGTATTACAGAGTTAATAATGTTCAATCGACTTGAATTAAGTTTAACTGAATCGAAACTAATCAAACCTATGCCGAGTAAATCCGTGCATCAGAGAAAGAAAATTTGCTATTTAAGATTCACTTCTTCGCCCTCCAACTATGCCTTGACTTCCCACTATGTTTACAGTAGCAGTGAGCTCTGAGCACCTCCCTCACCTTTTCTTCTATTAGCTTCCATCTGTTGCATCTTCTGAGGTATATCCTTCCTGGGATGTGCTGTCACACCTAATTATTTCACTTTGGGATGCTCCAACTCTGAGATGGACATATTATTTGTATTATATATATAATGTGTTTCATTACAGCTATGTGTATACAGGGGAAGGGGTGTGTTCATTATTCATGTTTGTCATTCTCTGAGAACTGCAAACACGTTTCTCATTCTGACTGTCCTGTGCCTCCTCAATTTGTCTTCCTTTTGCTCATCTCTCTTCAAAACCTGCCAGGCTCCAATTATAATTATTTGGATTTGTAGCTGATTAGTTGGGCTTTCCCATGTCCATGTAACTTCACAGGAAAGGGAAAATATGCACAGAAACCTCATGACCAAGAGACTCAACCATTTTTCTCTGCTTCCAGCGCCGTGCAACACCAGACACTTCCCCAAATGAGGCCACTACATGTTTGCTGACCTGTTATCCATGCTTTGAAAGCAATCACTGACCTCATCTGTCTGCTCTGTCAGTGTGTAATCCTCTGTTCCCCAGGAAAGTTGGGAAGATTGAAACCAAGGGTAATTGTAATCCTGTTATCAACAGCAGCCCTTTCATAGCAAATTACATTCAACACATTATTTCCACCAGTTTGAAAAATGGATGCTAATAGCAGGACCCTTTGAATCATTTCTCTTCCATCAGCATCTTAGAATCAAGAGGAAGCCTGATAAGCACCCAGAATCCTGATGCTAACCTGTTGAAGTTCTAATTCAGTGCAGCTGGAATGGTGCCAAGGATCAGCTTCTGCACCAGGAGTCTCCAGATGACTGTAAACTAGGTAGTTGAAGACATGCTAAGTAACACTATTTAGAAATATGGTAATGGGTTGGAGTAGAGCTCGATGGTAGGATGCTTTCATGGCATATACAATACTTTGTATTCTGAGTTTTGGCACCATCCATACTTGGCCACACTGTGTGCATGTGTGCGTGCATGTGTGCATGTGTGTTTGTGTGTGTTGTATTAGCTAAATGCTACATTATCACTCACTAATATTACGAATTTATTCATACAAGAAATCTCATTGAGTCCCTCACATGGATCAAGCACTTTAGAGATAAAGCAATGAGTAAAGTATCTTTGCTTGTAAAGTGGATAGTATGGTAGGAGAGAGAGGTCAATTAACCAACCATAAAGGAAGATAATAGTATGTCTGAAGGTGGTAGAACCTATAAAACTAAATAAATAAAGTGATAAGTACCTACCAGGTTTCAAGTCAAAACAACTTTATAAGTTGGGATGGGGGTGTGAGATGCATTCAACTAATTAGTAAGGGAGACATCTTGAATAAAAGCTATCTCTTAGATCATGAATTCCAGAGTCAATTTAAAATCCCAAATGTAGAAGGAAATGTCTAAGATGGTTCTGTTGGTTTGGTTTGGTTTGGTTTGGTTTGGTTTGGTTTGGTTTGGTTTTTTGAAACAATGTCTCATTATAAAATAATGAGACATATTTCATATGAGCCTTGTAATGAAGCTGCCCAGGCTAGCCTCAAACCCATCATGCAGTCAACACTGGCCCTGACCTCCTGATCAACCTACCTACCACTTCCCAAATTCTTATATTACAGGTATGTACCAAGATAGCTTAGACACTTATTTCTTTGTGAACTAGAACTCCAGCATTATTCCTGTTTATGATGCTAGCCTTAAATTTTCTGGTTTAGTAAAAAAAAAAAAAAAAAAAAAAAAGTTACATTATATTTTCTGCACTTTGGGAAAGATAAGAATCGCAAACCACCATGTGCCTGAACTGTGAGTAGATTCCTGGTACTCGGATTTCCATAGATAACAGCCAGATCATGTAACCTTGATCACCTTGGGTGATTATGCCAAGTGGAAGCCAGGGTGTCAACAGCATCCACAGTCATCTAAAAGCTGTACAGAGGCCACAGAATCAGCTTCTAACAGTGTATTTACATGGCCATGGGTTGAGTACCATGGTTCCTTGTGTGGACTGCTTGGATATTTTCACAATCTGGAAGTAAACGTCATCCAGACAAAGCAACAAGAAATGCATTGGTAATGAAGGACGCTGTAGATTCTTTTCTATGATGGAGTTTCTAAAGAACTTAACTATTGCTTTTATTGTTTTTTCGTTGCATGAAATGAAAACTAGGTGTGGTGGGTTTGAATAAAAATGGAGTCCATAAGTCCATAGGGTGAGGCACTATTAGGAGATATGCCCTTGTTGAAATAGATGTGTCTTTGTTAGAAGAAGTATGTCTTTAGGGCGTGGGCTTTGAGGTCTCAGAAGCTCAAGTTCAGCCAGTATGCCATTGTCTCTTCTGGTTGCCTGTATGGATCAAGATACAGAACTCTCATGTCCTTCTCCATCACCATGTCTGTCTGCAGGCCACCATGCTTCCTGCCATGACAATGGATTAAGCCTCTGAACTGTAAGATATCCAATGAAATGTTTTCCTTTATGACAGTTGCCATGATCACCATGCTCATGATGTCTCTATGTAAATAAAAACCCTAACTATGATAAAAGTTGGTACCAGAAGTGGGCTTTAATGGTCCATCCTAGTTGGAACAAGGAAGACAGTAGTGCTGGGGGTGATTTGAACTGGGAGGGCTTGTCTCAAGATGCTTCAGAGGAGGGAAATATTAGTATGTGGCCTACAGAATGTTCTTGTGATATTATTTTGAAGAATGAGACTGTATTTTACCCTTGTCTGAAAAACCTGCCTAAGGCTAAATTGTAGAGTTTTAGATTAATTGGGTTAGCAGAGAAATCTAAAAATAGCTGAAGATCTAGAGTGAAAGGGAGCAAACTGAGCAAGGAAAAGTATGAAATGTATAGTTTAAGAATAAAAGGGGCACCAGGAAGTGAAATGGAGCCAAAGGGAATGATGACCTCATGGCAAGATGCCATCCAACTAAGTTTCCAAGTTTCGAAAAGAAATCAAAGAAAAGTTTAGGGCTGGATGTGATGGTGCATGGCCTTAATCCTAGTAGTCTAGAGGCAGAAGCAAGTCAGAAAGGATCACCTACCTTTTCATGGCTCCTGCATCAGCTCCTGCCTCTAAGAACATGTGCTGTTTAAGTTCCTGTCGTGACTTCCTTCAATAACAGACAGTGATATGGAAGTGTAAGCCAAATAAACCTTTTCCTCCCAACTTACATTTTGGCCATGGTGTTTCACTGTGGTAATGGAAAGCCTAATTAAGACACTAGGACATACCCATGAAAAGAAAGAAAATAGTATGTGTAAGTACATTTCAAACTACCATGGCTTTGGATGTCCCCTTCAGATTCAAAATCTTCCTGAGAGATGATTCAGCAGCTATTCCTCCCTGCTAAACTGACTTAATTTCAAGTTAGAAAAAGGAATCTCCTCCTGACCTTCCTTTGGGTGGTTGGATATCCCTGACCTTTATGACTTTCTGAATTATATTTTTGTTGCTATAATAAAATAGGGTAAACTTTAATGCTATTTTACTCAATAAAAGCTCATTTCTAAGTAAATACCATAGGCTTCCCTCACAAGTTCACAGTAAATGAGACCAAAAGTGGCCAGTGAGAGCAATCATGGCATTCCCAAACTTATCTCACCTGATTTTCATTTTCATTTTATTATTCTATTGAATCACAGTTCACTAGCACTCAAAAGCCCAACTTTAACAGATTTACTATGTGACCTTAGGCCAAGATCTTCTCTGGACACTTGGTATATGTATAAAGTGAAATGCTTAAAAAGTTTCTTAGAGTCCTTTTCGGTTTGTAATCTTGGACTATTGTCTCAGCCCTTAAGAAATCTACCAGACTCTAAGGTGAATGGACCAAGTTGTTTCCTTTCTCCAGCTGACTCTTGAAGAGTTACTGTATACTCAGTCTATTGATAAGTAAGTGTAACACCTCAACCACTCTGTATGGCCAACACAATGTCAGAAATCGTATCCATGTCTTAGAAAAATAATGTTCCTTCAAGCATATGGACCTAGGGTTGCATTTGCATGCAGCAGATCATCTTTGTGAACCAAAAGTTCATAAGTAATACGACATTTTATATAAAGTGTGTGATCCAAATTGTGAAGTCTACAAAAGGCACACACTATACATCCCTTTTAAACTATTAACTGGACCTATTATAAGCCATGTCCAACCTTTTATGTTATACATAGCAACTATCCCTAACAGTGCTTACTGACTGTATGCTCTAATTATTTTACATTTCTTTTTCTATATTGATTTTCCTTCTCTTTTGTGCTTACGAAAAGCTAATTAATTTAATACCATCGAAAACAGCTAGTTGATATTTTTCCACTAAGTGATTTTTTTTTCTAAAAGTGAAATGATTTCTTATTTCTAATTAAAAACCAAGTTGTCCATACATGAGATATCAATAAACAGCTCAAAACAGTGTCCTAAAGTCATGAAGTTTCAAATGATCATAATTGAAATTTATACCATTTTAGTAAGTTCACTCATTTCACAGTAATGCTTTCCTACATGGCTAATATTTGGGCAAATTCAAAACTGAAGAAGTGAATATTTTATCCTTCCCACTTGAGTCAGAGAGATTTGGTTATCTCCATGTCATACTCTCTAGAATTAAAAAGGTGCGCATATATTTGAAGCTTTCCCTTGAATGTGAACTCTTTCAGATCTTGGTTACTCTCCAAAGTGCTAGCTATTCAAATTTATATTTCACACATAAACTCATCCTCCATAAATCCAAGGGAACATAAAATTTCTCAATGCAGATAAAAAACAAATGACTTTAAGAGAATTGCTAGTAGACAGAGTAATATGAGCTAACACTTAATGACAGAAAATGACATGTTTTGTCAAATACACAACAAAGAAACTCAGAGAAGCAAAAACTTTAGCAAGTATAAAATATTCCCAAACTCTAATCTGTCCCTGCTTCATGACATCATTGCTGATTCATAGTAACCTAGCTCTTCTGCCTTAATTATAATCTCAAATGGTAATATCAGATATCTTCAATACTTTTTATAGGTTTTTGGGAAACTATGATAACATTGAGTTCAGGCAAATTCAAATGTGCAAGGTTAGATTAAAAAAATTCTAAAAGGCATGTTTATATTTAAAAGACAGGCTAGCTTCTTGTCTAACACAAAACTCAAAATTTTCTGTCAACACAAGCCAGAAAACTGTTCTGTGTTGAATTCACCATGACAATGCAATGTGTATATGCTCATATAGAACATGTTTTATACAGAATAGGAGGAGGAAACCCAGAGAAACCATGTCTACTTGAAATTTCCATCAGATATTAGGATTTTGGAGCCAAATTTAAGAATGAAAGGACAGATGGTAGGAAAGGCAATAGTCTCCAAATGTAGCCTTCCAAAGAAAGAGGCTATACTGTAAGCAAAAGAGGCTGTACTGTAATCAACAAGTCAATCTTGGGTACCTGAGCAGCAGAGGAAACTCAGGTACCTAAGTGGGTAATGGTGGTCATTACTCCAGCTGCAAGCCACACACAAAGATGTAATTCTGACTTATGAACGATGGTCCACAGACACATGGTCGTGTCTGCAGATGTATTCAGCCAGCTTCCTTTTTATTGGGTAGAGTATCAGAAAAAAGTATTGAGTTGGACAAACGGCTTCAAAAGGGATATGTTTTTAAAGAGTTTCCAATAAGATGCCTTGCACACTTGTGTTGGGAGCCGACTCCTAGCCGAAAGCGGCTATCATCTTTGCAGCCATCTCAGGCCATAGACCCTGACAAGAGACTTGTTTTCAACAGCCCGAAACAGCTGATCACACTCTGATAAACATCTTGTTTTTCTCACATATCTTGTTTTGCTGTTTAGTGCCACCAGCTGCAAGGCGCACATGGTCTCCACGCTGCTGGGTGCACATGGTCTCCTCACTGCTAGCTAGGTGCACGTGATATCCACGCTGCAAGGCACATGACGTAGTGCCTTCAGCTGTGCTTGTCCACGAGGGCAAGGCACGTGGTAAAGGGTATAAATACCCAGGATTTCCTTCCAATAGACGAGACTTGATCAGACTCCCTGTCTTGTCTCCATTCTTCGCGTCTCCGTCCCCACTCTCTCTCTTGCTAGGCCCTGACCCGCGGACCGGAGCAGCAGAACGGGCGGTTACAAAGTGGCGCCTCAACGTTGGGCTCCAGTAAGCGGGGTACAGTGAAGGACACAGCAGGAATTGGAAGCGTGCACCCTCACTCCTGTGCTGGAGACCCTGCTGACTGACCCAAACAGGTTGCTACACACTTGTCTCCTCTCTGCACCCGACTTCCTTCATATTCCCTTCTGCTTTCTTGGAAAGGCAATCATTCTATTAAGTGATTAAGTGTTTCCTTTCTTCTGACTCATACTTTATATAACCACAGAATGAATTCTCATTGGCAATTCTCACTGTGTGAAGTTGGAAAGGGAAAAAGGAAACAAAAAAGACACTCAGACCTTTGTAGAGTTTCTAGGAGCAAGTTTCAATGCTTTGGCATATAGTGTTTGCACCAGGTTTTAGCTGCATTAGACAATGAACAGACTCTATAAATCAGCAGCTTCATTTGATGTCTATTTGAAGACATGTCTAGCTAGAAAAACCATATACAGCTACATGCCTTACTTCTTAGTGATGGATGGATAGATGGCATGTTGGTGACTGGTCTCCTGTCAAAAGCCGAGACTTTATGAGGATACATTTCACTATGGAAGGTAAGTCTTGGTGGGGGAAGTTTGAGGTGACTTGTCAACTGTAGTCAGAAAGTAGAGAGTAAGGACTGTTAAGTTCACTTTCTCCTTTAAGGTCCCAGACTATGGAGTAGAAATTCCTACAATAAGGTAGGCCTTCCCACCATAATGAGTTAATTAGACTAGTCAAAATAATCCCTTTCAGGCCTGCATAGAGTCTTGTCTCCTAGGTTAATCTACGTCCTGCGAAGCTGACAATCAATATTAGCCATTATAGATGGTGGATAACTATGTAATATGTATAATAAAAATATAATAATAAAATATACAATAATATCTAAAATATAGTACTACATAATAGTTTTTTACCTTTATTTATTGGTACATAAAATGCAAATATATTAACATCCATATGACAAAATAGCTGTGTTTAAAAAAATTGCACATAGAAATGGCTACACAACACTATATATGGAAGACAATATTAAATAGATAAAGACTGGAGACTCCAGAGACAGGTTTCCTAGGCTTAAAATTGTCTCTACTACTAGATACCTGATGTCTCAGGAATACTTAACTTCATGACATCTCAATTTCTTTCATAAAAATTTCAGAGGCTTTGGTGATTATCCAACTCCCATGAATGATGCTGGGCACACCTGACAATTCCTGAGTACCAGCTTCTATGGGTATGGAGATGCTACTGATGCTAATGTTGAGTCATAATGTCTTGACTAAAGTGGGAAACTGTAAGAGCAGCCACAAGGAAGAAAATGGTAGCATTGGCCAAATTCTTCCTGTCTTAAGTAAGAAATGAAACTGACATGTGCAAAAAGTCCCACTAACTCATGGGCAGTTGTTTAGAAATGAGTTCTTTGAAATAATAAAAAGAAGGCACAATTATTTTAAAATACTGCTTTGTGACATATCCCATGCTCTAGGCCAGCCTGATAAGTATAGCTCTCAGTCCTTATCAAAGAATCTTCTTTTTATAGCAGAAAGAGACCTTTTTATTTCACAAAGCTACAAGTAATAAAAAATTCTGAGAACAACTAACCATGGGTGCCTAGCCCCCAAATGATATGGCTACATCACAACCGCTATACCAGAGGATCAGGAAACCTGGAACAGGGGCAGAAAGATTGTAAGAGCCAGATGACCAGAAAATCTGATATAAGATCATGCCTTCTAGCTTTGACAAGAAAACTGCTCCCATAAAATTTCAAAAATGTGACTGCCTAAGCAAGTTCTGAATAATTGTTAGCACTAGTTGACCACTCAGCATAGATGGAGGGAACCTAAAAGGCCATACCCCCTAAATGAAGAGTGCCAACAATTAACAACTACTGAAAGAACAAGAAGTAGTCCTCCTGATTGGTTATCCAATACCAAGTGATCAGCCCTAGAAACGTATATGTCCAAGTAACACTGAACAGACTCAGCTGATTGTTTTTATATGTAGTCATGGTTTGAATATGCTTGGCCCAGGGAGTGGCACTATTTGGAGATGTGGTCTTGCTAGAGTGGGTATGTCACTGTGGGCATGAGCTTTAAGACCCTCATCCTAGTTGCCTTGGAGTTAGTATTCTGCTAGCAGACTTCAGATGAAGATACAGAACTTTCAACTCTGCCTGTGTCATACCTGCCTGGATGCTGTCATGCTCCTACCTTGATGATAATGGACTGAACCTCTGAACCTGTAATCCAGTCCCAACTAAATGTTGTCCTTTATAAGACTTATATTGGTCATGGTGTCTGTTCACAGAAGTAAAACCCTAACTAAGACATATGTTTATTGGTTTCTGTTCATATATACAATGACAATGGTTAAACAGGATATAATTTTGGAGGTGGTTGGCATACATGAGAGGTGTAGGAAGAAAGAGAGGAAAACAATTTAATTAGATTTTAATTAAAAATTTAAAATATATAACATATTATTTGGATTAAAATGTCAAAGAGATAAGCAATAAATAGTGGTTTATGAAAGGACATGGTGTGTTCCCCAGTTAGACCATCACTGAGTTGTTTTACACACTGGGTCTTCAGTGTCCAGTCTCTGTAAATACATCCCCAAGTCCACTCAGGTGTGCCTGTGGTTCCTGAATGTGGGGAATAATTAGTTCATCCGTAGGCTCAGGCATGGGTTTTTTAATCTTGTTGGGCTGTTGTGATTCTCATGGCTCCAAAGAGACTAGAGCTCGGAAGTCTTGACTAAGTTCATTCCTCACACGACACTGGGTGGGTACTACAGGGCCCTATCTGGCAGGAGGAGTTCTCACTCAGTCTGAAGTTCTACAGGGGCACACAGCTCTTGGATTGGGGATCCCCGGGCCAGGAGGTGAATAGGGACCGACTGGTATCAAGCCCTTGGGCTCTCAGACACCACTGAGAGGCCACAGAAGGGCCGAGACTGGGGGTGTTTGGATGTGTGGGCATGTGCCCAGCCAGCCCACAGCCAAGAGAAACAAGGGGGGAAAGAAGAAAGAGGCCCCAACAACACCCCGTGGGAGAGACTCAGTTACTGTACTTGCTTAACAGACTCAGCGGCCCAGCTAGCTTGCTTGAAGATGTGGGTCCCTGTGGCTGGAATGAAGAAAGGGCAGGAAGTTAGGTGCTGAGGCTGCAGTGGCTCAGCATTTAAGGCCTTCTCTGCATTTTCCCCACAGAGGGCCCCGGAGACACGAGAAAGTCCATGGTTCCAAAAGGGTTTATTTTCATGGTGGATGTAGATGGATCTTGCAGTACCCCCGTGAAACTCAGGACAGACCTGAGTTAGGAGGGAGAAGGGAGAAGGGTCTAGGGAAGAATGCTTAATTGGCTTCACCCTCTGGCCTTCAGGTATCTCATTAGTATGTAAATCTCTCTAGGGCCTGAGACCTGTAGTCACACCCTCTACCTGTGCTCTTTGGGACGGGCTGCAATGACCTACATGACTGAACAGTGCAGATCAATGGAATTCCAAGCCACATGTCAGGAGCCTGGATTCTGGAAGCACGGTGGAATGGATGCCCATAATCCACAGCCAATGGACATCTGTTGGGTCTCTGGGCTATTTCCAGCCAGCACTTCAACCAAAAACCCAAGACCCCTTTCACAGCCCTACACTTGAAGGGAAAGGGGCTAAAAGAAACTCTAGAATAGTAAATAAGACCACAGATCAATCAGGAAAGGGTATTTGTGGTGTTCAGCAAGGAGATTTTGTTCTTGTGGTGTTTGCTATAAACAGTAATGGTGTTTGAATTAGAAGAAAAGGAAATTCTTCATTATCAGACTATTGACAAATAATGTAGAGAATATTGTTTTTCCTTTCTGTGCTCTGGGACTTTCTGCTTCATATTAATCTTAAACCTATAGGGAGAATGAGGTCAAGGCAGAAGAATCATAGCTGTATTTTCATTGCTAGTATTCCCACAATTGGCTAGCTCCTTGGGAAGTGTTTCATATGCATCATCTCCTTCTCTTCCCCTAAATACTGTATGGAGGAACTAGTACTATGGAAAAAAAAATTGAACCTTGAAGAAATTATCAAGTTGTCCAAGGTTATAAATCTAGAAATACTGAATCCAGGGTGCAAATAAATTCTGCTTGAATCTAGGAAAAGTACTTTAGATTCATGTGGTGTACCCAACTTAAGAATTTTCTTTTATATCAAATAGAAAGGTTCGGGAACAAAAAGCAGGAAGTATTTTTTTTATCATGCAACAGATCCTCAAAGGTGTCCAATCTAATTTAGAGTGTGTTCACTCATCTAGCCTTCACAGATGGTCTTAGGTAGGGTTTCCATTGCTGTGAAGAGACACCATGACCACAGCAACTTATAAAGAAAAATATTTAATTGGGGCTGGCATACATTTTCAGAGATTCAGTCTATTATCATCATGGTAGGGAATATGACAGCATATAGACAGACATGGTATTACAAGAAGAGCTGGGAGTTCTGTGTCTTGATACCCAGGCAGCTAAAGAATGTGTGCCACATTGGGCATAGCTTAAGTATATGAGACATCAAAGCCTGCCCTCACAGTGACACACATCCTTCAATAAGGCCACACATACTCGAGCAATGCCACATCTCCTCATAGTGCTCCTCCCTATGGGCCAAGCATTCAAAACACATGAGCCTATGGGGGCCATTCCTAATCAAACCACCACACAGATGATGGGACATTCACCTCATTTGACCCTCCAGGAGTAACCTGTCAAGATCCCCCCACAATCTTGAATCCCATTGAAATGTATTAGTCAATTTTATGTGGTCTATGGAACAAGTGAGAAATCTTCCTCCATACGCAAAAGTGCATGGTGGGGGGGGGGGATCTGTTCTTGCAGTTAATGTTATTCTTAAAAGTAAAATTTAAACACATAGGGAGAGGGGGGAGAGTGGAAAGAGAGGAAGAGAGAGAGAGAGAGAGAGAGAGAGAGAGAGAGAGAGAGAGAGAATATGAGCCTCCTTTCCTGAAGAACCTTAAAATCCAAAGACACAAAAGAAGAAAAAGGCCAAGGTAGAGAGGGTGGTGGAGGTAGCCATGACCTACGATAGGTGGGCTCCAGAGCAGCACTAAAGACGAGGCTGGTCCTCTCATAAGTGGCTGCAGCACAAGCTACATGGAAAGACTGTTGCTGCCAGCTTCCACTGTCTACCATAGTGCAGGGAAAGAATGTCATTAATAATCATTAGCACGGGGCTACAGGTGCTACAGCAGATGTTGCCTGGCAGGAAAATTGGCAGCATCCAAGAACACAAACCAGGAAGTAATTTTCATCATGAGACAAATCCCAAAAGATGTCCAACCTAATTCAGAATGTGTTCACTCTTCTGGCCTTCAGATGGTGGGAATTTCACCTTGTCTGACTCTCCCAGGAGGTAGATGCCCCATGCCTGCCATTCATGACCCCCACAATCTTCAATCCGATTGAAGTGTATTGGTGTATTTGTATGTGTTTTCTTCCTCCACTAGATGATTAGGTCATAGAGAAAATTACCACATTCCCTTCAGCTTTGTGCTTTTAACACCCAAAATATGACCTGTGCTTAGTTCTTATCAAATAAATTAGTGTATAAATGAAGAAATGAGCCCGAAGATTGGTGGACAGTATGCGGAAATGGCAGCCTATAAGGAACATTTTTAATTAATCTTCACCTTTGAATCTGACACCCTCAAAACTTACCTAGAGAACAGCCTACTTTCAGAAGAACATCACCTTGTCTTTGAAAACAGCTCATCACTTTGTAATGTGGCTGCAAAGCCACAGTCTTATTTAATCTTCAAACCAGTCTTTATTTGACACCTGGAAGAAGTGTGATCACAAATTTTGAAAACAGATCACAGAGAACAAGTGACTTTCCTGGTGTAGCACAGTAAATACTGAGGAAAGCAGCCCTCACTCACAATGACCACAAATCAAAGACAAGTTGACCAGAAATCATTGCAACACAAAGCCAAGGCTCTTATGCTTGCCTTCCTACTCTATTCATTGCTACAGAAAACTGGGGTTACTGTTCCTTTAAGATTGGTCAACAGAGAACAGGATTTACGATAAAGAAGTAATATGTACTCCAAGACACATGAAGTTTCATGTAGGGGCAGGATGGTATATTTTCCATTCTGCAGAGCCTACTGCCTACTAAAGTTTGGAGGTATCTGAAAGTAGAAAAAGATGTCATTTTCTTTCCTAGTCTAAATCAAAGGATGCTGCATGTCTGGAGATGAGACAATGAAAATGCAGGCATGTACAACTGTATATGAGCCCCCAAACTCCACTCAACATAGCATAAGTGATAGTGTTTGCCAGGAGCCAAATGGAATATTAAAATGACAGCTAGATTTGCATTCTGTGGGTGGCACTTTATTCTTGGGGTCCAGTTTGGAGTAATGGGATTCAAACAACTGCGAAATACTGTGGAGTGAAAGGCACACGTAAATAATGAAAGAGACTGGATATTCTACATCAGGAAGGATCCAATCAGAAAAGCAAAACCAGGAGAGTAGACTAGAATAGCAAGATAACAAGAAATCAGCTTCTGCAATTATGGAAGCTGGCCAAGCAACAAGTTCCAAAAGGTGTGTTGCATAAGGGAAGGTTGTGACTAGCTAGAAGTCCACAAGCAGAGGGTTAAGCTTGCCGTCCACAAGTCCATCTGTCATCTCTCCATCTGCCTCCCCTCCTTCCCTTTCTCTCCAAGTAATATGCAAGTCTTCTTTTAAAGACATCTATTGGACTAAAGAAAACCTATTTATAGTAACTCCAGTAATTCAAAGGGAGGACATTTTAGGTGGACTACCTACAAACCCATCACAATAGCCTAATTAATGGGAAGTACACAATAAGACCAACACAGAATTCCTAAAGATTCTGTAGGCACCTCACAAGAAAGCAAAGAATCCAGTGCTTGCCACAAGGAAAGCCCCAATTGTCAATAAAGATGTCTGCAAAAGTAGACACGTGAAACTCATATCCTCTTGCCATACACTCCTCCCTGACACAACATTCCCATGGCAGTCTCAGACACACACTGCTCAGAACTTCTTCAGAATTATAAGATTCCCTTTCTTCCAGGGATATGCACAGCTGAGCTAGCAGATATTTTATTTGATGTGCATGGAAATCAGACAACTAACCTATAAATCCTATGTGTTCCCCTTTCCCCACTTAAGCATTACTTTGTTTAAAAAAAAAAAAAAAAACCATGCCTGACTCTCCCAACATCAACTTTCTAGAGAACCAAAGTAGCCTGGTGGTGGCTGTGTTTGTAGTGATGCTGTGATCGCTGTTCCTGATTGGCAAATTGACTTCATCTGGAATTAACCAAAGTCTAAACAGCTGGGTACACCTGTGAGGGATTTTTCTGTATTCGACCATTTGAAATGAGAAGAACCACCTTTAATCTGGATCTTTTGAGGTGAAAAATCTACCTTTAATTTGGATCACACCTTCTGGTATATACAGGATATGAAAGAAGGAAGCTCTTACTCTTTATCTGACTCTCCTCATCACGTTAGAGTCTATTTCAATAGTTCTCAACCTGGGGGGGGTGTCAAACAACCCTTTCACAGGAGTCACCTGAGACCACCAGAAACATCAGATATTTACATTACTGTTCATCACAGTAACAAAATTACAGCTCTGAAGTAGCAACAAAAATAATTTTAGGTTTGGTGGTCACCACAGCCTGAGGCACCATATTAAAGGATTGCGGTATTAGGAAGGTTGAGAATCACTGGTCTCCTTTGATTCTGTGGCATGAAGACCAGCTGAGACATCCAGTTACATGGATTGAAAAATAACTGGATTCTTGAGCTTTCCACTGGTCGATAGTCATTGTTGGATTTGCTGGACCATAGCCTGTAAGCTATTCTAATGATTCTTCACACACACACACACACACACACACACACACACACTCACACACACACTCTCTCACACACACACAATCAGTTCTATTCCTGTAGAGGACCCTGGCTAATACACATACTAAGGGAGACCAATCCACAGCACTAAGTCATGTAACCTATAGTATAGACAATTACATACAGTACAAAGTACTTTAATAATCATGCTAGGTGGCTGGATTCCTATTTTATGTACTTATCATACTATATATTTGTCATTAATTTAGAATGTACTTTTACTTACATATTTACTGTAAAAAAAATATGAAGGAAGAAATAAAACAGCCAGGAAGATAATAAACAATGAAAAGAAGTGGGAACCGATGAGCACAGAACTGTAGAAAACTGTCCAGTAAAAATCTGAGGTCCTCCTTAAGCTAGATTGTAGAGACAGAAATTATTCATTTACTGACAACACCAGAACAAGTATATATTGTAATGATTCTCCCAGTTCTTTGTCAAAATTACCTACAGCCACTTAGCTGAGTTAGAGTTAAACTCACATTGGACTCTTGACCGTTAAGTAAGATTTATTGAGTGTGGAAGATCATGTATAATCTTTCCAAACCGAGCTCCTCACTCATGCCTCAGATCATAAATTGCAAACAACGTTGCATCCTGGGGAAAATGTCAGGCTAGTTGCACTCTTAAGTATTTAAAGGATATAGAAAAGACAGTCGGTGTACCTGCTTTTATTTCTCCCATCATCCCTTGCAGGAACTGAGTGCCTGCTGGAGGCCTGACCCCTGCAACAAACTGTCTTTAGCCTTATCATAGCCGCCATGTAAGCTAAGCTACCATCAAAGCAGACTAACATGGAAAGCAGTTAACATGGATAAGCAGCCAGAGTTTGATAAGGAGTTTCTTTCTGTGTCGGTCAGAAAAGAGGAGTCAAAACAGACCACATGTGGATATATACCACAACTTTGCCCCTGTGCTGTGCTAACTCTGCTTCTTGCTTCATAATACAGATCTAAATTGAGGCAGACTATGCGAGTATCTCAATATGACACAAGACTGACTGAACAAGAGGCAATAGCAATGCAGGAATCTCTGTAACTAAATATAACTCAAAAGTCGTATGGGTCTATATCCAGAAGGAAGTGTTTAGGGGTCAGAAGCAGATGAAAAAAAATCCCTCTAAAGGAAAAGACAAGAACACAAAGAAAGAATAAAAGAGAAACTTTACTTATGCCATGCACCAAAAACAACTCAAAAATGTACTAAAAACTTAAGTGTGAAACCATAAAAATTCTAGATGAAAACACATAGCAAAACCTCTTTGACACTGGTCTTGACAATGAGTTCTTGGCTACAGTGTCAAAAGTACAAGCAATAAAAGAAAAAACAGATTATCAGGATTAAACTATCATAACAGGCCCTTGAAAAGTAAAGACAATGGAATGAAAAAAAAAAAAACCAACCTACAGAGAAAATTTGACTAAGAGAAAAAAACTGAAAACCAGAAATCTGATACAATGTTGTATGTCTAATAAATAAGACATTTCTGCAGCTCATTCATAAAAGAAATCCTTAGTATATTTCTATAAAAGACTGACATAGCCTACAGCTATATGATAAGATATGTGCAATGCTCTGGACATGGTTTATCTCCCAAACGTATTAGATGGTTGTCTCCACTATGGATAGGAGGTGGTGGGTGGTACCCTTAAAAGATGTGCGTTGTAGAGAAGATAACAGTCCTTTTGAGCTGTTCCTTACCTTTAAGAAAAGAAAAGGTTCTGCTGTCTGAGATGACTTGGATGAGTCTGAGGATATGTCAATATGAGTAAATAAGCCAGACATAAAATAATACTATATAGTATCACATGTGTTATTCTATCATTGTGACAAAAGTATCTTTGACAATAAACTTATAAGAAAACACTGTACTTTGGCTTACAGTTTCAGTGGATTCAATTCAGTTCAGTTAGATACTATCTACAGAAAGAATTTTTCTAATTATTTTGGGATCTCTGGTTGTTTCTCAGGAGAGTTATTATTAAATCCTAAATCCAGCGACCATCTTTTGATTTGCTATTGGTTAATATCTCTTTCTTTTGCATGTGCTGCCACTATGGAGAGGGCACCCACTGCGAAATGATACAGCCGAGAGCTCCTAACATGAACCTGAGGGTATGTTATTATAAGTATCAACATTAATACTCACATTAGTATAAGTATTGTATTAGTGTTGTATTATTATTAATATAAGTAGTATATTAGTTATGTAAGTTAACATAAGCATTACATATAAGTATATCAAGGTTAATACTAGTATAATGCCATGCTATTTGGGTTTTCAGCCTCCCAAACTATAATCTAAATAAAACTCTTCCCCATATAAAGTACTCAGCCCCAGATATTTAACTCTATCAACAGAGAACTAACAACTGTATTAACTCAATGTCACTTATCATTATAGAAATCAAAAATCTCAAAGCAAAAATTGCTCATACCTGTTAGGATGAACGCTGTCCAAAAATAAAAGATAAATTTTTGTGAGGATGTATATGCAGAAAGGGACCCTCAGATACTGGTGTGAATTCAACTTGGTACAATTACTCTGAGAACTGTGGAGGCCCCTCAAGAAACTCAAGTAGCTACCATGTCATCCAGCTATCTCTTTTCTCAAAAAATATTCAAAAGAAATTGAAATCGGGAACTCAAAGAAACATTGGCACCCTCAAATTCATTGGAGCATTCTTCACAAAAGAGAAGACACGTAAGCAACGTAAATATTGATGAGTTAATGAATAGATAAAAGAAAGGTGGAATATGACACTTTTAAGAGAAGAAAAGGCCCTGCTATCTGAGGGAACATGGATGAGCCTGAGGATATGCTAACATAAGGAAAGTTTCCAGTCTTCTGTTAGGTAGTAGATAGAGCATGCAGAAAAAGGCCATGCTGTATTAATGATCAGAAGTGTCTAAATCTGTGGTGAATGTCCATTAGCTTCCTTGCTCTGTTCTCTTCCCCACTTCGCTATACAGTGCTTCTTACATTCTCTTGTCTTGCTTGCTGCTACCATATGTTTCTGCACATTACCAGGATGTAAGAACTTGGAGCTCCTGCAGAGGTAACGTCCTCATCAAATGCTGAAGTCCACAGACATTCAGCACCAGTCTCGGCTCTGCTCCTTGCACTTAGACACGCTGACGTGTTGGTGGCCTGATCAGCCTTCTTAAGTGGGACTATGTCATTGATCCCTTGCTAAGTGGGAGCCTATGCTTTTACTCCCATGGAAAGTTTTGCCACTGCCACTATGTTCACATGCCCATTTTTCCAGCAATTAAGGATGGCAGCTGACAAGTC
Source organism: Grammomys surdaster (assembly GCF_004785775.1). Taxonomy (NCBI): domain Eukaryota; kingdom Metazoa; phylum Chordata; class Mammalia; order Rodentia; family Muridae; genus Grammomys; species Grammomys surdaster. The sequence goes on from NW_021604630.1 coordinate 6,982,552, forward strand.
TGGCTAATATCAACTGACTGATTCAATTTATCTAATTGGAAATTTACTGCCTCTTTGTGGTAATTGCTTTCTGATAGGTGTTAATGGGTAATGCAAATATCATCAGAATCATAAGTGTGCCTGTAATACTCTCTCATGCTTGTTCCCATATCTCCTTGTCTGCCTTAATCTGCTACTTTCTTGGCCTTGACGAGAATCTAAGACACGGCGTGTGAGTTCTCAGACACTCATGTGCCCCTTAGCAATGCTATATTCAATGATAAACTGTATGTAGTTGCTGGTCTTTCCTGCTCTATCTGCTACATATCAAAATACAGGAGATTTTCTAGTTTTCCTTTTTAAAAATGCTTTTTTCATATGCTAATTTTGCAGCCTTTGTATAAGGCCTGAATCTCACTCTACACTCCATTCTGACTCAACTCTCCTGCAAGAGCCATGGTCTCAGAAATCTTCTGGAGTAGCTGAATAACTGCTTGCTGCTATTGAGGGCCATACCTCTTGCCTAAGAGGGAGCTTGGAACTCTCCCTATTCTACCTGAAGAGGTGGATTTCTATCTACTGTAATAGAAATGGGCTGGAATCCCAGCATCACAAGAAATTCAGTTTAGAACAGTGGCATTGGAACAATCGAAGTTGACAAGAAGGTCAAAAAGACAAGGTCCAAATAAAAGTAACATGATTATATCAACCAATGATGTCAAAAGGGTGAGAGCTAGGAAGATCAGGCCTGTGTTTTTGTTTCTAAGAGCACTGTCCTTATGTGGCTTGTTCATAGTAGTGAGATCACTTAGGATGAAAATAATAAATAAAATACTGATGGCTATATATTAAGACTGAGGTCAAATAAAAAGAATAAATCCAGGGAGGAATTCAAAAGCAGAGTGGATTCACAAGATAGAATGAGGGATTATAATTATTGATTATAACATTAATTACAGATTATAATCAATGAGGTCAAAATAAGGGGAAAAGAAGGGAAGGAAACCAAGGCATAGAGGAAAGTTAAAACTCCCGACAGACTGATAAATAGGACATGGCTTTGCATTAGAAATTAACGCATCCGTTTTTCTTGTTTGAGGAGAGGTTTTAAGGCTCTGCATAGTTTACAACTATTCTTACCCTCTGAGTCACAACCCCTTTAGGGATCAAATGACCATTTTACAGGGGTCGCCTAAGACCATGAGAAAATTCAATATTTATATTACAATTCCTTCATTAAGAGTAGCAAAATTACAGAAATTATGAAATAGGAACAAAAATAATTTTATGATTGGAGGACCACCACAGTATGAATGACTCTCTTAAAGGGTTAAAAACCTTAAGAACCTCTAGTTAATAGATTTAAGAAGGTTTGTTTTCTAAGATGCTTTGGAGGCCCTAGCAACCCATAAGGAAGAAGTTGTATTTTCGAAAAATACCCTTTTGCATTTCTTTCAGACTGGGCAGGATATCCCTGAGAAAGTGTCAGAACAAACAAGAAGATATTTTCAAGCTTGTCCAGGATTATTGTCTCCCAACACTACTTTAGCTGCATAACTTACAAGTACCTCAACTAATATCCACACATCCCAGAGTAGTTGGAGAAGCACAGTGTGATTCTACAAATGTCTTTTTTGTTGTTGTTGTCATTGTTGCCGTCTGTGTTTTCAAGACAGGGTTTCTCTGGGTAGCTGGGGCTGTCTGGGAACTTGCTTTGTGGATCTGGTTAGCCTCTCCTCTGCCTCTGCTAGAATTATAGGCATATACCTCTACTGCCTGGCTTAGAAAGATCTCTTAACTTACGGGGGAGAATTCTAAATGTTATGCTTTAATTTTAGGCAATTTATAGAGCAATTCCCAAGGGTTGGGTTGATCAGAGTCTTTGGCTTTAGGGCATTCTCATAGACATTTGTTATTACACTAGTTTCTTTCTAATGGGTCCTATGCTATTGATTAAGATAGGGAAAAAACAATATTAAGAAAATTATCATTCATATATCAGTAAATTGTTAAGTTGCTCTGAGCTCCTGATAGATGGATCTGCATCTCTGCACCAGCCCAAGAGCACTGGATTCACGGATGAGAAGACACACGCATGCACACACAACCTTTATATTTAATATGCTCTAACTAGCCCAGTGGTTGGGTACTTCAAACCTCCCTGTGGCTAGCACACACTCCCCTCCAGGATTCCTGAGCTAACACTTTCTAAATCTATATTTTATCTTTGCTGCCCTGTTTCTTTCTGGGCACCCCTCCTACGGGGTTGCTTTGCACCTACATTTCAGCTGTCTCACCCTCCTCTCCTTCGTGGTGTGGTCCATCCTATGCCCCTTTTGTGGTGGACTTTTCTTGCCCAGGAATCCAAAACGTCTTGCCTTCATCCATGCCCTGCTCAGCCAATGGCTGTTGGCAACCTTACTGCCCAATCAGAGCCAACTGTGGGCAGGCTTTCTTTAGCATACATGTGAGACACTGCAAGCAGGTTTTTTGGGGTAACATAATTAGCATGAAAACACGACCCGCTACACATACACACACACACACACACACACACACACACACACACAAACCTGTTAAGAATTAACCAAGGAGCCTCAATGCTTGCTTGTAATTGTTTGCATTGGGGCTTTCAAGTACAGCCATCACTGTAATTGAAGGCTCATCCTCCTTAAGAGAAAGAAACATTACCCCTCACAGGACTTTCCTTATTTGTAAAGGGCACACATCCCTGTTTCATAGAAACTCAGGGCAGTTCTGTTGCAGCAGCCTGACTTATGAGAACTGTTACAAGAATCCCCCCTGTGGAGACTTCTTTGTTCAGCCTAGGCTATGATCTTCTTAAGGAAACAAGTTGTTTCATATGTCTAAGACTATCAGCTGGGCATCTTTTGGCTGTAGTTTCTTCCACTGGATCTTTTAGACTCCCTGTTTCTGTTCTTGAAAACTTAAAAAGCCAAATCTGGAAGTTAACTTGGAGTACCAAAGGGTCCCAATATCGCCTTTTCCTTGAGTTTCTTGCTTATGCCCATGCATATCAAAGTACAGATGTAAATTGTCACTTCAAACCTTAGGTTTCAGAGACAGGAAAGCCTATAAAGGGACACCCTTAGATGAGGACAATCACCCATGAGGGTAAGGCTAGACCGCAGTGAAGAACCAACAATCTCCTGAGAGCCAGACCATTCCCTCAAGCAATCAGGATGTCTTTAGACCTTACAAAGCCCAACTAAAACAAAGATCAATCAACTAACACCCTGATCAAGACTGTCAAATTATTCGTGAGTCTTGTTCACTGTTTAATTTCGCTGTTATTGTTGTTGTTGTAGTTGTTGTTAAATTAAAAGTTCATGTTAGTTCACAAAACAGGTCAATAATGTGACCAAGCACCTAATTGTGATCATTTCTGCTGTTCTACTGGGGCATGCATAGAGTTATATGGTCTCCCATTCTCTTTGCCTGTGATATATCTGAAGAATTAATCTTCCCAAGAGAAATTGCCTTAGTCTTTGTCCAACTGTTGCCATAATTATTAAAAGATAGCCCCGAAACAAGTAGCTGGATAGTAACCCCTTTAAGATACCTCCCACAGCCAAAACTGGAGACTTAATTCTTTCTTGCTTTTTCTTTCTTTCTTTTTTCATTCATTTATTTATTTATTCACTTTATATATCTATCTTACTACCCCTCCCTCCCTCCTCTCCTCCCAGTCCAGCTTCTTTTGGCTCCTTCAATCCTCCTTTGTTTCTGCATTTATCTCTCATCCATATGAAGCAGTGCACTAAAGAGTCACTGTTTCAGGGTGACTTTTGGTGACCATTGGTTGCCCAGTGCCTTAATCCATAGGTCAAGCTCCGCTGGATGGAGAATGTCCCATTAACTCTCAAAGATCTAAATCAGTAAGAAAGAAGGAAAAATAATTTATAAAAGACTATACTTCCAAGAGAGGAATCAGGCTGGAGAGGAAATTTAGAAGCTTTAACAGAAACACTACACGAGAACTGGGAATTTTCCAGGTTATTTGCATGGCATGAGCTTTTTACATGAGCTCTATTTTTTTAATATTAGCCTTGACCAGGAGGTTTCCAACTTGCCTTTTTTCTAGCAGGTTTGTTTCTTCTGCTAATTTCAAGCCTTTGTATAAGATCTTCTTCAGGATCCCACTTTCTACCCTCCTTTACTGTCTACCATTATTCGTCAAGAAGAAGACTCAGTTACTCAGATGGTAGCACACTGGTTCAAACCTAGAAGAGATCATGACACATTTTTAATGTAAGTAAGTTGTTGGCCATTAGTTTGCCTTTTCTGCTAGTAAATTTTCAGTCATCTTCATCTGGGAGCAAGAAGGAATCTGATTCCCACCCTACCATGGTATTGAATGGAATGTCCCCCTTTCCTAAGCATGAAGCTGTAGATCATGCCCATAATCATAGAGACAATAGCAGAAAAATATACAGGAGTATCAGAAGCAGCTGGACCGGCGCAGTGTTGCAATGACCTGTGGCTAGTAAGCCTTCCATGATGTAATGGCACAGGAAGCTTAGAACAGCATACAAAAATGAAAGTTATACTGGACAGTCTTTCACTAACCAAAACCATTTCGTGGAAATCATGCACTCTGCCAAGATGAATTAATATTTGTCCTCACAGGGGAGAGAGATTTGGCAGAACAAAGTTGGGAGCAGTAGCTATAGAAAATAAAACCATCTCATGTGTGTGTCCTTCTTAATTGACAGTGCTGGGTAAAGTGGCTGCTTTTGTTGCTTTCTGCCCACCATCAGCTGGGACCATTCAGTGAAGGCACAGATGTTTCACCCCTAGCTTACAATTTGATATCCACAGATTGACATTCTCCAAAGATTTCCTTTCCTCTAGTGGCTGCTAAATGATTCACTTTCCCCAAAAGCTTTCTAAGCCTGGCTTGTCATTATTAAGTGTCCTTTCTGCAACACCACCCTCTCTCCCTCCATAATAGAACCTTCTCCTCTATTGTCTTCCTCATTTGCAATTCATCCTCCTAATCATCACAGCTTTGTCTGGACTAAAGAGCACCCTGGACTCTTTCTATATAATTCCTTCTCTCGCTCCAGTTCTGGGAGGGAGAGGCAGCAGCTGCCTCACTTCAAAAATCCACTCTTTAAAAAAAAAAAAAAGCATTGTTTCCTGATTGGAAAACACTTTAAATAAAGTGTCCTAAATATACTTAACTGCTCCTTCATTTTAATTTAATATTGGGAGGTATTTTTTTAAAGAACAGTTGAGCTTGAACAATGATGCCTTTGGAAGGTTGAAGATTTGTAAATGGTTTCATAATGCTACAGAGTTTGGAGATGTCATAGACTATGAATTGCTTTATCTGCTTTATTTTCCACCTTAAAAAAACTATCTCTGCTATGTAGATGAGTATGCATATATACACTTCTATGTACATACATATGTGTATCATATATTATTGTATTTATATATTTATTATTATACAATTTATGTATTATTACATAATATTTATATGTAGCAGTATCCAGTTAATCTACTCAATTTTATCCCCGCACAGTGCGCTCCTCACTACCCCACCCCAATGTTCTAGGTTCCTGAATGAAAGACACATACACACAGCCTTTATATTTATATATACCTTAAACAACTCAATGGTCGGGCCACTTCATAATGTCCATGTGCCTAATCTATGTCCCTCCAATATTCCTTTTATTATTTACTAAAATCTATATTTCATTTTTTCTGCCCTAGACCCAGTCAGGGGACCTGCTCTTCCCCGCTCCTACATGGTGCCTAAGCTCTCTGTCCCACACGTTCTCAGGTGAGGCATTCTTCTCCTCCTCCCATCATGGGGGATCTCCCTCTCTGTCTGTCTGTCCCTAGCCCAGGAATACTGCCTCTGTCTGCCCTGCCCAACCATTCGCTCTTAGCCTCTTTATTTACTAGTCAGAACCAACTGGGGGGCAGGGTCCCTAAGTGCCTTACACGCGGAACATTGCAAACACATTTTTGGGGGAACATAATTAGCATAAGAATACAAGCAGCAACAATTTACATTTATTATTATCTAATATTTATATGTATTATATTTTACATAAAGTAATATGTATATTAACATATACATATATATAGTATGTACATATTAATATATGAGTGTGTGTGTGTATACCAAGTGGTAGATATTTTCATTTGTTATGTTTACATATAAGTACATTAGAAATAGAAATGCACGTATACATATATAAATACATATATGTATATCTTATAGATATTGCAAACCGAAGTTCCCTACAAAGGTCCACAACTATGTTAAAGAGCTGGCATGCAGACTGGTGAGATGATAATAGTGGTTGAGATTTTCCGTGTTGCACATTAGAGCCAGTTACAGGATTCCTCTGTACCTGACATAGCATCTTCTTTACTACTGGGTAAACTTTTGGACTGTGCTAACTCAGTAGACCACTAGCTTCTACCAACCCTGTAGAAGTATTAAGGGATGGCTGAGAGTGTCACTACACAGCATGCGAAGCCTGTGGAGAGATATTTTTTTCTGTTTGGTGTTACCTCCTACAGGCTGTCACCACCAATATAGCTGGTGTAGGATTGATTGATGGCTCTCTTTGATCGGTGACCATAAAAAGTTCATTAAGAATTTCCAAAGTAGGACATATCACTCAGGGCAACCTGAATGCATGTTCCTTGGCTATGTTCTTGCACACTTGGCTTCAAATAATTGATAGCTTATTTCCTTGTGAGTATAAGCTGTGTTTTGTGCCAACAGAATTACATATAAACATGAATACACATGTATACACACTTATCTTACACATATTATTTTTACCTTTACACACACACACACACACACGCACACACACATGCACACACACCCATATACCTTGACTACCATCCTGTCCTTGATGTAGCTGAAGCTCCCACCTGGAACCTCCTCCTCCCCTACACAAGGACAAAGGCACTACACCTCTCTTCCACTATTTCCATTTCTACCTATGACTTCCTGCAAGTTAAGAAATAATAATACAGTAGCTACCTTTTTTTAGTCTCCTTAGCTACTGGCTAATTTCTGATCCCCTATACATAAACCCCTTATAGGAGTTGCCTCTCTTCTCTGTCTTGAACTTCTTTTGTTCTTTCTTTTTCCTGAATCCACACCAGTAGGCTTGCATGTCACTGAAATCGTTCTTGTTAAGGTCACCCTGCAAGTCTTGGGTCAATAATAATTTTCACCTTACTTGAGAACAGAAACAGTGATTAACACATTTGTTCATAGTTTCTTTTAAATACCTCTGCTCTCTTTCCCCTAGTACTCCATCTCATTCTGGGTTTCTAGAGACTCTAACTTCACTTTTACTGTTCTCTAGTACATCTTATTTAAGCCTGACTTTATGCTGATTGCTCCCAATTTTGAAAAACAAAAAAACCTCTCCAGCCAATCTTCTCCTCTGAACATTATATTCCCATGCCCATCTGCCTAGTGGATGGATGCTTAATAGAAATCTTAAATTGAACATATCTAATATTAAAATAATGACCCTCCTTTCCCCACCCACACCTGTTCTACTAACCACCCTCTCTGACTGTCATAAACCTCCAAACGTCCTGAGAATCATCCTTGGGTCCTTTCTCACCTTGGCCAGTTCTGCTGCTATGTTTCCAGTCTCACCTTGATTACATGTGTAGATTACTACTATGGCTTCTTAATTTGTCTTCCCAGTCCTACCGTTTTCTCCCTATATTATGAACCTGACAGAGTAATCAAAGTGGTCCTTTGAAAATGTAAGCTAGGTCTTTGGCATTCTGCTCAGGACCCTCCAATTGCCTATCATTTCGCCATCATAGAAGGCAGAGTCCTTACAGACCCTTGCAAATGCCCATTTCTGAAATCTCTGTCTATATCCCCTCTACCCTTCCATTCCCTCTATGTGACTACAGTAACCTCTTTACTATTCCATAATGAGTCAAGAATAACCTCCCTGTGCATACAACACTCTTGCATATCCATCAACTCTCCAGTCTTTGTTCATCAACAATCAACTCTTTCAGTCTTTGCTGAAATACATTCTTTTCATTGAGCCCCCTTCAATCATGTCCCCTTGTCTTTGGCCTATCTTTTCCTATAACATTTGTGACCTAACATAACTGACTCATTGGTTATATTCCTCACTGGTCTCTTTTCAACAGAATACAAATTACATGAAAACAAAGAACTATTTTGGGTTTTGTTTTCTAAACACCCCTAACCCTGTTCTTAGAAAATAACAGTCAGGTAGTAGGCATCTTATAAAACCCTGTTGAGTAAAATAAAGTAAAATAAAAATTTAGTTCAATTCTCCCTGGCTGAGGATTTACATCATGTACAACGTTGCACTGGGCACTGGTGAAAAGATGCTCATGAGCAGGACGCATTTCCTGCCCTCACAGAAAGCCTTGTAATCGAGTGTTGATAAAGTTATCCTAGCAAAGAATGCCTGTGAGGCAAGGTTGTTCAAGTCCTAAAGAAGTTTCTTTTCCCCCAATTTACTTTACATGCAGGTTTACAGATGCTTGAAATTCCATAATTAGAGATTAAGTATTCTGCACTCCTATGACCTTGAGCAAAGTATTTAACATCTATAAGTCCTGCATGTTGTATGTGTATTATGGGATAATAGCACCCATCTCCTGACTTGTTGTGAAGACTAAATGAGTTAATCCTTTTTAAAAGGTTCATTGCCATCTCCCAAACCTGGTAAACAGGAGGGAATGTAAGCTATTATATCTTTGTTCTCGAATCAAAATCCTTATCCTCAGTAAAATGCAAAATCATTTTATAGTGATAATGGGTATATTCGAAAACCAAGTGAGCCAACTGCTAACACCACGTACACATGGCTTAAAACAAGAAGAAAGAGAAACAGGCATGTTGATCTTATTCATCATCATCCTCTAAATGAGACCGATTTTTCTTGACCAGTTCTCTACCAGTTAATTTAGCAAAAACCTAAGAAAAGAAAAATCACTGAAAGAAACAACCTAACACCCTCTTAGAGGCAATGGGCATGGTCTTTTTTTTTTTTTCTTACTTCTTTTCATTCTTAAATTCATTTATTAACAAGACTAAGAACCCCAAGAGGGTTTCCCTGGAAACATTAAGCTGTAATGAAAAGGGCAGGTTCCCTGGAAACATTAAGCTGTAATGAAAAGCAGTTAGAAACTTCACAACATCCTGTAAGGTTAGAATATAATGGAGTCAGGGTACTAAGAAGTCAAAGTAAAATTTAAAGATGTATTCATATCTGAGACACTGATAGTTAGAAGCTAACAGAGGAGACTGTGGGAAAGAAATAAAATGGAGAAAGTAAAGTCAAGGGTAGGGATGAGAGGGAGAGTTCAGGGAAGAAGACAGACAGCATAAATATAACTTGGTTGGCAGGGAGGAAGATGTTCTCAAGGGAGCCTTTTGTCTCTCACGATTTTATAACTTTCCCATCTTTAAAAATTGTCTTGAAATTTTTTATAACTTTATTTTAGAAAAACAAAGGTTTATAAATAGTGTGCTATAAATTTGATGAATCAATGGTAAGATTTTTTTTAATATATTGAGATTATGCTATCATTAAATCCACCTCTCACCTACACCCTTTTTCCTCCCACTTGTGTTATACACTATTTTAAAGCCACTGAGTCCACTTTGGGCTGCTGGTATGTAGCTGGGTGTAACGCAATGCACCAGCACTTACACAGATTAGCACAGATTGCACTACTAAAGAAAAAATGCTGTACTCTCTAGGGCAGTGGCCATAATAGGTTTCCAAAAATTTATATTAGTTCAAAGTAGAAAATTAGTCTTTGGCAATAGTCCTTTTCACGTCTAAACTTATTCATGATTGCTATGTCCTATTTATTTTTTTTATAAGCAGAACAAAAAAAAAGAATATGATAGGTATTATATTTGCTAAGTAAAAGTCAGTTCTCAGAAGAAGTTCAAAGGATTTATTGAGGTACAAATATGCACCAGCTTCCTTAACATATTTTTACACGATTTTATTTCTAGACCATGCATAAGAGTTACATGTTGTCTTCATTTTATACTCAAGGAAGCAAAGGCTTGGTGACATTAAACTGTCCTAAATCATAAACAGTAAGCAACAGAAAGACTGGAGTCAAAGTGAAGGTTCTCTGAAAACCCCCAGACTCGGAGGCAAGCCTTACTTTTTGGAAAATACAGGTTTTGAAGCATGCAATGTGGACTCAGAGGCACCCAGTACGAGAATCTAAAACTGTCAGTTACCAGTGTTTCCTGCAGCCGTTCAGAGATTTGAAATGACCAGATAGATCAACACAGACTGGCATTACCCCTGTCTCCTGCATCCCAGGAAAGACTCCTGCCATCGATACCACATCACAGAGAAATCCATCAGATCTCTTCTTGAAAGCAGGTCTCAGAGGGCAGAAGAGAGAGAATCTGAGGACTCTTGCTTCCTGGAGGGAAGAATAAAGAAGACTCATCTGTTTAACATTTAATCCTGGAGCAACTGCAGATGACCTCATCTGCATTAGTACAGTCATGGCTGGCCCCGATTCATCAAGAAACCAGCACAGGTGTCACAGCCGGGGTCACAGTCTGGTCTGCCTGTAGAAGAAAAGCTATCTACATCCTAGCTCGGTCTCTTTTCCCCTTGTTCTTATAACCCGACCTTGCTCACCGAACGATGCCGGATGACTCTGAATCATAAAAAGTACATTCAATGACGAAGACTTAAACACATAAAGGCCAGTGTCTAGTCAGAGATGGAGTTTGTGTTGCAGAAGCTAAGGTTAGCCCAGAAAAAAAAAAGCAGAACCACCTTCTATTCTAACCAAACAGACTTCCTGGATTATGGCATAAATGAGAAAAGAGTGCAGAGAGACTGTCTAAACCACCCTGAAAATCTAATAAGCATTCGCTGGAGAGTTATTTTGTTGTTCTTTGCTTGCTCTTCTTTTGTTTTGGGTTTGTTTTGTTTTAAGGTGGGGTCTGAAGGGGCGGGGTGGCAGTACTCTAAATCATGTTTCTTATTTCACTAAGGGGGAAGAGAATATCAAAAGAGTTTGGTTGGTTAAAACCAGCTAGGGACGTATTTCTTCCTGACACCTAGTATTATTCAAATGACAGCAGATATGACTGAAAGCATTTATCACACTCTCTGACTCACTTTAATCTCCCACAAAGGAAGCTGCGCTCAGCCAGCACTGGGCAGGGGAGAGACGGGGTGTGGGGGCGGGGGGGGGGGGAATGATGAGGCTGCAGCCCAGGCTGCCGGAGTGGGGCATTGATTTTTAGATGCCAAAAATAGAACCTGCTTCAGTTTCCAGCCTGCCCAGGGTCTTGAGGTAGATTAGGAGCTAAACAGCACCAGTGCAAGGAGATGTTCCCAGACAATCAGACTGCCTCTGCCCAGGGCATTAATTTTCCAGAAATATGTCATGTTGTCCAATCAAAATGGCTTCCTCTCTAAATAAAGCTTACATGGTCTGAGGCAGCATTCGCAGTTCCAAAGAGCAATAATGACCTCTGTATGCAGGGCATGTGGTAGGAATTAGCACCTGGGTGGGGTTAATGAAAGAAAGCACAGCCGTGCTTAACTGGTCATTAATTCCAAGTAAATACCCAGCAACTCGATTTCTGCAGCTTTCGGATAAACCTGAAATCAAACGGCCTCCTCAGACCAAGCAGATTTAGTACAAGCAAAGCTAATGACCACAATAGCCTGTCCCTGTGGGTATACAAGAGAGTCGAAAAGAAGGGAAGCTAATGCAAAATGTGTTTTTCCTTTCCTGATATTGAAAATTCAGTTTTTCCTGCCTCTATATTGTGGAGGGGTTGATGTGTTGCCAACCTCAATCAGTCAGGATGAGCTGCAAGTTGTTTTTCTAGTTAGTGTAATGGATTGGGTACAGACTCCTTCATTTCCTCACAACTATGATTAAATAACCTGTGACTACAGGTGACTGGTCTTACATAAGCTACTGTCTGTGACTAAAAGTGGCCAGCCAGGCTAACCAGGGTCAGGAGGCCTGACTGGACTCTGGAACCACTGAGCAAAAGCTGCCGAACGAAAGCTCGCCCACATCCCTCCACTGCACAGTGTACATTTCTGGACATTTCTTTCACCGCTGCAATTGTCGGCAAACATCACACTTCATAGCTTTGAAACTGAATCTGTAATCTTTGGAGCTGTGTACGGGAGGGTGAAGAGTGAGGAGCCTGCCGGATGGATGTATGGAGACAAACCAAGAAGGGGAAGATGATAAGAAGCTAATATTGGGCTACACTCATATAAGCCCACGTGTTCACTTGTTTTATAGATGGAATATTTTTGTAGGTTTTTCATCTACAGAACTGCTAAAGTTGTAGTTCAAAAGCCTCCTGACGCAGGGGAAAGCCACCCTGAGGAAACTGGTTCTTGGCTTTCTTCTTTCGGGAAGTCTCTAAGTTCTCTTGATGCCCAAGCTTCAGTGTCAGCATCCTTCTCATCTCTTTAATTCTCTTGAAAATTGATGTCACTGCCTTATTTTGTTAATTATCGTTTGCTCACCCACACAAAAAGTGTCCTCCAGAAGGCCAGGACAGCAGTGAATATTTCTTACTAAGTTTAGTGCCTGGCACCAAATATTTTCCAGAGTAAATACTGAGTTCTTTACGAAATGATCTGGAAGTGATTTGGTCAAAGAAATACAGAAGGCTTCACTGATCAGAATCATAAAAGTTTGATATGCTTGCTGTTCATTTTGGGACAGAGGCTCCACTGCAAGGTCAAGTTGGCCTTCAACTCCTGACCCTCCTGCTTTAGTTTTCCAGACACTGAGATTGTATGTGTATATCTGTTCAATTGGTTTTTTTACCTTTTTATAATTATAAAAATTATTAAATTGGTAAGCTTCTGACACTGGCTAATGGTTCATTGACACAAACGTTTGTCTTTACCTAATTATATCCAGATAGCTTGCAGCTCTTCATCCATTCTGAAAACAGGTAAAAACTAAATACATTATACCAGAAAACACTCATTTTATTAAAGTTAATTTCCAAAGTTTCCTAGCATGGCTCTTGCAAAGCTCTGCAGGAGCAGCTCTGTTACTGAGATTTCACCTTCAGTTTGTTCTAGTTTCATGGATGGGAACAAACATGAGCCTTCTGGGTCAAAGATACACGATTGGTACTCATGGAAAAGCGAGAGAGATGACCATCAGCGTGTTTGTGTCAAACCTGCCAAATTCATGGAGAAGCAACAACAAAGGAGTCAAGTATATAATGATGAGAAGGCTATGCTAACTCCATGACAGGCTTCAGATTGGTAGCTCAGGAGATGAGGCCTAAATCTCTGTTTCCAAGAACCAGGCAAGTCCTGGCCTGAGGCAAGGACAATGGGTCAGCAGCAGTTGCCAGACTTCCTCAGCAACAGTTTCCAGCCCTAAGGTTTGTTGATTAGAATTTTTCTCATTGTGGAAACAAACAAACAAACAGAATAATTCAAAAGGAAAGATCCCTTTGTTTAATACACACACACACACACACACACATATACACATACACATATACATATGTATACACACACACACCGAGGAAATACACCCAAAATACCATAGCACAAAAGTAGCATCCCTATTCCAAAAAAGAGGAAGCCAAGCACTAACAAGGGGCATGGAAACAGAACACAACTGAAACCGAGGAGGAAAAAATCTAAACCTTGAGGCTGCATATCAAGCCCACTTGGCTTTTAAGTGAGTGCCAGAAGTCTAAACTGCAATCCTCACACTTAAGTTCCAAGTGCTTTGTCCACTGAGACATTTCCCCAGCCCCCATCTACAATTTTAAAAACATTCCTTTCCTTTTGGTTTTCTGTTTATCTTTGAGGCAGGGACTAGTATAGCTTAGGTTTCAGATTCATTATGTGGTTGGGGACAACCCTGAACTCTTGGTCCTCCTGCCTATAGTTCTGAGATGGTAGGGGTGTACCACCACATTCCCCTCAAACATGTTCCTTGCCTGGCCACGCTGCAAGCATTTAAAAACTCGATATTCTGCTTTTAGTCCAGAACTCTTAGTGAAAGCCTGCCTCAATCAGACACGAAGGCTTACACAACAGTCTGAATGTGAGACTGCCCATAAAACGTTCTCTATGAGGTGAATTTGTCCATCATTTTTAAATTGAGCGTTCCATACACTCTCAGGACAAGGACAAAATGGGCTCAAGTTCTTTGACAGTATATGACACAAGTAACCTCTAGTCTAACTCCTAATGCATCTGCTTCCATTTACAGGTTCAGGAGCAAGCATTTACTGTTCACAATCTATCCACACTTTTATCTTCTGAAAGCTTCCCCAAAATTGTACATTAAGCTCTATATAAAGCCTTCCAGGCTTCTCATTATCTCACATCTCCAAATGTCTCCAAATTTCTCCCACAAACCAATTCCAATGCTTCTGAGACACACGGTCACTTGGCCCCAGAATTGATTCTACTTTTTTATGGGAACCATTAGGATGATGGGGATGTCTCTTTAGAGGTGCACTAAGCTCATTCTGCACTGTACCAAGATCACAAGCTTTGTGTGCACAAGAAGTAGGAGATGATGGCTTAGCATGACATTTCTTCCTAAAGCCTCATGGACTGAAGGTCCAGCCTCCGACTGTTGGTGTTAATTTAGGGTTCTGGGACAGAGGACATAGAACACTGGTCATCACTGGGGACTATCAGTCTTAGTGATAAGCACCTTTATCCACTGAGCCAGCACTCTTGCATCCACGGCACTTTGAAATCCCCACATCTATTTCTTCCTCCACTGCCTACAAAGTTACCATCTATAATTCAGCCCCTAGGTATTTTTATGCCCTAAACATGTTTGCCTACATTATGTGCATATCCTTATAACACATCTGCCTAGACTTTTCCTATCCCCCCCTTTTTTTGTTGATGTGGCAGGATTCTCTTCCTTTTTTCAGTAGTCAATCTATTTCTTTGTAAGTTTCTCTGGATTTTAAAATCTAAACCAATAGTTGTCTAATGTATACTACAAAACACTATGTTGTCTATATATTTTGGAAAACATTGTTTTCTTATTATTTCTAACACGGTGGTTTCTAGATTATGAATGCCAACACTAGACATAGTTTCTAGCCCTTAGTATAGATAATAGTGCCCATATTTTCTACAACCTATGAAAATGATAAGGACCCAAAGGTCATGTAGCTGAAAGTGTGTTTTATAAGCTGCCAAGTGTTCCGAAAATGTATATTATGTCGTTATTAATATAATATGAAGGTTAAATTAGATACTCCAAAATTTCCCTTATGAAGTGAACTGTATCTGCTCAGAAAAAAAAAAAATGCTGAATGTGCAGACTCGGAGAGAGAATTAATCTGAGTGGAATGTGGACAGAGGAAACTTCCACTTTCTTTGAGAAGAGGAAAAGAGAAATAGGGGGAAAGAGATAGCTTCTGTGAATTATCATAAAACTATATTCTTCATGGGAGCTCTCAATATCAACTCCAACCCAGGTCTTCAACACAAATAAGCAATAAAGTAGTTGGGAGGAAGACAATGAGACAGGTATATGGAAAACAAAGAAATAAAGTATGTTGTCCCAACCTGACATGACCCTTTGGCTCTCTTACCATTGGTTTTAACAGTGACTGGGATGGCAACAGTCCCTATCCGGAAACCAGCTGAACAGTATTCATAAAAGACTCATTTGCTAGGTGAAGAATAAACATTTTATTAGAAGCATGCAGAAATTTATTAGAAATGGTTAGAAAAGGTGGCTTTATTAATGCAGTAATTTCAAAATCTCCTCAGTGTGGAATTCTTTAGTAATAATATTCAATGCCAATCCCAATTATACAGAGTTACAAACAATGAATAGTTGCTCTGGAGGGATTAGTACTGCATAGTTTGATGGAAAAGAATTTATTGCATGTGTAATACAATGTAAAAAATTGAAGCTCTAAATAAAGTACCATTATTAGAGATACAAATGCTAATGTGGATTAGTCTTGCATTAAAAAAAATACAAGAGGAATAATTGAGATGTGATTCTATAAATCTCAGATCTTTAACAAGAATCAAGGAAAGAGATAGGGTCAGAAAGTAGAGAAAGAAAAGGATTAAGACCTTTTTTTTTTTTTTCTAGAGAGCTATTCAACTTCTGAAGCTCTCTACAAGTAAAGGAGGAAAGCAACGCCATTATGAGAGAGGCTAACATTTAACCCACATAGAGTAAGACAGAGCTTCAAAGACAACCTTCCTACAGGTGTCCAGATCAAGTATGTGCCCCGTTGCAGCATGATAAAGTGGCTCTGTTGTTTAATTTCTTTGTAAGTTGAACTAAGAAAAGTTTATGAGCCTCTGTTCTGAATAAAATATTGGACAGGAAAGAGATAGCTGCTACAGGCCTTTACATTTCTGCCCCCAAAGTCTTCAATAACATCCTAAGCATCCAGGCATGGTAGTACAGGATGGCAGCACAGGAAGTGTGTACTTGAGCTAAATACCAAGTTCTAGGCAGCCGATGATATTTAAGGAGACCTGTCTCAAAACAAGTACACAGAAAGAGAGAGCAAGATCGAAAAAGGAAAGCAGATATACTGAACCACTAGAGACTTGGGTTCAGGAAATGGGAGGAAATCTTCAAATGGAACATGTCACCTCTGCCTCCGGAGTTACAAAAGACAAGAAATTCTGACAAATCTATGAATGTATCAGGAGAGCTTACTCTACTCATTGTCCAGGCTCAGGGGTCTGGAAGTTGCCCGTCCATGTAAGATCTTACCTTCATTCCTTCACCTTTAATCTATCACGCCCAACAGAGGGGCTCATGGCTGTGAAATTTGCTAACTTGTGAAGGACATGAAGAGAAAAAGACACCAAGCATGAAGGTAGGCTGCTACCAACTCCACACACACAAGGAAGAGACGGATGTACTTCTATTGGAAGACTGAAGAAAATCAACATCTCAAATGAGCTACATCCCAGTTACCAAGGAAAGCATTGTAAATGCTTCATGACTCAGGATCATACTCCTGTCACTTATCTAAAAGAGTAGGAAAATTATCGGATATGTCACATTTCCCATCTAAGAAAAGAAAGAAAGCTAACACATCCATGCGAGAACATGTTAACCATTTAGAGTTTAGGAAATAATGCTTCACTTTCATTACCACCCAGAGTCCCATCTTTACAACACTAGCTAGGCTTTATTTACAAAAGTCTAGACTGTCTATATCAAGGTCCAGAAGACTGAAATCCAGCATATCAGAGGACTATCAGGCCATCCAGTAGTCATCCTTTATTCAGTGATCTTTTATTGAGTGCCAGCTTTGGACCCAGCACGCTATTAGAAGCTTTCGTCTACATAATTTATAAAAGCAGCACTCACTCTTCATTGAGGCAGGTGTCCAAGGTCAACTCTCATACTCAATTTCACTTAACACAGTACCCAGCACACAAATATAGTAAACTGTAGGGGAAATGGGGTTACAGTCTCCTGCCTTTTCTGGGAAAACACACTGAGAAGAACTAGACAACATACCAAATAGTGAAGCATGCGTGATGGATGGCGCTTCTAGCCATCATGGTTGTGCCTAATCTTCTCCTCGGCTCTGCCCACTAGAGCAAGCCAGTCAGCTTTATCCTTTGCCAATCACATGTCTTTTGCAAATAGGGATGCCATGTGTAATTATAACCACTTCCATTTATTCTATTCTACTCTGGTTGTGTGAGTGAATCTCAATTGTCAATTTCATTGGCTTGGAAAAATGCCTAGGACTTTCCAAAGCATAGCTCTAGGAGTATCCATGAGAGTGTTTCCAGAGATGATCAGTTCATAAAGGCTCTGACTTAACAGAAGTCAATCCAATGAAGGATGCAAAATTTGAGCCAACTGTTGGAGGTGGTGGTGAGAGACCAGATCTTTTGGGTTCAGACTCCATCTTAGAAAACCTGACCTAAGGTTGAACTCGAGTTAACTAACAGGCTGGTATCTAGCACCAGTTTCCAGGTTACACCCCCACCTCCACTCCCAAACAAGAATTGTATCTAGCACCAGTTTCCAGGTTATTTGCCAACAAATCTGCACCTCCAGGTTACAAGTCTGGCCCTGGCACTTCACTTCCTAACAACGACCAATCAGGAGAAAAACAGAAGTTTATGGTTTAGCTCCCAGCACCAGCCAATTATGTTAAAGGCCATAATGGCCTCCCAATCAAATGTGTGCCAGGCTAGCTACCCGCTTCTTACCTCTATAAATGCTTGCCTGAAATTGGGCTCGGGGTTGCAAACCCTGTTCTGCTGTATCAGAGACAATGGCGTGGCCTGTGCTCAAATTTGTAAATAAAGAGACAATGAACAATGGCATCAGAATAGTCTCCTTGGGGTTCGAAAATGCTTCTTGACATGACAGTGGGTGTTAGAAGGACATCATGGTGGGCATGTCATTAACAGTTAAATTTTTCCCTGGAGAAAATTCAGCTGGAGATCATGAAATATTGAGTAAAAAATAAATTCTTCCTCTCCTAGGTTCCTTCCAAAATGCTTTCTGTCACAGTAATAAGAAAAGTAACTAAGATATCTGATAGATCTTCATATGTAAACTTTATTCCTTATTTCTTTATGGTTTATTTAACTAGCCTGAATATAGAAGTTTGGGCCTTCATCCCCCAAACTAATATGATAAAAAAGAAGTTTTGAGAGCATATTATTTTTCTCTTTGCTTGGCTATAGCCCTGTTTCCTGATATTACTTCTAACTCATGTATGAATATTAATTCTTTCAAAGGACTCCTTTCAGAAGACTCTAACACAATGCAAATTCTTACAAAGTAATCATTTCAATTCTAGTATCTGTCAGTCATTTCTGATTTAATAAACTCTTTCTGTCTATATTTTTTTATTATCTCCTTTGAAATAAGAGTCCTCCTTCCATATCCCTGGACAATCTGTTCCATCACTCCTTATAGATATCAAACTCTTTAGATGCTTGAAGCCAGTGTATAAAATGGCAATGGATTTGTATATGATCTGTGCATAGCATCTCATACACATGAAACTATCTCAAAATTGCTTATATCTCATGCAATGTTAATCCTCCCTGTGTGTGTATGTGTGTGTGTGTGTGTATGTGTGTGTGTGTGTTTTACTAAATTTTCATGCACATGGTAAGTACAGACATAATGTTTTCAAGTATTTTTTAACAACAGATGATTGAATCCACAGATGTAAAAAATAGATATGAAAGGCCAACTGTACTCGAGTCTCCTTGGACATGACAGAACCCCAGACTGCCTGCTTAGACAACAAAAATTGATTTTCTCACTGTGTTGGAGGCTGGAATTCCATGAGCTGAGAAGTCAATAATTCTTTCCTCGCAAGTAAGATACTGAACAACCTGAAAACCAACCAGTATTTTAGATCCACCAGAGAACTGAGGTTTCAGGAAAAACCACCACTGCAAAATTAGAGATGGATGGCTGGCTACAGCTTAACTGACCAGAATCCAACAACAAAGCACAGTATTTCTGGGAATGCTTTAAACTGACAAGTTACTAAGCTCACTATGAATCGGTTTGATGGATAAAACCTCACTGGGATCCCAATCTAAGGATCACTGGTACTTTTGTTTCACTTCCAGGAACCATATCTTGTCCTCAGTGGTTACAGATTGTGATTAGGGGGATGAGTCACAGGAAGGGGGTGAGAGATGCAATGATACAATGTCTTACCTGTGCTATAGGACAGCACTGTTTGAAAAATAGACTAGGACTGGTCATAAATGTATTTGTAAATTCTCTGTAGTATCTCAGTCACTGTTCTATTGCTGTGAAGAGAAGCCATGATCAAGGCAACTATTATAAGTGAAAGCATTTAACTGGAAATTTGCTTAGTCCATTATTATCATGACAGAAAAGAAAGCATGGTGGCAGCCAGGCAGCCTCTGAAACAGTAGCTGAGGACTGCATCCTGACCAGAGAGATAGACTTTGGGCCTAACATGGGCTTTTCAATCCTCAATGCCCTCCCTCTGGTGACAGTGACACACTTCCTGCAATAAGGTCATGTTTCCTAATTGTTCTAATCGTTTCAAATGGTGTCACTCTCTGGTGATTAAGCATTCAAATATATAAGCCTATGGGGGCCATTCTTACTTAAACAACCTCATATGGTGACTGAGTCCCAATCCTAAAGGATTCTTTAGGACTGGGGATATAGTGCCATGGTGGATCTTTGCTTACCTAAACCTTGCCCTGGATTCAACCTCCAGAACCAAAGAGTTAAGAGAGAAGAAAAGGAGAAAGGTTTTTTATTTTAAAGTAGTATACATGATACACTAAGAAAACAGAAAAAATCAAGTCACATGAATTGTTTGTTTAGATCACAAAGGACAGAAAATGTGCAAAAGTAGAAGAGTAACAAATAGAAAAAACATATATATATATGGCTGGATTGGTTGTTTTTGTAACTGTTGTGACAAAATTCATTAGAAAAGCAACTTAAGGAAGGAATAGCTTATGTTGGCACTCAGTGCAACACATCATAGCAGGGAGGTCATGACTCAGAAGATGCTGAGGGTACATAGTCAGGAAACAGAGATGAAGTCTGATGCTCCACTTGCCTTCTCTTTTTTATTCAGCACAGGACCAAAACCCATGACGCTGGAGCAAGCAGTCCACATTAAAAGTGAGTCTTCCCTCTTCAGTGAAACTGCTGTGGAAACATCCTCATAGACACACCCAGAAGTATACCTCCATGGCCATTATAAGTCAAGTCAAGCTGACAATGAAAATTGATCAGCACAGTAGCTCAATAGAATCAATAGTCACTTTAAATATGGATTATATAAATACATAAATTCTATCCATACGAGAAGGAAAATTCTGAACAAACTGAAAATCACTACTCTTTCAGTAATAACAGTGAGCTGAGGTCCAGGAAACAAACACTACTACTTGAAAATTAGAGGTGGATGGTTGGATACAGCGAATCACAGCTTAACTGTGCAGAAACCCATGAGAGCCCTGTAGGCAACGATAATCTCCATCTACCAGTGGCATGTGGCTCTCTGAGAAGCATGCAGTTTAATGCTCTGCACAGATTTCTGGTCCCAGAGAATGCCATGCTTCTATGTGTTAGTTACATGTGCTACAGGACAATCCACAAGGCTTTCGACTGATCCTAGGAATAGCTATTTGCCAATAGGAGAAGAGACCTGGATGTTTAGGATGTATCTGGAAGCTACAGTCCTGACTTTGCTCACTTATAAGAATTCTATTTACAAATTAAAAAATAGAGATAGTAAGACCAAATTCTTTCAAAGTAGCCATATGTTATTTGGAAGAAACCCACTTTAAATGTAAATCAAATTCAAACAAATATATGTATGTATATATGTATATATGTATGTGTGTCTATACATATGTATATGTGCATAATATATGTATATATATACATATAGGTGTGTCTACATATATGTGTGTATCTATATATGTATGTATATATACATATGGATATATGTGTGTCTATATGTATGTATATATACATATATATTCATATATATGTGTTTATATGCATATATATGTATATACATATATATGTGTCTAGATAGATAGATAGACAGACAGATAAACAAATTAGAAGTGAAGGGATATAAAAGTATAATGTGTCCCTGGTAATCAAAAGAAAGATTGTATAAATATATACATATGAGGGAAAAGAAGATAAAGATGAGTAAATATTTCATCTGATTATGCTATAGACCTTTTTAGATAGCAAAAACTTGAGTATTCCAGCTTTACAATAAAACCTAGTAGATTTCATGTTAAGATTGTTATCAAGCAATAGATGTGTTTGTAGGTAAAAGCATGTCAACAAACCTGATGTCCTGAGGTCCATCCTCAGGATTCCTGTGGTAGAAACAGAGACTCAGTTGACCAGGAAAGTCATCCTCTGACCTCTATATTCATGTTGTGGCACATAGCTGTACAAACATACACACAAATAAGTATAATAATTTTTTTCAAAAATATTGTTCTCCTGTTCTAAAGGCCCTTTTCCAGTCTCTTTAGGGTACCTTTCTGATTTTGAGTGCTGTGGCAAAGTGTAAGTACTGATTCCTCCCGTTCGCAACATAATGTAATTCCTAAATGAGTCAGGACTGTAGCTTCCCGAAACTTCCCTGTGATCTGTCATCTGCTCAGAGCTTTTAATCTCATGTAGCCACTGTGCTACTCAGAGAGCCACATGCCACTGGGGGCTGGAAACTGTCACTGCCTACAAAGGACTCTCGGACCAGGGTGTATTTGGGTTTTGAAATTATTATACCCTTAAAGACCCTCTATAAGGAAATGAACATGAACCCTAAAATAAAAAATAATCATACTAAAGGAAATGAAAAAAAAGGCCACAAGTTACTCAAGTCTTGTAGATATCACAAACATACAAATGCAGAAAACAGCATGATATTTAATGTTCTCATTAATCTTCTAACATATACATATTTCTCCACTTTTTTATTACTTATATTTTGATCACCTCTCTGTGTAGTAATTTTATTTAAACCATTTTATATAAAGTAAACAGGAAAAGATGAGCAAATTTAGCTTTGGCTGCCCTTCCCGTCCTTTCATTACCAACAATTCAGACATTTTTCTACGCCACCACTCAATATTGGTGATACTGTGTTTCTTAATTGCCAGCTGTGGTCTTTCAGGATTCTTCCAGCTTGACACTGCAGGACTTAAA
The DNA here is from genome assembly GCF_004785775.1 of Grammomys surdaster. NCBI lineage: Eukaryota > Metazoa > Chordata > Mammalia > Rodentia > Muridae > Grammomys > Grammomys surdaster. The sequence goes on from NW_021604630.1 coordinate 7,005,295, forward strand.
GCCTCTTAAATGTCCCTGTGTACTGATCAATTTACATCTGTTGTCAAGTGATAACAGGTTATTAACTAGGTAGATCTGGAGGGCACCAGCCAATGGTAGAAATATTCCTTCAAGTTCCTCTCCTGTAGAATGATTCAACGTAATTGTGCATGGGAGGAACAAATAAAATAATTAATCAAAAACTAAGCGCACCCTCAGCCCTTTGGGGAAAGCCTTAAATGGCTAACATGCTGTAGAGTTCATGAAGACAGGCGCTCAGCATGCACACGGTCTATGTTCAAATCCCAGAACCTAGAACCATGCCGCGGTTCACTGGGGACAGTGGGTCATGGGGAAAGCCGAAGTACATAGAACAATCTCGCGTTGAAGCTAATCTTACTTCTATAGAGTTTGCAAAGATACAACCTTGTAAGTATGTTGCTCAGCCACTTTTCAGGACCTTGGATGAATCCTGAAATGTGGACTTCATGGTGTGCACGGTGAAAGCCTAGTACACTGCTTTGCAGAGGCTGAGTCATGTAGGTCTGCATTTGGTAGTTGAGGACATCTCGGGTCCTTTTATTTTTTGCTCCATTAGCAAGGGAATAGTTTAGTATCTTTTAATATGTCAAGGTCTCCATTCTCATTTTTCCGTCCCTATTCATGAAGCCCTGCCTCTCCAGTTCTTCCCTGTGGAGAGAGCTGCTTTAAATCCTTCCCTTTCCACTTCACTTTTACCAAAGAGGATCAGTAAGGCTGTTTTAAAATGCAGACTGCTGGTTTCCAACAGAGGGGAAGCAGAAACAATGGAAATGAAAGGTCAAAGAACCCCCTCCGGTGTGTCACAAAGCCATGTAGGCATGCTTAAACGTGGTGGCTGAGACTGACTGAAGAGTCACTGTGGAGAATGCCTGAATGGGAAGGAAAGAACATTCACAATCCCCGCACCATGCCTGCCTCTGCATCCCTCTGTTCATGGTAGGACTGGGTAGCAACGCAGAGGGAAGGAGAGAGTCACAGTCACTGTGGGGACAAAATAGTGATGAGTGGGGAAGGGACCTCGCAAATGCGGTCATCAGGCAGGTCCACGATGAAACATTAGGACAGAAGGCCAACCTGGAATTCTGTATAGTGGGAAGAAATGCCCAGACAGCAAGCAGCTGGGCCCTGACCCCATCTGAGACTGTCTGCAGTGGGTCAGGAAGCCACCCACATAACATTAGACTTTGGGAGTATTTGAGGAGTTCAGGAATCACTGAAGCAAGAAAGTACCCACTTGACAGTGGCCTGGAATTACAATTTGATACAAGAACAAACACCCTTACTCCAAAAATAAAGTAATACAGTCAAATCCACAATGCTCCTCTTTGCATATGATTGTCAGCCCTCTGCATCTGAGGGTTCGGAATCCAGGGATTCAACCAACTTCAGATTTAAAACAGTTACACACACAAATCACACTTTTACTGAACAACTACAGACTCTTTTCCCTTTTTATTCTCCAAAGAGCCCAGTATAACTAAATAATGCTGAAGTCATCAAGAGGCGAGTGTGTGGGAGGGTGTTTACTGCTTAGACACAAACAGATATCGTTTGGAGTAAGAAACTTGAGCAGCCTTGCACTTGGGTATTCTGGGGTTTGACAAATAGACTTGCCTTCTCTCAACCTCTGTTTTTAAAAACTGCTTTTGTTGCCTTAAGCAACTCCAAACTTATATAGAGAAAAAGACTCCCCATAGATACATAATCTATAATTTATATAGTTTTCCAGCAAAATATATTTTAATAGTTTAAAAAGCACTATTTAAATGTGGCGATAATGCAGTTTCTTTTCTTCACTTCACCCCAAATTTTGTTGAAAGCATGGAGACACATATTCAAAGCAGAGCATTATTTCCTGAAATTTCTCAGAGGCCATCTCATGAGACACGGAATTACTTAAAGGAGACTGATTTCAGCATATCATCTAAAACCCACTATGCAGGTAAATTCAGTTTCCCTGTCACCAAATGCCAGGCTGACCCAGATACAGAGTAGAGTGAACCCCTGAGTGTCACCAGGCAGTTTGAATGCTGATTGAATAGAGATTCTATTTTAATTTTTAAACTGGCATTGCTTTTTGGAAAAGCCCCCAGGGCATGTGAAGAGTAAAATATACCAATCATTAAAATATTTAAATTCAGCAGAAATGATTAATAAAACATCAAACTGGAACCGTTTACAAAAAAAAAAAAAAAAAGTGGTCGCAATATGTCCTGTCTCCTCCCAGTCAGTTCCTGCACAGAAACCCCCTTTGCCTATGAAAATTTCTTGCAGCTCAACAGAAGTATGCTGAGTGTTTTTGCATTTGTAAGCTCTGAAATGGAATCATCACTTGCTCTTTGAGCATTTATATTAACAGAGACATTCTGTTCTTACTTGTATCATGTATATGTCCCCAAATTCTATGTGAGAGGATCATAAACTGGGGACACGGGACAAAGGCCGTTTTCAGGCAGGCTTTTTATTTAGTCAGTCATTTCTCAAAAGTAAATAACTTAGTGTTTCTTCATATGTGTACGGGTATGTAAAGTCACGTATATATGCAGGCTTACATGTATGAAGGCACATATATATGCGAGTGCATATGACGTTATATGCATGTGGAACCCCAGAGTTGGTATTGGGGATCTTCACTGACTATTCTTTCATCTCATTCTTTTTGAGGTAGGGGATCAGAATCAAACCCAGCTGTTTCTGACATGAGTAATCTCAGCACTATTTACTACAAAATTCAGAGACTTTCTCATGAGAGATGGGATTACTTAAAAAGCCCAATTTGTTGACTAGCAAGATCGTTCCAGGGGATCCCATGTCTCTACTGTCCAAGACAGGAAATGTAGGAAGACAATCATACCATTTAGCATTTACTTGAGTTCTGGGAATTCAAACTATGTTCCTCCACTTACAAGGCTAGTGTTTCAACCACAGAGCCATCTCCCCAGCTTCCCACTTTTCAGAAACATTTAAATTATTTTATTAAAAAGATACTACATAATTTCTCTCTCTCTCTCTCTCTCTCTCTCTCTCTCTCTCTCTTTCTCTCTTGCATACACACACACACACACACACACACACACACACACACACACACCAAAGAGGTTACATACACTTAAAGAGAAAGAATAGAAAAGAATGAGAGAGTGGGAATACCCTGGCTCCATTTTTCCCTTTAGAAGGCTCAGAATCTTTGGGTTCCATATGATCTTGTATATGTCTGTTCATGTGTGTACCTGCACACACATACACATATATACATATAGGTGCACTTGCCTATGCATATACATGTACAAGCCAGTGGTTAGCACTAGGTTTCTTCCCCCATTGCTCTCCATCTTAGTTTTTTTTGAGACAGGATCTTTCATTAAACCTGGAATTCATTATTTCATCTAGACTGGCTTGCCAGCAAGCTCTCCAGATCCATGGAGAGCATAACCATGGTTATGTCCTAACCATCAGTGCCAAGGTTAGCAGTACATCACCATACCTAACTTTTACTTGAGTACTAGGAATCTGAACTCACGTTTGTACAGCGAGCAATTTGCAATTTTGCTTTTCCCCATGAAATATCTCACCAGCCCTTTGTTATGGTCTTACTAGCTCTCTTTTGTGTTGTTGCTTTTTGTTTTGTTTTGCTGTTGTTGTTTGTTTGTTTGTTTGTTGGAGTTTTTTGAGACAGGGCTCTCTCTGGAGCCCTGGCAGTTCTGGAACTCTGTAGACAAGACTGGTCTTGAACTCAAAGATCCACCATCTCTGCCTCCCCAGTGCTGGCTCATATATATACATATACAGATACAGATGATACAGATACAGATACAGATACAGATACAGATACAGATACAGATGATACAGATGATACAGATACAGATGATACAGATACAGAAGAGTGTGTGTGTAAAGTTGGCGCATATATATATATATATATCAAAAACAACTTCCTTTTATCAAGAAACCAAGCATAATATAATATTTGGTCTTGCAACTTAGACATAAACAGAATACAAGATGCAACAAGACTAGGTGACATGCTACAGTAGACACAGGACACATAGCTCATGTCATGCATGATGGTTTATATATGCCAGGGAGTAGCACTATTAGGAGGTGTGGCCTTGTTGGAGTAGGTGTGTCACTTTGGGTGTAGGCTTTAATACCCTCAACCTAGCTGCCAAGGCTCGAGTCTTCTCATAACTACCCTCAGATAAAGATGCAGATCTTTCAGCTCCTCCTGTACCATGCCTATCTGAATACTACTATGTCCCTGTCTTGATGATATTGGACTGAACCTCTGAATCTTAATGTAAGCCAGCCCCAATTAAATATTGTCCTTATAAGAGTTGTCTTGGTCATGGTGTCTCCTCACAGGAATGGAAACTCTAAGATAGAAGTTGGTACCAGGAGTGAGGTATTGCTGTGATAGGCCTAACCATGCTTTTGTTTGGAGGAATGTGGATTTGGGACCTTTGGAAAGTAGTTGAATGCTTTAAGTGGGGCATAATGGACTATCCTAGTAGGAATATGGAAGACTTTGTTGCTGAGTAAGATTTACACTGTGCAGACCTGGCCCAAGAGGTTTCAGTCGAGAAGAATTTCAGTATGTGGCCTAGAGACTGGTTTTGAGATATTTTGGTGAAGAATATGGTCTGAATAGTCTAGCTGAGGCTAAGGTGAAGAGATTTCTATTAATTGCATTGACAAAAGAAGGCTCAAAAAAGACCAGCAGAGACTTTCTTTGCTGGTTAGGCCTCATGAAGGGTGTTTTGAACAAACGTAGCAAGCTTAGGAAGAAAAAATATAAAATATATGGTTTGAATATTAAAGGGGCACCAGGAAGTGAAATGGAGCTGAATACTGTGTTCACAAATATTAAATTGAATTAACGGAGTGGTGACCTTGGGGCAAGATTCCACCCAGCTAAATTTAGATTCAGACTTGGTGGCACACACCTTTAATCCCAGAAGAGAGAGGCAAGCAGATCTCTTGAGCTCAAGGCCAGCCTGGTACAGAGCAAGTTCCAAGTAGAGAAAAGCTTAAATCCAGGCATGGTGTTACATCTCTTTAATCCCAGCATTCAGGACACAGCCATGCAGATCTCTGAGTTCAAAGTCAATCTACAGAGCAAGTTCCAGGCCAGCCAAGCTAGGCAGTGTGAAGGAGTTGGAAATCAGGAAGCTGGTAATGATATAATAGAACAAGGAACCATGTTCTATTTCCAGAAAGCAACAGAACTTTGGCAGCTTTGACCATGTGTCTTTGGCTTTATAGCCAAGAGGAGAAGGAGACTACTGGAACAATTCATGCTGGCTATCCTAAGAAATTAGTGATGATTAAGAAGAAACCAGCATCACTGAGGTGAAATATTCTGGGAAGTGTTTTCTGAGAGGACAAAGAAGCTGTGCTCCAGAGATAGCCAAGGTTGTACCTCATGCTGCAGCTGGACTTCATAATACGTAAGAATCACCTGGAGGTACTGGTTTTTAAAGGCATGAAGGGTTCATGAAGAATAACTGAAGCCTGGCACTATGAAGAGCCATAGAAGGCCATTGGTGAAGATACAACCTCAATTGTAACTGAAGGCCCAGGACTGAAGGACCCATGCAAAGACGTTTAGGCTTGACACTATAAAGGAAGCCTATGAGTGGCAATTGGGGAAGCCTTGTTGCAATGAGAAACCCCAGTATGTTAGAGCAGCCAGTACTATGAGATGACCACCAGGAATAGCAGCCACAGTGCAGTGGAGTCAACCAGGGTCCAGAGTGCTACAGAGGACAGAGCTGAAGTGACCAAGCCCTTTAGAGGAGCCTAGAAGATCGTGTGTAGATGCTAGGCATTGGAACAAGAAGCTGTAAAGTTGAAGTTGCCTTGGAGACCCAAATATTTTAGAGATGTCAGAGTCATGGGATATATGCTGACGAAAGCTACTAACTGGGAGTGAAACCAGCCCAGGAGAAAGAAGTTTGTCACGGTCAACAAAGATGAAAAAGGAGTTAGAGATCTGAAGACTATTTTGACATCAGAGATGGAGATGCAACTTTGGAGTTTGCCCAGCTGGTTTTTTGTCTTGCTTTGGAGATTACAGTTAAGTGATTGGATGAATCTCAGAAGAGATTTTGAACGTTGGACTTTTAACATTGTTGAGACTGCTATAGACTATGGGCACTTTGAAAGTTGGACTAAATGTATTTTGCATTATGTTATGTTTAGGTATGGCCCCCAGAGACTCATGTGCTTGAACAAGCCTATGGGGGCTAGGGAGTGGAATGTGATGCTTTATATATGCCTGGCCAAGGGAGTGGCACTATTAGAAGGTGTGGCCCTGTTGAAGGAGGGTGTCATTGTGGGTGTAGGATTTAATACCCTCAACCTAGCTGCCTGGGAGTAAGTCTTCTCCTAGCTGCATTCAGATAAAGATGTAGAACTCTCAGTTCCTCCAGGATGATACCTGCCTGCTTGTTGCCATTCTCCCTGATGATACTAGATTGAACCTCTGAAACTTAATGTAAGTCAGCCCCAATTAAATGTTGTCTGTATAAGAGCTGCCTTGGTCACAGTGTCTGTTCACAGAAGTAAAACCCTAAGACACCATGGATGAAGCAGCAAATGAACCTGAAAAGCAGTGTTATACAGATGAAAATGGACAGAATGGGGATTCCTGAAGGAAAATCCATCTAGGCACAGCAAGAGAGCTTGTAAAGAACAGAAACTAAATATTTCTGGTAGTCTAAGTATACTCTTTTGCTCCATATGCATGATGGGAAATAAAAGGCTGAAATGATGGGCAATAGGCAGCATGCAATAGTTGACCTGCAGTTTGATTGTCTAAGCCTTAGAGAAGTGATATAGTCAGAATCATATCGGATTACTATAAATATATAACTATAATTAGTTGTCTTTTGGATGACTTTCTTTTTAAGCTCTGAAGTCATGAGAATTCCTTCAGTTGCTGTGACAATGACCCCCAAACAGCAGAGTCCTTATCCTTTATCATGTCCTCTATCCTTTCTGGAGTTGCAATCTGCAACATCACACTCAACCAAAAATTTAGGACACAAGAGACCACTGTCTTCTCAGGCAAAGAGAATATGGATGGGGTGGAGAAGATATTGAACTTCCTGTCAGAGGACCACAGCTCTTAGCAAAATCTGCCAGTTACTATGTGCTTACAGGCAAGTGGCAGGCCCTCTGTGATATTTCCTGCAAAATGTTGATAACTTCCCTCCTAAAGTCATTGTTAGGATTAAATGTAACAAACAGTGGGTGTTTAAAAACACTTTGCAAACAACACAATGGCCTTCGGATAAAAGTTCTGGCATTTTATATGTATGTAGTTAGCTTCAAGTTACATTTCCTTCATTTTTGAGTTCTTTAAAGATTTTTATACTTTCAGTCAAAATCTTGACTTTTAAAATTTTTTTGTTTATCTATGTATTTGCTTGAGTTGTATGTGTGTGTTTGTGTGTGTGTATGTGTGTGTGTGTGTGTGCGTGCATTTGTCTGTCTGTCGGTGTATGCATGTGTATGTCTGTATTCATGTTCACGTACAAGTTTGTATGTGTGTGTTTACACACATGTATATGACAAAGGATAACCACATTACTCAGCATTCTTCAGGAACTGTCTATCCTTTTTTTTTCTCAGTGGTCTGTAACTTGTCAAGCATGCTAGCATGGCTGGCCAGTACCTCATGGATCCACCTCCCTAACCCTGGATTATAAACGTACACCTCCATGTTTAGCTTTCTGTATGGTTTCTGCAGATGAAATTCAGGTCCTTTTGTTTGCAAGGTAAGAACTGAACTAGTTCCCAAGCCATCCTTTTATCTCTTTGAGTATGACCTTTAGAAAGGTCATCTTGCATTAGTTTACTTTAGACCCAACTGCTGGATTCAGCTGAGTAGTCCGTTGTAATTCCAATTGACCTATAACTCTACCCCAACATCATTCCTCATAACTTCTTGTATAATTAAAAATTCCCTCCTTTGCTCAATTCTGGTTTTTACCAACATAATACTGCTATTGATAGTAATGTTCCACTTTATCTAGCAAACATAAAATACCCCAAAATAAAGACTTGGGCATAACTTGCCTAAATAAATAAACTGTAGGAACACTTAAGGATTTGAAAAATATAGAGTAGTGAAGGGCAATATTTTGGAAGGACAACTGAATAGAGGAGCAAGGTGAAAATTAGGGACACATAGTGGTGTTTGCACTCAGAGTTCTTGCTGGGTCCACACACATCATTCTTGGGTGGAGTCATTGCCAATGACAGGATGCACATTTAAGGGGCCAAGGGGAATTCTGGAGACCTTGCTCAAACAAAGCTAAGCCCAGTTAAGCCAGATTTCAGCAGTTCTATTTCTTCCTCCTACCATTGGAACTCCAGAGGGCAGTACCATTGGTAAGCTATAAGGTAAAAGGAAACACAGAGCCACCCCTAGTTGATTGCTGCCCCCAGCCCTCTGGAGGCCCATGACAATCCTGGATATCACACCCATGTCCTAGAAGGCTCAGAGACACTCCAACTTAACATGATCTGTGGCAATTCATTATGGAGCTATCTACTGATGCCTGGCAAACATGCAAAGCTTCTCCATTCTTACAAATGATTTCTCAAGCATCATAACTGAATATCAATCTACATTGTTTGTTTTTCTATTGCTTTGATAAAATACTATGATCAAGGTAACTTAGAGAAGCAAGACTATTTTTAGGCTGATAGTACCAGAGGGCTAGAGTCCATCATGGCATAAAAGTTTGGCTGCAAGCCTGCCTGGTGGCAGAAGCTGAGAGCCCACATCTTCAATGCCAGGCATGAGGCATGAAACAGAGAAAGTAAACTCATGTAGCTCGTGGCTTATCATCTCAAAGCCCACCCCAAGTATTTTATTTCTTCCAACAGTGCCATACCTCCGAAGCCTCCCAAAGAGCAACAGGAATGGTGAGGAAGTACTCAAACATCTGAGCCTATGAAGGATGTTCTCATTCAAAACACTCTGCAGCTACCCACACTCTCCCATCCCACCGTTCCAGCATCCCCTTGCCCTGTGGGTAGGGGAGCAAAGGGGAGGTGGGGAGGGCAGATGTGGGATGGGGAGTAGCGGAAGGGTAACCAGGAAGTGGGATAGCATGGGATGAGTGGTTGGTAAAGGGGGGTAACCAGAAAATGGGATATCATTTGAGATGTAAACAAATGTAATGGTTAATAAAAATTAAACACACACACACACACTCTGCAGAAAAAAAAAAAACACCACACTGCAGAAACATATGACAAAGCATACCAAGAAACAAAACTATACAAACATGAACAAAACCTGACAGAAGAAACAGACCAGCCATGACTTAAATCTATGAAGAAGTGGTTATCATGAATATAACAAAAAGTAAAAATACGACAGAATTCAAAGTGACAGAACTCTGAAATGTCACATTAGACGGGAGTGTTGTACTATGGCCATGTGTCACCCACTCAAGTTGCTTCAGGAGAAGGGAGGTAAAGAAAAAGCTTCAAACATGTAGAGTGATGGAGACCATTACCACATGTCAATGCTATATACTATTTAAGCTTCTCTGTACTTTGGCTCCATTTTGCTTTTTGACAAATTCTTTAACCATATAGTCCAAGCTGGTCCTGAACTCACATCCTTTGTGCTGAAACTTTTCAATACAGTGATTCCAGGCACATGCCAACAGTCCCAGCTCACTTCTTAGGTTTTCTGAACCTTAATTTCCTCATCAATAAAAGCAAACACTGATGTAGATGCCAGGAAGTACAGGCTGACAGGAGCCTGATATAGCTGTCTCCTTAGAGGTCTGCCAGAACCTGACATACACAGAGGCAGATGCTCACAGCTAACCATTGAACTAATCATGGGGTTCCCAACGGAGGAGTTAGAGAGGAGAGTGAAGGACCTGAAAGGGTTTGCAGCCCCATGGGAAGACCAACAATACCAACCAACCAGAGCTCCCAGGGTCTAAAACACCAGCCTGGGAGCACATAGGGAGGGACCCATGGCTCCAGCTGTATATGTAGGGGAGGATGGTCCTGTTGGGCATAGGTGGGAGACGAAGTCCTTGGTCCCTTGAAGGCTGGATGCCCCAGGGTGGGGCAATTCGAGGGTGAGAAGGTGGGAGTGAGTAGGGGGGCACTTTCTCATAGAAGCAGGAGGAGGGGGGATGGGATAGGGGGTTTTGGGTGGAAGGGGGAATGGGGAAAGGGGATAACATCTGAAATGTAAGTAAAATATCCAATAAAAATTAATAAAAAATAAAATAAATAAAATAAAATAGGTAATAATTATCCCAAGAAGAATTTCAGAAGGATAATGAGTGAGGTATCTTAGTAACTTTCCCATTGCTGTGATAAAACACCTGGACAAAACAAACATGAGATAAGAGGGTTGATTTTGTCTTGCAGTTTCAGAAGGATATAAGCCACCATGGTGAAGAAGACATGGCAGTGGGTAGGAAAGGCATGGTGGCAGGAATTTGCTGGTCATATTGCAACTAACCTTGGGAACCACAGGGGAAACAGAAAGGACAGGAGTATAGAGTCTCCAGGGCTTGCCTCTAATGAGCCACTTCCTCCAGGGAAGCTGCTACACCTGCCAAAGATTCCACAGTTTGTCCAAACAGTGCCAACAGCTAGGAGCCAAGGGTTCGAAAAAATGAACCTATAATGGACATTTCACATTTAAATCATAATCGCTGTCACTAAAATAGTTGGCATATTGTCAGTATTCAATAACATCAGTTACTTTTTCATAATCTCTGACCAGGAAAGAATAAAATCATAACATCTGACTGCTATTATACATTGCATATTTAGTCATTGTATAAGATTATTGTGACACTGTATCATGTTACATATCTGTTAAATAGCTCATTGTTTTAGAGAATGGAGTGATTCAATACTCTTGCTTCAAACATATACTTCTATACAACTTTATACTTTAATCCTAATGATGTCTCATAGTCTTCAAGTGTCTGAAACTCTATTTTCATACATAGACAGCCTGATTCAGCTTAGGAATCTTGAGGCGTGCTGCTCCACTGGTGATCCGGTCTTCCCGACTTCTATAGATAAAAAAATCAGCACAGAGCCAACATGATCACAGAGCTTCTACCACCTCTACCTGTGTGGGGAGAAAGAATGGGCCGCCACCAAGACTAAGCCACTTCTAGCAGGTGCCCTTATAAATATTCATCAGTTGTCCAGAATAATTGCTTCCAATAAAGGCCAAGTATATAGTTCTGACAGGGCTGTCCTTATGAGTTTGTGATGCTTATAAACCTGTCAGAATAGATGTCTCTTTGCATTTCCATCCTCAAACCAAGCTAACAAGTCAGGTTTGTTGGGTTCTTTTAAAAAGGAAACCATTTCATATGTTGTATTCAAAGGCTAATTGAGACCCAGGGCCCTGTAGATTAGTTAGGTTGGCTTCTTGTCTTGCTCCCATAAGGCTGTGGTGCAAGCCTCACCTAGACTTATACATCCTTCTGTATTTGTCTTGGTTAATATACCACTATTTATCTGATGGTGCTAGGACCTGGGAGTCATCTTCTAATTGCCTTTGTTCCAAAACACTCAAAATAACTGGCTATTTCACTTAATAAGCCTGACTTGTAAAGACTTATCTGTAACTATGTCTTTACCTGAGTGTCACGGCTCATTCAGGCTGCCAGCAACTCTCCTTTGAGGTGACTATAACATTCCTTATTATTTCCAAGCCTTCAATTTTCCACCCTTCACCTCATCTCTTCGGACCCACTACCCCTGACCAACTCATCATAAGAAAATACAACTTCGAGAAATCACCATCTTATCTATCATCAGCTAGATCACCACGGCATCCACAAAGCAACCCTAGCAATCCAGCTTGGCCAAGAGTTCTCTGCCTTGTTCTCTCCTTGCCCCGCCTCTGCTACCCAGATCCTATGGAAGCCACTGATGGCATTCCCAATTCAAGCCGCATTGTTCCGAGCTTTATGCCAGGAGCATGTCTTAGTGTGACACAGTCTTCCACAATGCTGAAGTTGAACAGCAGGCTCTGAAAAGCAACACTGGAGACAATAACGCTCAGCTGGAGGAAAGCAAACTAATCTAAAGAAAACCTTTAGATGCCCATTAGGGGGAAGGCTTGTACCCCATCCCCATAACAATGCTGCTCTGCCTGAGTGCCTCGGTCTGCTCTGCATACTGAGTGAAACAGTAGCTCACTTTCTGCCTCTCCAGTACCCAGTGCTGCAGAGCAAAGCTGAGCTGTGAGAATGATATATGCTTGAACTTAAAACGGACAGGTTGTACCATTAGGCATTTTCAAAGTCATACAATTCACACCCTGGGAGTCTTGGGGCTGAGGTAATCCTAGCTTGCACGACATGCTGAGTACAAGGCCAATGAACCATGAGTCTCAACCATTGATCAAACCTCCTTTCCCCTCATGCACACTAGCAGGAGAGATGGAGACAGGCTTTCATCATGGTTGCCCGTACAAGTTCCCCGAAATCGGAGAAGAAGTTTGTTACCTAAAAGGCTTGACTGAGGTGAAATAATAGATTTCTTCCTCTTCGGTTTGGAGACAGAAAAAAATATAGGAGCTGTTGCCTCTTGGAGCAAATGCTTTTGGACCAAGATAACACAGGAAGTGGTAAAGAGATGGATGAGTTCCAGACTTCACAGTTTGGTGCCCACAAAGGTAAAAGCGCATGAAGAAGAAGTTTTAAAAGCATCTGCTTTTGTACAAGGTCCCCCAAATGGACTCTATAGACCAGCTGAGAGAAAACCTGTCACAATTCCAGAAATGTATGGAAAAAAAATTCTCCAGTTGCAGTCAGTTGACCAATAGAGTAAATTACTCTTGGAAGCATGCACAGCTCTGGTGTTTCTAAAACCCGCCCTATGCTGAAGAAACACTTCTCATACTTTTGTCTACATTTAGGGTTCTAAAGCTCATTACAGTTGACAGGAGGGCCCAGCCTATGATATGTTAGTGCTTGGTACACCTTTATGATCTTGTATTTGAAAATCCTTCCAACCATCTATGGTTTAGAGGCATGAGGTGAAATCCTTCACAAGAATTAAGCTAGAAGACACATCTGCAGATCCCCATGTACAAAGCTCTGCAACTTTTCTTTTCTTCCTTTGGCTTGCCATGCATTTAGCATTACAGTTTTAGCTCTGGTTTCATTTTTTTTCTCAATGGAATATTTTTTTAATGCTCAGCTATACTTGCTGAGATGATGACTAACAAATGGAGATGCATGCCTCTTATCTGGGAGATTACATGACACCTCTGGTGGCATACCTGATCCAAACATAGACCTTACATAATTACAAAGCATGGATACTTATATTTCCCAATGGCTATAAGATTTACTAACCTAGGTTTTAGAACCTGAGGGCTATTCAGATTATGTATTTATTGTTGATTGTTTCTGTCAGAAGACTATACATTTAGGGGTGATAGTTACCTACTCTTATCCTTATAAAAAAATTGCACTTCCATCTCCTCTATGGTGATCCTAAAGATATTTTTCAGAGTTCCTATTATCAATATCAATAAATGACTGATTAGCAAGTTGAATATTCAACAGCTTCATAATTCACTTGTGTTCAAAATCACCCATAATACATCATGGCTATCTTTGATTTTATGTACAATTCAAAGTGATTGCTCTAGATACAAAGAGAACGGGAGACATTTAAGATGAGAATGATGTAGAGTTAGTTGAACTCATTATCTCCTCAAATTGCTTCCCTTATCAACATGCCTCTCTTCCCACTCTGCTTATTTCTAGGACCTGAGTTACAATATCTACCGTACTAAGTGCCAAGCCCACATGTCTTGCATAAGAGTCTCCATCCACTTGGTAATCAACACGTACTTCAAAGTCGGTCTATGCAAAACAAAGCTCATCTACATTTTGACTTTCAAACTTCCTATGCAGTGTAGCTCAGTTAATAATATGATAATCTAATCCATCCTCCAAACCAGAAGGAGGAAGAGAAGCAGTAATGGGTGACCCTTGACTCATCTTCTTGACTTATCTCACACTCTGGCACACAATTCATCACAAATTTGGAAATTCTCTCTTTTGGATTGTTCTCATATCTTCCCCCTCATTTCTTGTACTCTGCTCTAAATTCGAACTACCACCATCTTTTGCACTGTCTGACCATGGTAACTCTTTCTTTAGTCTGATCACTTCCAACTCGGTCTTCACACATCTCCTAGGACAATCTCTCTAAGTGGAAGACATAACCTCTCCCTCTCTACTTTTAACTCTGTTTCTCCCATTGCTATCTGACCATCTAGCTCTTCCTTTCTCATCCCACGTAAATTATCACCAACCTCTCTTTACAACTGTGCTCTAAACACACTGGACCACTTCTTTGTCAAAATATATAAAGTTAACTTCATGGTTTATGCAATTGGCCTCTATTTCATCTGTAAAATGGGAATAATAAAAGTGCTTAGATTTGAATGTTATTGAGTTACATACATAATGCATTCAAGATAATACCTGATGTATAATAGTTATCCAATAAGCTGGATAATATTGTTACTATTGTTACTATAGTTACTATAGTTATTATAGTTTCTGTATCAGTGCATTCAATAGATGTTTCTTGAACACAAATCACATGTCAGGAACTCTGCTGAAAATGAAAGAGAAATTGAGAAAGAGTGTCAAACATGGATTCTGAATTTTATACCAATTGAAAATTAGTTCAAATGCCATTTTTTACTATTATCCACTGACTTTCCAAAAGATTTAATATCTATATAGAACATGCAACACACATATATACACAAAATAGTGCATGTGTGTATATATATATATACATACATATATATATATTATACATAATATATATAGCTTTATTTATTATTTATGAAATAATGTTTTACTTTTCATTATAATTGTTATTATTCTATTATCTTTTTTAAGACTAGCACGTCCCACTTTCCTACAATAATCCTAAATATTTTCAGAGTTCATTAGTCCATACCCAACATAATCTTCCCTTCCCTATAGTTGGGGGAAAAATAAATAAGTTCTTTTCTGTACCCGTATACTGGGAAATTCTATTGCTTTATGGTTTCTGTATAAATGTTCCTGGAATTGTTGAGTCATTGGTATTTTTATGTCAATTTTATCCTCTCTCATATTTCTAAACAGAGATTATCAACAGTTTTTCCTCACATAACTGACAGACCTTTTGGACAGACAATCCCTTTTACTTATGTCACAAGAGACAAAAGACTACGCCTAAAATAAAAGGTACAGGAATTCCTCAGCTTTGTCTTTCTGTTACTCTTAATAATAGCCTAAAGTTTTATTTATTTATTTATTTATTTATTTATTACCAACTATCTTTATCTGCTTGGTGCTAAGTCCCCTAAGTGATTGGTAATGTCAGTAGGCAGTTTTTTCCCTAGGTTCTGAGTCCAATCAGATAGAATGTCCAAATGCTAAGACTAACACTTGGAGAAAACCAGTGTTCACTCTGAAGGGTTCTTTTGCAGCTACACATAGCATTGTGCCTTGACCTGAATTCTCAAAGGCTTGCCCAAGTGTTGGGAGAGAAGCTTGTATTGTAAAAATGTACAAGTCCTGAAAATTCAAAGTATAGTAGGTTTCCATGCCTATTTCTTACTGTAAATTCATTTTTATCAGAAATTGCATAAATGATTTTCATATTTTTTTCCGTCTTCACAGATCTTTGAGCTGTTATCCCAATAAAATCTCAAGAAAACCAAGAGATAATTTCTTTAAGACAACAGTAACAGACACGAGTGGTCCTCTGCTTCTCACTGGATACTCCTCATCTCATATTCTGACCTTTTCAGCGTGGCTGCTGATACAGAGTTAGGTAAAGGACAATCTAGGACCTTGTCTTTTTTCATCTCTCAAACTATCTGGAAGGACTTGGAAAAACCTTGTCCATTCAAGCTTGGATATGTCATATAGATTCCAGTAAGAGACACTTAAAGATGCCACTACATCAGGAATGTCACACAAATCACTTGGTCTTGCTGTTTCTGACCCTCCTTTTCATAGGTTCCATACCTAAACTCACCCAGTCTGCTGGCCTTCCTTGGCTTGAAACACCACCTGTCTACCTTACTGTACTTGCAGTCTGTTGCTCCATCTCCCCCCTTCCCTTCTTCCCATTCCCTCCTCCTGGCCCTGTTCTCTGTGTGTCTCACAGCCCCATACTGAAAACAGATTGGCCAAGTCAATTTCCACATCATCAGTTAACTGAACCACTGAAAAGAGTTTTAGAGTAGATTATACATAGACAACTTTGAGCTCTTATAAGTTATCATTACTAAAACGGTTCCTAAAATCTTACCAGATATAACTTCAATGGAGAGATCATTTTACATTGGATGCTCACCTCCAAGGACATGCTGTATCAGCTCGGGCATAGCGCCTGTGCAAATACAGCAGCTCAGGCACAGAAGGATTTACACTTTAGCCCAACAAGATTCCTGTTTCTTTTCTTTTTTTTTTTCTGTTACCAAATTAAAAAAAATAAAAAATCCTAGTCATTATACATTCAGAAACTGGTTTTCCTTGAGTGAATGCTGCCCAGAAACATAAAATGGAATAAAAATGTGATGGGGAAGGAATCAATTTGGAGCAGCTCTATTTTTATATGATTGTATTTAATCAATTTGGTCTCCTCATTATTGCACATTCATTTCAAAGTTTTCATGGCCAAAAGGGGGGAAATGCTAGAAAGGACTAATTTCTCCTTGTTCTACTAATGGAATGATTTTCCACTTGTCATCCTGAATGTCTCAGAAGAGCCAGCTCTCTTCCCAGCCATAATCAAGCAGAAGCAGAATTGCTTGGGGTGTGAAGACCTCCACCATCTTCCTGGAGCTGGTTCCTCACACATTACTCTAAATGTCGACTCCATTCTGAGCGTCAAACCAACCCAAATTAAGAGGTCTGGCATCTCCCCAGGAATGTCTTCATGGGTTCTGGTAACAGGAATACACCTATTCTTCCAGATGTCTTTTAAACACAAACAACCATGATAATGGCCCTGTCATTTAAAGAGCTACTGGATGTGTCATGTTCCTTGTCTAAATAGCTTTAGATTGAGAACAACAAGAACACACTCAGAGACCTGCTTGGAAATCAAACAAGGCCATGGAGATGGCTATATGTCAGGGGCAAAAGACAGGATGTGATGTTGCATTCGTGTTTCTTGACTTTGGTGCCTGAGCCATCATTTATAACCTCTGTATGTCACTGAAGGCAACTCCTTTAAACTCTCTTATCCACATGTTTCTTATCTATTGCCTGGAATAATAATTGCAGCTATCACACCGGCAGTTATGAAGATGAAATTGCACGATGCTATTTAGTGCACAGCACAGAGTAAATGGTCAGTAGATATCAGCTATTGTTAATTCTAGTGCAAGATTGGGTAATGGGCACTTAGGACCAAATGGGCCATCAGGATTTCCACCAGTGAATGTGTATCCTAAGTATGTGTTAAATGGCAAGGAAGTAAAAAAAGGAGGGAGAAAAAAGTAAAAGAATATTTCCTTAGATGGCCAAAAATAGAAAATATCAAGAACAGTTTGGTTTGGTCAATGTGTTCTGCAAAAATGGAAAAAAAAATTAAAAACCTAACAAACTTGACCTCTTTCTAATGAGGCTCCAAGGAGCAACCTTCTGCCATTCACTGTCCCGTGCCCTTGGCTTTCTCTAACTTAACATTTAATGAGTTTTGATTTGGGATTTTGTTTTGTTTTTAAGACAGTCAGCTGAGGAAATTTAGATAGAGTCTCATTGTGAGTCTTTAAGAGTGCATCAGGTCATAAAAACACAGCGCCTCTATCTATATGGAAATGCAGATTTCAAATATATCCATCCTAATAATCAAATTATAAGGCAAATGTTCCTCTAATAGGAAGCTAATAAAAGTTGATTCTTAAAGCTGCCTGGAGCTGTAAGCAATAAGGAACAGATTTATATTATAAAGCTTTTCTGCTTTGTTCTTTTTTTTTCTTACTTTCATGGCCTATTCTAATAACTAGATGGCCCAAGCTTGACTTAGCAGGAAATAGATTTATAAAATCAACATTTTTAATTGAGAACTGGGGAGAGAGAGAGAGAGAGAGAGAGAGAGAGAGAGAGAGAGAGAGAGAG